>NW_024881316.1:49108222-49615722 GCF_018691265.1 Tyto alba | reverse complement strand
AGCCCAGCTTTGTCGCAGCCTCCGCAGGGACAAGCTGCAGCACACTTCACCCTGGCAGCTTAAGTGCCCCGGTTCCCAGGGCTTTCCCCCCCAAAAAGACAGCCCAGACCTTCACCCCACGCCAAGGTCAGGGCTCTGTCTCCCCTCAGGTGCACAAGGTTAGGGCAGTGATTTACACCAAAAATCTATCCTTGGCGAACTCGCAGCTGCCCTCAGGCACAGGCGAGGCGCCAAGCAGCAATCCCTCCGCTTCCCAAATATTTTTTTCACCGAAGCAAGCACACCCGCAGACTTAAAAGTGATGCAGGGCAATGAAAACGCCCGTCGATGATGCATCAGGAGCAGATACTCAGAAGCCCACGAGCCGTCAGCTCTTCTGCAACAGCTGGAGCTGCGAGGTGCCGGCCTCGCGAGCCTTCCTCCGCAAGAAGCTCTGAGTATTAGGGGCAGGAATCGCTCCCTGGAGCTGCCGCACTGCGAAGCTGGAGGTTACATTTAAACGAGTTGTCCAGTTCAATCCGGACAAGCAGCTCTAATAATGACACAAGCAATTAAAGCATTCTAAAGTGCTGTCCCTGTGCCTTATCACAACATGGGACCGGCGCAAAAACGAGACAGGAGAAAAGAATGTTATTTAAACCACGTTATACAGCTAAGATCAGTAGAAGATTTTTTTAAACACCACAGTTTTGGTAACAAATTTAAGAAATACTGCGACAAAACAAGATTTTAAAGAGCTGATCCAGACCTGAAGCACAAGGATGGGACACCTGCAGGTCTGCCCCACGCCTGAAGGGAAGGAAATGGCATGTGTAAAGCTACTGCTGGTGTGAAGTTTTCTGGAAGGTTCAGTGTTCATGCTTTGGGGGGCTTAGCACATGAGAGCACGCGTTGCTGCTGGCAATAAGGAAACCTCACTTTCGTCCCTCGACTCCTTCCAGCTTCTAACACGACGTCCTTTCGTGGCTGTAGCAAGCAGGGAACAGATTATTCCGCTCGCTCCCCTCGTTTTGAGGTGCACCGGGTGCTGGTCCATGGTGCATCACCCCCAAAGCGCCGAGATCGTGCAGTTTTAATCCCGTTTCTCATCCCAACCGCGAGGTGTTTCCCGCAGCTGGCGAGTTCTGCGGCACCAACCGCAGAGATCAGCCCCCGAGCAAGCGAGAAGCACGGCGCCGAGGAAAAATCACCTGCAACAACAGACACCTGAGAGCCTCGAGGAAACGTCGCTCTCGAGATCCAAACGGAGCCAGTTGCTCCTCGGGGCTGGGTTGGGGGGGTGGTTCACAGCAGCAGGGCTGCAGTCCACGGAAAACATCTGCGTTTTGAGAGGAGTCCCCCCCCCTTCCCCAGGCAGGAGAGGCGCGTCGCTGAGAGCCAGGGTGGCTCAGGGTGCTCCCGCCGCGATTTCCTCCGCGCCGCTGAAGGAGCGGAAGGCTTTGTGCAGGGCCGTGCAGCAAAACAGATCCGAGTGAGCTGCTGCCGTCGCTGCGAGAGACGCAGGAGCCTCCGCTGGCAGGAAAAGCAGCCGGGTCAGCGAGGAAAGGAAAATTCATATTGCCAGCATAAAACTACCCGCTTCTCATTCTTCCCTTGTCCCCAGAGAGTTTTTCAATCTCCCCCACCGTGCGTTTTTTTTCTTCACGTAACCCTTCGCCCTCCTTCCTAACCCTCCACATCCTCCAGCTGCCCCAAGGGATTTGAACGGCCGCAGAGAGCGCGAGCGCCTTAAGAAACACCCGCTGCCGAGGGGCGAGGACAGCAACGGGGGAGCCTCAGCTATCTAGCTGCTCTCTTAGCTCAGAAGACACGGAAATTCGTGAGCAAAGGCAGAACTTCACCTATAGAGGGATGGCTACTGCAAGGAAAGGAGAGGGGGAACTGCTGATACAGCCCACGACGACTCCTCCACCCCAACTGCTCGCAGAAACAGGCCCCAGGCCGTGACTGATGGCAATTATTAGTCTCGGCTTTCTCTGTTCAGAGCTCCATCTAGCTGCACGTTGCTCCAGCCAGCCGTGAGCGGGACACACGGGGAGACAGACAGGCAAATGATTCCTCAGCCCAGTTTGAAATTTGTAGTAACCGGTCAGAAAATAGCACAGATCCAAGATTAAGCCGCCCAAGATGCTCAGTGTCGGGGCCGGGCTTTGCCGTACCGGGAGGTGGGAGCATTGCTGATACAGAGGAGGGGGAGCAGGTGGTGTCAGGGAAAGACTTTTCAGGCAGAGATCTTTGTTAGGAGTACTTAGATCTTGGGTACAAGTATTTCACAGTATCCCTGACCCTTTCTAAGGAGTCCTAAACCTCATTCCTGCCTTTCTTCTCGCTGCAGCACGTGCCAGCACATCTAAAAGCGCAGCAGGGGCAGTTAGGGCCTGGCTGCACAATGCGAGACGTTCCAGCACCGGGCCTCAATTAGTCATTTATCTGACTGCGTTGAGAGCGAGCAATTCCTGATGCTGAAAAGATCCTGTCTTATTTGCCTACAACTAGCTCCCGCCCTACAGAAAAGGGACAGGGCTGAGCGCCAGGTTTTCAAGGATGGGAAATGAGTCCAAGGCCGTAAGTTGGCTGGAACAAACCATCCCTGCAACCGAGACTGAGAGTGTCGGAGTTTCTGGCTGCACCTGCTCGCCAGGCTCTCCCACGTGTGCAGGGTGAACCAGCACGGGTTGGGCTCTATCCGTGAGACCTGTAAAAAACAGCATCCTGATCCTGCTGGGACCGTACCAGAGCCTGCAGTCTGGGTAATCACAAACTGGGAACGAGCAGCCTGCCCATCTGAAGTGATCCACGCTGGAGCTCACACCTTTCCTTCCTCAGCCCCATCGTATTTCCCTCCCTCCAGCTACCCCATCTTGCCAGTATTGCACGAGACCCGTGCTCTTGTGCTAGGGCTGAGTTACAACCGCTTCGAGACCCAGCACTGACTGCACACAACCCCTTCTATGATGTTTTCTCCCTCTGAATTATGACAGCTTGCTCCCTTTTGTCCCCGAACTCAACTAGAAGGAAACCCCATCCATCTGCAGAACCACAGTATGGCCTGCTCACCCCACACCGACCCCCCGCATCATCCGCTTACGTGTGCAGGAAACGACGACTTTAGTGGGGATGCTGCAACAGAGATCTCCGTAAAACAGCCTCACGTTGAATGGAAAGGTCTTGCTTTTACTCGACACGTTGTAATTGAAGACCAGCAAGTTACACAAGGAGTTCCTCTGCAAGGTTCCTTCTATCTGGTCTGAAAAGTGTTCCTGGAGGGACGAAGGCAACTTCTGAAACACGAAGCTAGGAAGGGAGCCCGTCAGCGCAGGGCTGGGAGCTCGCCAAGTGCAGTGCCCCCACCCTCCACACCAGCCTGACACGTACATCGAGCAACCCACGCGTGGGAAAGACTTAAATAAACCAGTGCTCATGCCTTAAGCCACATCCTCCAGCAGCTTTTTACCACGTCACAGCTATTTCAGCTCAGGGACCTCTGTAGTTTGGCAGTACATTTTAAATGAGCCACCAGACAACATCCAAGTACGCGCCAATTGACGAAATGGGCGACTGAGTTTATAGTCACGCGATAATTTTAAATAAAAGCTGTAAAAACCAGAACCGTGAGCGCTCCACACAAAGAAAACTGTCAGGATTCCCCCGCGCACTTTAGAGACTCGTAACACTTGGTACATCAAAGGGAAAAGGACGGGTGAACAGCATTGCTGTGGCCACTGGTACCTGTAACTGGTCTGCCTGGTACCTCCTCCCAGCGTAAGCGTTCAGGTGGTCGGACAGGACGGACAGGAAGCGCCTGATGTCCGTCTGCAAGTACTTCTTGGCGATCTGCTCCAGGGGGATGAAGGTGGGGACGGAGTGGTGATGAATCTGCACTTTCGGCTGGGTGAGCAGGTGCAGGTAGTAAGAATCCAAGTACGTGCCCTCGTAAGCAGTGCTGATGCAGAAACACACTCCCCGCCTGGTCGGCTTCCCACTGATCCCTTGGGTCCAGACAGAGAGAGAGTGAATCCGTAAAATTGGTCAAAACAACCCTCTGAGATTTAATTTGAAGTTTTAGAAGGCAGGCGTTCGTTACTGCAGTGCTGCAACGCAGACTCGCGTCTCAGAAGCGTGCGCACCAAACATCTCATCAAGCAAGGTTCATATTATCCTGTTACATACGTATATATTTTATTTCCTGGAACTCATAATTATAATATCCGCATGCTAATTACGCATGCGCTTGCAGTCCCCTCTGGGGTCTTCTTCAGGGGTCACTGGTGGTCTTCAGGGGCATCCCGGGCACGCACAGTATGCCCTTACTCATCTACTTATTCCATAATCTGCGGTTTCTTGAACGCAAGTTCCTTTTTCTGATCACAAGTTCCTTTATTAAGCTTATTTTTACACCTTTCTGTCTCAAAGCAGTGTCTATAATGCCTTAGTTTGCTGAGACAACGCCTGTAATATTTTGGTGTGCTTAGGCAATTGTTAAAACTCTCTAAATTCTTAAGTTTAGAGTTTTTACTTTGGTAGAATGTATCAAGGGAAAGGGTTTACTCAGCACTAACTTGTCACCACAGGGCAGCTTTGCTGGGGCAACACCGGCTACAAGAGGGGCTGCGTCCTCTTACGAGGCTAGCTCAGGGAGCTCCCTAGGAGGATCAAAGATTTGCAAGAATTTAGGGACAGAAGAGACAGCAACTTTTAAATAAGGGACCTCTAATGTATTCAAGCAGCTTAACGGTAGGTTAAATTCCCAATAACTGAGTTACGCTGCTAATTTGAAACGCGGTCCCGGCTCCAGCATGAGGAGGAGAACAGGGAGGAAGGCAGCACTTCACTGCCCCCAAGTTGAGCAGCAGGAGTGCTCGTGGCCAGGCTTGTGTCAACCAGGACTCACATCCTCGGACTGCCCAGAAAGTGGACACAGCAAAGGTGACTCTTGTTGGAAACCAACATTTTTTTAAAAAGCTCAGGAGTAGATGAAAAGAGGGTTGCTGACCTCACAAGCTTGCTTGGAAGACCCAGACCACTGGATATTTAACTGCCCAATTATTGAAGATTTCATTTCTAAGGTAGTGACACATTTTCCAGAATCTAGACCATAGTCTAAATGATACAGTTCATGAAATAATAGTTCCTGCAACATCCCAGAGGCCTCCTGTGAAAGGCAGGGAATGATAAGGTTACTGCTCTTCCAGCATTTTCAGGCTCTGACGGCTCCAAGCACAACAGCAGCACTGTTAACAGGGAAGTTACACTTCACATCAGGCTCATTTTCCAGAATTTACCCGCCCCGAAATGCAGCCCATTGGCAGAACACACACAAATCCCAAGACGTTACCTGTGAGGTAAAAGACCTGCAACATGGCCTTAACGCTTTTTATCTTCCACTCTAAAACAGCCTGAGCACTGGGCTGCGCTGGATGCGACACAACTCCTTTTTTCTCAAGTTGCTAGAAAAGCCAGAAAAGGGAGGTCAGAAATTGCTGACACAAATCTGTCACCTGCAGTCAGGATACAGAGAAATAATAACTTGGCTCTGAGAAAAGCGAGATGGCATTTCAAGCAGAAGAGGGGAGAAAAACTCAAGAAAAGATTCAGAAACAGCCACACAACTTCCAAGCAAGTTCTCTGGACTACATGGTACTGAAATCGGGGGATGCCAGGACTGTAAGTCACTTAAAAAGAGAAAATAAAAAAGTAATAGTTGGCTCCATAGGAATAGTCTCAGTAAATCTACCCTCTGAGAGCAGGAACACACCAGAGCCCTCTGCAGCAATCTCTCTCTCACCCTGTTTTGCTGCAGATCCACTTTAGCCCGCAGCTCATCCCTCTGGAGTTTCAGCTCCTGCACTCTTGCTTTCAGCTTGGCCAGCTTCTCTGCTTCCTCCTGTTTCAAGGCTGCCTCACGAGCTCGCATCTCCAGCACTTCCAGATGAGCAAACACCCCTGCGAGGAAAACCGTGACACGCTCAAAAATCCAGGCTGTGATTATTAGTGGTCTGCACCGAGGTACCCAAAACAAAGCGGGTCCAGTGCAGGTACACAAAGAAACCCCTTACAACAGCTTTTCAAAGAGGCAGAGGACAAGCAAACATCTGGCAAAGAGGCTTTGGGGAATTTTAAACAGCGAAGCTGAGTGCCAATGTACCAGGGTGCCCCACACCAGCTAGCCAAGCTCCTGAAAAGCTGAGTAAGCTAGCAAAGGCACCAGTCCTGACCCCGAGAGACCTGCAACTCCCAGTTTTATTTCTAGCCCAGCACACAGAGTAGCAAAGTGATTTCTCTGAAGCCCCTATACCCTAAATTGGCTGAGTGTGACTCAAGGCACAACTCAGCAAGCCAGGGGGTCGCTTCTGGCCCCAAACGTTTTAAGGTTTGCTCCTGCTCGCTTTGCACTTGGATAAAAAGCGCACCCAGCACCCCAGAGAGCTCACCATCTGGTGAATACACGTTCCCTTCATCCATCTTCCCGCGCCGCTCTCCTGCGAGCGAGGGGGCAGGCGTCAGCTCTCCTCGGCCAGGCTCCATCCCTTGGGAAGCGGCAACACGGGGGGAGGAAAGAGCTTTTCCTCAGGGGAACCTTCCTCTTCCTCCTGCAATGGGACTCCGAGAGGCGCCGAGGTCAGGCCTAGCACCCGGGCTGGCCCCACGCGGGGACAACCCCACGGGCCGAGGGCTTGTCAAGACGCGTTATAACCCACCCTTTTTCTGTAAGGCAAGATTTCACAGCGGCACCACAAAGAAAATACCACAAACACACCCACCCACCCACCCGGGGGCGGGGGGGAAGGGGGGGGGCGGGGGAGGTGCTGGGGTCTCCCCACACAAAGAGGGCGCGACTCCCGGGGTCACCGCCGAGAGGGACAGGGACAAGGGGGGAGGAGGGTGGCCGCCCCAGAAGAGGGGACCCAACCGCCCCAGAAGAGGGGACCCAACCGCCCCAGAAGAGGGGACCCAACCGCCCCAGCTCCCCCAAGGCTCCCGCCCTCACCTCAGCAACCGGCGCTTAAACCGCCCGCCTCCCCGCCGCCACAGCGACGTCACCTCCCCTGACGCCATCTCCCGCCCCTTCGCCGTACAACAAAATGGCGGCGGCGCTGCCCTGCTGGCCCGCCGCCGCGCGGAGCCGCCATCTCCCGGCAGGCTTGCGCGGCGGCCGTACGGCAAGATGGCGGCGTCCGGCGCGGTAACGGTAACGGCAGCGGCGGCGGCGCTGGTGCAGTACGTGGTGCTGCGGGGGGACCTGTTCCGGCCGCCGCGGTCGTGGCCGCTGGGCGCGGTGGTGGCACAGGGCTGCCACGCCGCCGTGGCAGCGGCCCACGCGTTCCGCCAGCACCCCGACACCCGCGCCTACCTGGATCAGGGCGGCGCCATGCGTACCGTCGTCTTGGAGGTGCGCGGGGGCGGCCGGGAGCCGCGGGGCAGGCCGGGAGCACCGCGCTCAGGGGAGGGCGGCGGCCATTTTGGGGCAGAGCCCTGAGGGGGCGATGAGGGGCGCTGGTGGGTTTGAGGAGGCGGCTGGGTCACCCCGGGTCCCATCCGGGTTTGGCGGGTAGCGGGGGGGTTAGGCTGTGATTCGTTTCTTCCCGGTCCCCGGAGCCCTTCCCCGCCCGGGGTGTGTTTGAACCGCGGCCTGGATTCCTCATGAGGAGGCCCCGTAACCGCCCAGCGCGGGCGGCCGCTTCGTGAAGGGGCGGGGAACGGCGGGGGGTCAGCCCCTGTGTGGACGCGGGGTTGGGGAAAGAGCTGTTTGCCTTAGCGCCATGAGCCGGACAAGGTGTGCAGGGGAAATCCTGCAGTTTTGAAGGTTGTTGGCTCCTGCCCGCGGTGCTTGCAGAGGCCGGTGGTGCAGCCTGCGAGAACAAAACGCCTTTTGGTTAAGAGGCAAAACACAGGGATCGCTCGTCCTGTGTGCAGGCAGGTGGCTGCCCTCAGTGTGAGCCATCCTGCTTTGCCTCTCCTCCTCCGCCTCCAGCGGGTACCCAGCACTGCCTCGCACCCCGGCCCTCACAGCAGATTTTATTTCTCCGCAGGCTCCGGATGAAGCTGCCCTGACGGAACTGGCAGAGACCCTGAAGCGACACAACATCGACCACGAAGTGTGGACCGAGCAGCCCGAGAACGTGGCCACCTGCCTGGCGCTCCGGCCCTACCCGAAGGACCAAGTGCACCAGCACCTGAAGAAATTTAAATTGCTGAAGTGACCCGGCACAAACAGCTCCTCCGGGCTCGGAGTCCAGCTCACCCCCCGGGAGGAAAGCTGCCGTGTTTTGGGGAGCGCTTGTGCGGGTGCTCAGCAGCAGGGAGCCTTCTCCCCGTGTGGTGATGCGAAACGGCTCCGCGGCGGGAAGAATTAAAACGTCACTCTGTGCAAAACGTGACTCCCGTGTTGTATTAACCCGCTGCCCGCCTGCGGTGGGCTGGTGGCTCATCCCCCCCCGCCAGCACGGGCGAACTTGAAAAATGGCTCTGCTGCTTTTGAGGGGGAAGCATTAGCATTCCCTTTGAGCTTCCCCGGCTGTCTGTCTGTCCGTCCAGCCTGACTTTTCCTTGTGCCTGAGCTCCGCTACCGGGGCTTGGCCGCAGGGACGGCATCTCCACTCCTCCCCCACGGATTTGGTGACGGTTCGGCTGCCAGTGCAGCCGCGCTCCCGGCAACTCCGGAGCCACTCCGGATCGTTTATTATTTCCTCCCGCACCAGCCAGATCGGTTTGTCCGTGTTTTTACTCGCCTCGCACCGTGAAACCCTGCCAGGAGCGGCGCGAACAGCAGACGGCAGCATCGGCCGGCGAGCAGGCGCTCGCTGCAGACCTCGTCCTGCCACCTCCTTCACAGGAAAAATGTTTGAAATGAACCACTTGGTTTCCAAAAAAAAAAAAAAAAAAAATGCGTTGTCAGCTAGACGCGCGTCTGCCCCACCTCTCCCCGTCCTGGTCGTGCTGTTAATTCCACCGTCACCCCCCTGCTCCCCTCCCCATAATTTCCCCTTTTCCAGAGCTGAAGCTTGAACCTGAGGCGGGAGCCAACCCACTCGCAGCCCCCCACCGCGGTGTCGGGGAGTCCTCACCCCCAAAACCCCCTGCTGCGGGCGGGGGGGGGGGGGGGGCAGCTCCGGCAGGAAATTCAGCTTTCGTTTTATTTTCTCTACAAGCGCTTTGGGATTTAAGAGGCCGTTTTGGCCGCCGAGCTCGGGGCGCCGGCGGATTGCCAGCTCCCCAGAGGGAGCGACGTTGGGGTTCCCGGGGTGACCCCCGGCTTCCTCCTGCCCCCTCCATCCCCGTTGGCCCAGAAACAACGGAACGTGAGCTGGCAACTCCGGTTCTGATTTTTTTGCTTTGTTTTGTTTTTTTTCATCTTTAACTCTTACAATTGTCAATCAACAAAGCCACACTTTTCACTTTTTTTTTTTTTTTTTTTTTTTTCCCACACACCAGTGTAATTTTTTGAGAAGGCGGGGGGGGAAAAAAAAAAAAAATCCCCCATAGCTACCCTCTCCACCCCACCCCGAAAAAGCCAGCAGTGAATATTAAAAGCGACCCCCCCAACTAAAAGAGAAGAAAACAAAATTTATACAGAGCTCAGAGCTATTTACAGTGACAGGCTTGAGGGGAAAAAAAAATAAGCTATTTCCCAACAGAGAATTCAATTATTATTATTATTTTATTATTATTATTTTAAATAGTTTAAGCTACCTCAGCTGTTAAACACAATCAAAGCAGAAAGAACTGACTGCTTAATTTTATTTAATATTTAATCAGAAAATTTTATCTACAATAATTGACAGACCCCTCCCCCCATCCTTCCCCCTAAAAATTATTGCAGTTTTTTCCCCAAACTGTTCTTTTTTTAGTCTTTTTTGTTTGTTTGTTTTTTCCTCCTCCTGTTGTAATATACACATTGTAGCCCCCCTCCCTGTTTCACTCGGAGGCCTGAAACCAGCATAAAACATGGAAAAAATGGTGGGTCAAAATACTCTGTTGTTTTGGTGTTTTTTTTTTTTTTTCTTTTTTTTCTTTTTTTTCTTTAAAACCGACAAACTCACGATTGCTAGAAAAAGCTGATTGTACGCACAAGCGGGCTGGGGCAGAGGGGAGAGAAGGGGTTTTGTTTAAGCGTGAATAAAAAACCGGCTTTTCCCGCAGAAGTCCAGTGCCGATCCCCTTCCGTGCCCCGCGCCGAGACGTGATCAGTGACAGATCCAGCTGAAACTGAGATTGCTCTTCCTCCTCCTCCTCCTCCTCCTCCTCCTGCCGCCGCCGCAGCCCTCCAGCTGCCTTCTCCCCCTCCCCGCCTCCCCGAGAAACCTTCCTCCAGATTAAGAAGCCAGCGAAATGATTACAAAAATAAGAATCATCTGTAATTTTGGCTCGAGAAACCGACTGTCCTGCCTCGTCGCTTTGCCAACATCCAATGCTTTTTTTTTTTTTTTTTTTAAAAAAAAAAGGGGAGAAAATGAGGGGAAAAAATAAAAAAGGGAAAAAAAAAAAATCCAAAGGGGATTAAAAAAAGGGGGGGGAAAGGAGAGAAAGGAGAGAAAAGGGAAAAAAAAATAAGGAGGAAAAGGGAAAGAAAAAGGGAAGGGGGAATGAAAAGGAAGGGGGGAAAAAGAGGGGGGAGAAAAGTGAGAAAAAAAGGAGGGAAAGGGAAAGAAAAGGGGAAAGAAAAGGAAGAAAGGGGGGGAAAAGTGGGGGGAAAAAGAGGGAAAGGGGAAAGAAGAGGGAGGAAAATGGGAAAAAAGGGGGGGAGAAAAAAGGAAAAAAGAGGAGAAAAGGGAAAAAACGGGGGGAAGGGGAAAAGAAAAAAAGAGCAAAATAAGGAGAAAATTAAAAAAAGGGGGAAAGGAAAAAAAAAAGGCTGAATAAAAGGGGCAAAAAGAGAAAAACGGAGGGAAAAAAGGGAAAAAATCCACCCCCTCCAATAAAACAACAACCCCCCCCCTCCCCTTTTGCTCCAAACACTACGAGCTGAAGAATGGCTGCGGGTTGAGATATCAAAAATCTCAGAAAAATATATAATATATATATTTATATATCTCTGTACGTCGTCTTATTTAAATTTCACATTCCTCGAAAAGCGGTTATTCAGTCAGTAGCTGCTGAAGGAGGCTCTTCTGCTGGCCCGGCGGCGGCGGCGGCCCGGCGGCGTTTTTCGGGGTGCCCAAGGGAGCCGGCGGGTTGAGGTAGGGGTCTCCTACCAGATTCACTGTACACTGTACGTCGGCAAAGACCTGAACCTGTTGTACCTGCTGGGACACAAGAGAGAAAAAGGGATTTAGCGGGGCCGGGGCAGGGGCCGGCGGCGGCGGAGCTGGGAACTACGTGAAGTGGAAACTCACTAGAGACTTCCTCTAGTCTGGAGCCACCCCAGAGAAGAACTCTTCGGTCTTCTTGTCCTATAAAAAGATAAACCGCTGCAACTCATTCGGCTCGGCGAGGTTCGGACCGTTGCTCATCCCCCGAAAAAAAAAAAATAATAATAATAAAAAAAAAAAAATTTGGATTTCTGGAGCGAAAGGCGGAGGATAAAAAAGCCAGCCTGGGTGAAGGCGGGGGGGGGGTGTTGGGGGGGCCGTGCCGGCGGTTGTGGGGTGGCGTTTGGTGACGAGGTCCAGGCGCGGCTGTTTGATCAAAATTAAAGAGTTTTTTTTTTTTTTGGCGTGTCTCGGCGGAGGGGCTCTGCGGAACCAAGGCTGCGCTCCGGGGAAGAGGCAGGGAGGCGCTGGCGGCCGGTTAGGGGGGGTTGGGGGGGGGGGGGGGGGCTGGATGAGGTGAGGGGGGTGAAGAGGTTGGTTTTTTTTTTTTCTACCCCCCCCCACCCCACCCCCCCACCCACCCCTTCCCCAAGCCTCTGCCCTGGGAGCCGGAGGGCATCGGCGGGCGGCTCGGAGGGGCCGGGCAGCGCCCCCGCTTCCTCCCCCATCCGAATTTCCTCGCTCCACACCGGCCGGTGATGGCCCAGCCTAGGAAAGAAAACCCCCCCCCCCCCCCCCCCCCCCACCGCCGGGGGTGAGGGGCTTTTTAACACCAACACGCTCCTTGATTTTCCCAGCTCGGTCCGCCGGCCGGGAGGTCGAAAACGCTGGCGGCAGCGGCGTGAGGTTCGGCGAGGAGAGGGTTGGTGAGCGGTGGCCGGCGACCCCGAGGGGGCTGGCTTGTCACCCACCGCCGGCGGGACCACGGTGGCTTCAACCCGACCTTGCCAAGCGGAGCCAGCCCCGCTGGAAACCAAGCGTGCCGAGCCGGTACGGTTGGGGAACGTTCAGTTTTTTTTTTTTTTTTTTTTTTTTTTTTTTTTTTGGGGGGGTGGCGGGATGTGGGTAGAGGGAGGGAGGGAAAAAAAAAAACCCGTCAAACTCCTCGGGGTACCTGAGATGTGCTTAGCAGTTTCTTACTGACCTGCGCCCCATCTGCTTCTGTTTTCAAAAGGTCAGTGGAGGAAAGCTGGTTGCAGTAAAGGCCCGTGGGTCTCAGCGCCGGGTCATTTACCTGTCAAAAGCAAGATCCAGGCTCAGCCGGGGCTCCTGGACGCCGCAGGGGCACTCGCTGCCCTCTCGAGATGAGTTTTGAGGGGGGGTGTGTGTGTGTGTGTGTGTGTGTGGATTTGGGGAGGGGATGCTCGTGGATGGGGCGGCACCGGGGGGACTGTGCTGCCAGCATCCTCCCTGCACCGTGAGGCGCCGGGTTTTGGGGGCGGTGTGTGTGTGGGGGATCCCCTTTCACCTTTCTCCCCACCGCTGGTATTTTTTCCGGGGGGCCGCTGCCGGCTCTGGGGGCATCTCTACCCCCAAGGGAGCACGAAATGGCACCCAACTGCTCGGTGAGAGGTGGCTCACGGAGGGGACCAGCCTCCTTCCGCGCCGAGCACCATGGCTTCTCCCCGGGGGGAGGCTGCGAGCCCCAGCCCACGACATCCCACGCAAAACCAGCGAGCCAGAAGCTTAACGGTGCCGAGACAAACCCCAGCAGCTAAAAATGACGGAGGCATCTCCCTCTCTGGCCCGGGGAGGATCTCGCCAAAGGGCTGGCACTGCGGAAAGGCCCCGTATCCAACCGTTCCCGTTCCCCACCCCCAGTTTTCACAGCTCCCCGGGGATGCAGGGCTACAAACGGAGCCGGCCGCCAGCCTGCCACGAGGGCTGCAGGTGCTGGAGGTGTTTCGGCGCGTCCCAAGGACACACAGAACAGCCCAGGCCTTGGGCTCCAGCGCAGCAGCAATGCCAGCAGAGGCAGCCAGACCTTTGCCGCTTCCCCCCTTTGGACAGAGGTTCCCTCGGGGCTGGGGAAGCGAACGCTGAACCCCTGGGAGCTGGGTGACCCGTCCCGGGAGCGGGGACGAGGCGGGACTGACCTGCTCCGAGCACATGGAGTTCATCCCGGGCATCTGCAGCGAGTTCATCTGCATCTGTCCGGCCATGGGGTTCATGTTCTGGACGTTGGTGTTTCCTCCCGCCATGGAGACGGTGATGCTCATGTTGTTGTACATGCCCTGCTGGGCAGGCGCCGGCTGGCTCTGCCCCGCTTGGCTGAATACGCTGAGAGAGAATAAATAAATAAAAAGCATTACCCGGGCGTACGTGGTGGTGGGAGGCACCTCGAGGGAGGTGGGTGCTGCGGAGACGGCCGCCCTCCGCTCCTGCAGTGGCAAGAGGCTCCTCGGTGTGATGGGGTAGAGCAGGAGAGAGACCAGGGCCAAGAGAGGGATCGTTACGAGGCTTTGGGCTGGATTAAGGGTCAGCTGGATGCCAAGCCCCAGTCGATGTGACACCGAGTTCACCCCTTCACGCTCCTTCCAGGGCCCTCCTCAACGCCCGAGCGTCCCTAGCGCTGCCCCAGGCGGGAGGACAGCTCTCCATCGCCAGGCAAGGTGAAGGATCCCACCTCCACCAGCACTCCCGGCCCCCTAACCCCCTGCTCCGTGCTGCTCGACCGGGCCGGGTTGTCTGGGCAGACCCAAGTCAGGAAGCAAGGCATCCCCCAGGGTGAGCTTTTGGGGGGGGGTTGTTTTTTTTTTTTTTTTCCCCTCCACTGCTGGAGAGCTGAAGTGCAGACCTGACTCACGCAAAAAAAGGCAGCGAGCCCGGTGGCTCTTCCTTCCCCTTGGCTTCAGAGCCGGGGACATCTTCCCAGGGCCACGCAGCGCCCTTGCGGCCGCCGCTCCCGACTCAATTCCCTAATCCCGCTCTCCACCGGGCATCGTTAAAGCTGCTCGTTTAATTACAAGCTTCTCGCCTTCCTCAACACGCGTGCTCGTTCATTTTAGCACCGTGGGCTCCCGGCCGCCCCCGAGCTGGGGCGAAGCCGCGGGCAGGGCTTGGTGGTGAACTTCTGGAGGCCCCAGCTCGGCACGTGTCCTCGGCCGGGTGTCACCTACGGGGCACCCCCACCCCTAACAACCCCCGACCAGGGGAGCTGGGTGTCACCTCGCTGCTTTCTCCGTGTCACCCCTGCGCCCCGGGTTACCCCGCCCCGTGACCTTACTTGCTATTCCCCATGGCTCCTTGCTGCCAGGTCTTCATGTCAGGCGACTGGTAGCCCGGGGTCGGCGGAGCCGGCTGCAGCATGGGGCTTTGCGAAGGTGGGAGCTGGGGTGACATCAAGGGGCTGCTGGGGCTGAGCGACGGAGCAAAGGCGGGTTCGCTTTGCTGACCCATGCCTGGGGAAGAACAGGCAGCGTGAGCGGGGCCCAGACCCCCGCAGGCAGCCCCATTCCCTCCTCCCTTGCAACCTTCCCCCCCCCCCCCTCCCCTGCATCGAACCAGAAGCATCAGCTGTGCCTTATCGGTCTCAGGGTCTCTGGTTTTCGTTTCGAGCAGCTGCATTGCTCAAATGCAAATATTTCAAGGATGAAGGAGCGGGGAAACCACCCTCCTCAAGTGGTTTCCATCAGCAGGTGTTCCTCTTTAGCATCACCCCTGGCTGGCAGATGGCCCCGGGGCGGTGATGAGATGATGCCCAAGGAGGTTCCTTGGCAGCCACACCGCCCTTTCCTCCACTCATCAGTAACATCCACCTTGCCGAGCCCCTGCACCGGTGCTTGAACGTGAAGATCTTCAAGACAGTGCCCGTCCGCACGCAACTGACTCCGTCCCAGCTCCCCCATCTCCTAGGAGCTTGGTGCCCACACGAGAGGCGCGGGCTGCCTGCAGCTCATTTCAGCCACCTCAGCCAGGCTTTGGCCTTTTTTCAGGGCGTATATATTTAAGGAAGCGCAATTTAGAGGACTGCCTTGCCGTTTGATTTTTCAAGGAAAGAGTTAAGGGAATTCTTTTCGAGGAAAGAGTTAAAGTTGTCCCCAACAATAGCATTTTATTTATTTATTTATTTATTTATTTTGCACGCAGGGGCTGGGCTGCAGCCTCCTGGGGGGGGGGGGGGTGTCTCAGCTCTGCCCTCCGCCTCTCCCTCCCCACCGCCGGCCGCTTTTCCGATGCGACCCACAGCTCCACGTACCTGACCCCGAATACTGGAAGATGTTCTGCTGCATCTGCGGGCTCATCCCGGCGCCGAACTGCCCTCCGACGCCGCCCATCATCCCCCGGTTCACCATGCTGCTGCGGTTCGCCAGCGCGGCCTCGGGGTTGGACGCCAACGGCGAGAAGGGGCTGGTGGAGGTGGGTGGGTTTCCCGGGGTCGTACCGTAGTTTGGGGGATAAGGGAACTGCTGGGGGGGTGCTTGGGGCAAGCGAGCGGCTCCGAGCTGTACCGGGAGCCCGGTGGAAGGCGGGAGGTTGTTTCCAAAGCTTTGCTGTCTCATCAGGATGGCTCGCTGCTGCATGAGCTGCCGCTGCCGGTGCTGTTGGCTGTAGAGCTCGCGCTGACGCTGGGCCAGCATCTGGGCGTTGAGGGGGGGCTGCGGGGAAGGAAGGGGGTGCCCTGATTATCACCGTCGGGTCTGGCAAACAGCTGGGAGCCCCCCCCCCCCAACCCCGGCGTGCGAGCTGCGGGTGTTGCCGTTCCCCGGCTCGGGGTGCCTGTCCTTGGTTTGCAAGGAAAGCCCCGGAAAAAAAAACCCCGAGAGGCTGTAAATCGGCCCGTCCGCGCCGCTGCAGGGCAGAGTGGGTTGGAGATATTAAAGACCGGCCCCCGCGCGCGCCGGACGGCAAAGCTCCAGGAGCCGGCGCGTCCGCCAAGCCCGGAAAACGGGGCTCGGAGGCACCCGGCTGCCACCAGCCACCCCTCTCCTCCGTGGGACCCGCTTTTTTGGGCCCTCGCCGGGACGTTCCCGCGCGCCAGAGCCCCGGATCCCCAACTTCAACTCTTTCGGTTGCGAGGTTGTTCCCGACCAACCCCATCCGGGGAGGTTTTTCCATCGCCACGGGCTCATTCCCCACACGGCCGAGCCAGATGTGTTGGAATTAATCCCCTTAAAAAGCCTGGCAGAGCCAGCGGTGGCTGAAACGGAGCTGGGATAGGAACCACTCGGTCCCCAGGGCACGTTAGGGATGTCACGCCGCTTCATGGAAAGGCGAAGGCTTCGCCGAAAAGTGGAATGAAGCCACCAGAACCCGGCTACGCTTCCCAGCTTCTCCTCGCACCCAGCGGATGTTTTATCCGCTGTATTAGAAGCCGAACAAGAACTTTAGGGGGCCCGGGGATTTGCAGGATCGTTAAGAAGATGCACTAGAGGTTCTGGTGTTTAAAGGCTGGCATCTATTTCCTAAAGATCCTTCTCAGTTAAATGCCCTAGCGCATCCTTCTCCGAGAAATAACGAAGTATTTATGCCTTAAGCAGGTGGAGGAGCTGGAATAAGGGTGAAGCAAAATAGAAAAAAAACCCAGCGGCTCGGCTTGAAGCCACGTAGGAGCATTTTTCTCTCCAGCCAGTGACGGAGAGGAGCGAGCCAGGCTGTGCTAACAGGGAAGGTGTGGGGATTAATCCTGTTTTTCCCAAGCGGAGGACCAGTGCCGCGTCCCCCCCTTACCTGCGGCGTGATCTGCTGCTGCATCCCCGCCCGCATGTTGATGCCCACCGGGGAGCTGGCCGCAAACTGGTTGAGGATGGCCTGCCGGTTCTGATGGATCAGCTGGCAGGGAGACAAAACAACCCCCCCAAAAAAAAAAATAAAAAAGAAGAAAAGCCAGGGAGATCTTCAAAAACTCTGTTGCGGGAGCTCCTCAGCCATCCCGATCCCTCCTGACGGGGATGCAGTGGGCTGCAGGCAGGAGTGAGGGTCCCTCCATCCCCCCCTGCCCGCGGCGCGGGGCTGCGGAGGGAGGTGGGGGGGGGGGGAAGAATTACCTGCTGCTGCCCCTGCAGCCGCTGCTGCAGCTGAAGTCGCAGCTGGTTGGGGGCCGTCGGGGGTCTGTTGAGCGTCTGCCGGGGTTGCATGGCCATGTTGGTGGGGAAGGCGCCGCGGGGCGGGGGGACCTGCACCGGCATGGCTCCGAAGGACGGCTTCTGCCGCACCATGCCGGGGAAGGCGCCGGGGAGGTTGGTGGCGGGAGAAGAGGAGGAGTAAGGCTGGGGGTACATGCCGGGCTTCTGCTCCATCATGAGCGGTGGGGTGGCTTGTTGGGGCTGGAACCGCTCCGTCAGGGCCTCCAGCCCGCCGCCCTGGCGAAGGCAAAGGGGGAGGAAAATGTCATTTTTTTGGCGTCTCGCCGGCGCCCAGCCTCCCCCGGGGGAGCTCAGAGGGGAGGGAGGCCGTGTCTGGCACGGGGCAGCCGGCCCCCGGGCTCCAGCCCGTGGGAGAGCTAGCAGTAAAACACCCGCTCCCCGGGGCTTAGCAGGACACGCAGTGATGGAAATGATTCCTGTTGGCGTGCTTGGGACCAAAGACGAAGGCCAGGCTTTTTGTAAGGGCTCAGGGCTCGGCTCCCTGGGCTGGGGAGAGGTTGAAGGGCAGCAGGAGGCAATGCTGCCTTCCTCTGCCTTTCCTCTGCCTTTCCTCTGCCTTCCTTGCCCTTCTTCTGCCCTGTCTCTGCCCTTCCTCTGCCCTTCCTCTGCCCTTCCTCTGCCTTTCCTCTGCCCTTCCTCTGCCCTTCCTCTGCCCTTCCTCTGCCTTTCCTCTGCCTTTCCTCTGCCTTTCCTCTGCCCTTCCTCTGCCTTTCCTCTGCTTTTCCTCTGCCTTTCCTCTGCCCTTCCTCTGCCCTTCCTCTGCCCTTCCTCTGCCCTTCCTCTGCCTTTCCTCTGCCTTCCTTGCCCTTCTTCTGCCCTTCCTCTGCCCTTCCTCTGCCCTTCCTCTGCCTTTCCTCTGCCTTTCCTCTGCCTTTCCTCTGCCTTTCCTCTGCCCTTCCTCTGCCTTTCCTCTGCTTTTCCTCTGCCTTTCCTCTGCCCTTCCTCTGCCCTTCCTCTGCCCTTCCTCTGCCCTTCCTCTGCCTTTCCTCTGCCTTTCCTCTGCCCTTCCTCTGCCTTTCCTCTGCCTTCCTTGCCCTTCTTCTGCCCTTCCTCTGCCCTTCCTCTGCCCTTCCTCTGCCTTTCCTCTGCCTTCCTTGCCCTTCTTCTGCCCTTCCTCTGCCCTTCCTCTGCCCTTCCTCTGCCCTTCCTCTGCCTTTCCTCTGCCTTTCCTCTGCCCTTCCTCTGCCTTTCCTCTGCCTTCCTTGCCCTTCTTCTGCCCTTCCTCTGCCCTTCCTCTGCCCTTCCTCTGCCTTTCCTCTGCCTTTCCTCTGCCCTTCCTCTGCCCTTCCTCTGCCCTTCCTCTGCCCTTCCTCTGCCCTTCCTCTGCCTTTCCTCTGCCCTTCCTCTGCCCTTCCTCTGCCTTTCCTCTGCCTTTCCTCCTGCTAGCACTGAGCAGCTCATCCGGGCTCCAAACAGCAGCACACCTGGCCGGGCAGACCCCGAGGCTCAGCGGCTCGACCTGAACACGCGGAATAGTTTGCGCTCTCTCCCTTTTCCTATTTTTATGCAGCCTCGGAGGCTCGGCTGGAGGCGGGGGGTACGGTGGTTTGGGTCCCCATCTGCCCCAAGAGCACCTCGGCCACAGGCCGTGTCCAAGGGTGGGAGCCACGGACCCCCCGGGATGGGGAGAGCTCGTGGGGAAGCACGGCTGGATTCCCGTGCTGCTCACAGACATCCCTTGCTGGGAACCCGGGGGGAGATTTGATCTGTACTACAGCCATTCCTACACAAATGAGCCATATTGCAGCCAGGGCATCCATTTCCACACCAGCAAATCACGATAAGAAAATATTCTGTGCTGCTCTAACTTGGCTCTAGGCAGAGAAATTTGGTGTTTGAGCTGTGGACCCGCAGAGAAGGAACACCTCGGAGCCAGAACCCTGAATCCCAGTGATTAACATAAAGCTGCGTTAAGAAAAACTACACACACAGCCCCCCTGCCCTGCAAATCCCACTGCCTTTGGGATTTGGTTAGCTGGTGCCCATCGAAGGACTGGGGCTGAGGACACGGGACTGGCGCTGGGGAAAATTATATTGCTTGGGATCAGTTCAGCTGGTGGTGGGGAAAAATGGATCGCTTAAGATAAATTAAGATGGAGTTGATATGGTTCAAGGACTGGGTACCAGGATGTAAACCAGGAGCCTGCCATGGCCAGAGGTCACAGACCTGCTGAAGTGAGTCTCTTTTACTCTTCTCTCCCTAAACTACCCAGTTTCCAGCTGCCTCCTGATTAAACTGGGGGCAGGTAGGTCCAGCACCTCCTCCCACCACGTCTTCACGGTGGGGTTTGGTGAAGTCAGGGGATGCAAACTCCTACCTGCCAAGAACATCCTGGAGGGGAACTAGCAACACGTTTTCTTCCCAGAGATGCCTTTATGCTGACGTGTTGTTTCTCTAAAGATGTATTTCAAGCAAATATTTCATGGAACTATTCAAAATATTTCTGAGGTTCAGCTGAAGCCATGGAAAAAGCCCAAGATTCCCATTAACGAAATGATCCCTGGATGGGAGCAAAGCTGGGTCGGGGTCCAAACATGAGATAATCCCCCCGAGCCAGGTTCTCCTCGTCAGGGGAAGGGCCGGATTGGCGTGGGGATGCTTGGCAGCATCCAGTGCCATCCCAGGGCACCTCGATCCAGCGGTCCGACGCTGCTGGAGCCTGTCCGGTGCAGGAAAGGGTCTCTGGGGAGCTTTGCCAGCTGAGTCTGCAAAACCCTTGTGAAAACACTGAGCTGTTGCAGCTGCATCTTTGGCAAGAGCGCCCCTGATCCTTTGTACCAGAGAGGCTGAGCTCCCTACCCTTAACTTGCAAAAAAAAAAAAAAAAAAAGAAATGCAGGTGGTGATTTTGGAGGCACAGCCTTGAGAAAAAGGATGTGGCAAATACCCGACTTAGCAATCAAGTCACCGACAGGTCTCCCAAATCGCCGATGAAAAGATAAACCCTCCCAGCAGCGCAGCCCCGGTGGGGGCTGCAGAAAGAGACGTGCCACCTCCGGGCTGAAATGATGAAGAATCAGGCCCAGAGCAGCCGGAGGGATTGGCTCGGAGCTGCTTCTTTCGTAGGACATCCCATTTATTAACAGGCTTTCGATTCTGTTCCTCGTTTTGGAAAAAGCATGCGTGCGAGCGCGACGGGGCGCGGAAAAAGAAACCACTCGAAGACAAATCCCAAGCGATCCATCTCGTTTTCCACATCCCTCGCTAGCTCCCTGCAGCCAGCTCTCTCCCCCTGTTATTTATGAAACCCTGGACCCTCCAGAGGCATCAGCCCCCACGGCTATCTGCAAACACAGACTCTCCACCAGCGCTCAGCTGCAGAAACCAGGGCCTCAGCGCTATCTGAGTAAGACAGCACTGCTAAAAGCAAACCTTTTTTTTTTTTTTTTTTTTCACTTTTTTTTTTTTTTCCCTTCCCCCTGTGGTTGAACCCGAGACAGAAGGGCAGCAGCTGCACTGTAAGTCAATCTCGATAGTAAGGGCTGCACGATTTCATACCACTGAGGCCATTAGATATATTATTAGGCAGCAGAACCCAAGCTCAGGAATCCCAGGCTGTGGGATTCCAGCTGGAAGGCTCCTCCGTGCCCCAGTCCCCGCGGTGAGGTGGGGAAGCGGGACAGCCTGCCAGCTCTCCCCGTTACACGAGCAGCCCCGGGGCCGAAACTGTTCGGCCGCCTCTTTGCCAGGCTGCTGGTTCTCATGGGGGATCGTGTTTGAAAAGTGGAGAAGCGAGAGATTGTGTTTCACGGGGCTGTTTTCCAGCTTTTTTGGCGGGGGGGGGGGGGGGGGAAGAGAACGGCATGGTGTTAAGTATCGTCTCTGAATCTGATGCGCTCGTGTGTTCCCACTCACAGCTGGCCTCCCGTTACCAGATGTTGGAAATCCTCCTCCACGCTCGCCTCGAGCCTCAGCATCTGGCCCCGTACACGACCTCCAACAAGTCCCATGAGTGGTTCGCTCTTTACCTGGACCAGTTTGTCGATCCCCAGAGCTCGATCCAGCTCCGCCAGCTCCGTCTCGTCTTTGCCGCTGAGGAAGGAGACGAGCTGCTCGAGCAGGGCTTTCTCGTCGTTCCGGCCCTCCGGCGTGGTGGGAGGACACAGGAGCTCGTCCAGCTGCGAGGTGATGCACTGGCTGCAGAGAGAAGGAGCGAAGAGAGGGCGCGTTAGGGTTGATGAAGCAGGGAGGAGGCTGAGCGGGGGAGACGCTCGAGCGACAAACCCCGCGGGGTGCAGCCTCGTCCCCCGGCTCCGACACCGGCTGAGCCCCCTCAAGCTCGAGCCCCGTACCAAAACCTCCTTGCGAGGATGAACCTCTCCACAAAATAAAGCCCGGACAGCGTTTCGGTGAGGTTTGGGAAGCAAACCTTTGGTGCTTTTGCAGGCTTTGCTCCCGCGGGTGTTTTGGGCAGGACAGTGGGAGGCAAGAGCAAAACTTCTGCCGGCACGAAAGCGGGGAGGCTTGGATGGAGCCAGAGCAGCTGGAAGCGAAGCAGCTGAAGGCAAAGGGGAACCTTTGAGCTGCAAAAATAAGATTTCTGCAAAGCTCGCTCGATATTCTTTGGGAATAAGATTAATATGTAATGAGAGACATTCCAATGACGTGACTAATTGAAGTCAATTGGATTTGCCGGGTCTGACACGATGAAGAGAGCCGTGGCACATCACGCTCGCAGCGAGGCACAAAGGCGAGGGCTCGAGCATGCCAGCAGTTCCCAAGCAGCAGACGTGTTTATCCTTTCAGCTCCAGATGAGGACCAGATGTACAGTAAGGAACTGAAGCCAATCTGACCGAGACCGCTGCAGCCAACACACGCAGCCTAATCCAGGGGAAAGAAATACTCGGCGTTGGGATTTCTTAAATTGCAGAGCGGGAGCGGAGAGGGACGCGGGGAGACAGAGGTGAAAAGCAGGGCTGGTTTCACTCCGTGGCCAAGGTCCCTGCTACTTGCTGCTTGTGTCAAACCCAGTTTTTCAGTCTCAAGGCCAAAGTTTGCTGCATAGACATCGTTCTTGCAGAGGAAGGGGAGGACGGGCTGCTTCTCCTCATTAAGGGGCAGCTGGAGGAGAGATTCAGGTCGGCACAGTCCCCTCAGCCCACGCTGGACCTCTGCATGGATGGCAAAGTTGGTTTATAAAGAGGTTGTGGGGACGGTACGATCTTTATGTAGTAAATAAAACTTCAGCACATCCTGCTTTGTGGCTCAATCCAGCCTGCAGAGGCTTTCCCACTCCCCCTCTTTTCCAGCACCATGCCACGGTGGGTTTCAGATGAGCATCTGGGCAGGTAACGGGGAGGAAGAGGAGATCCTGGACCTTGTGCATCATGTCCCCAGTCATACTGGTTTCGAGTTGCAAAAGTTTTCTATCCACCGCAACCCTTCAGGCTTTTTTTTTTAAAGCGAAACCTCTCGATTCTGCATGTGGTGAGGAGGAGAAATTCCTCTGCTTGCAGAGACGGTGTCAAATGCTGCTCGAGCTCCCACAGAACATCTCCCTGGCATGGCCTTCGAGCGCTGCTCCGAAAGGCTGCAGGTCTCTGGCCCTGCACAGATGTCCTAGAAACCTCAGGCATCTCAGATGGCGCTGGGTGCCGGCGTTGAGGCAACCGAATCGGGCCCTGGGTGGCATGTTTGACCTTGGGGCATTAGAGGAACGCGTGCGAGAACAGTGCCCTGGACTTGGTTCGAGAAGCCTTGGACCTGGCCCAAGGTGTCCCTTCTTCTGCAGATGACACAGGAGCACTGATGCCTGGGACGCCAGAGAGGGGATGATGGAGTCGTCCCACTTTATCAAGAGGCAAAAGGCAGGGGAGGATCTGGGGAATGGGAGAATTTAAAAGGAAGCTCCGGTTCCCCAGGACACCCCGTGCTGGGAGATCTGGGCGCCACCAGCTCCATCAACGAGGCCAGGAGCCCAGCCCTCCTCCAGCGAACGTGAACCTCCCAGCCGGGAAACCTTCACACCCCCCAAAGCAGAAGCTCTGCTGATTTGATCTTAGCTAAAATATATTTCTCGGTTCTGTAATATCTGCAGTCCAAAGGCTCTGTCTACTTGCTCCTGCTGCCGTCTCCGTCGGGTGGCCAGGCAGCCCCTGGGACCGTGGGCATCCCCCGGGGTGAGCGCGTCCTCTCCAGCTGGAGCACATCTGCAGGTCTCGAGGACCAAAGTCCAGAGGCTTTTCCCCAGCAGAATCCCTTCTCTTGCTGCAGTGGAAGCGGGGTTTTGCAGTTGATCACCACGCTCCTAGATGAAGTGTCCAGACCCCACCAAGATGCTGCCAAGGCAGGTCTCACCCATGATGCTCCATCAGACCTACGGTTATCGAAAACAGGAGCAGGAACTGAGCTGGGAACCCACTTCTTCCAGCGTCGCCTCTGCCAGGAACCATCCGTGCCCAGCGATTCCCAATTCAGGAGGAACGGAGGCTCACCAGGACGAGCAGCCCTCTACCTCTCCTCTTGCTGTCATCTCGTGGCTCCAGTCCGTGGGTTGGCTCTGCCACTGGCTCCCACCACATCTCCACCACGTCAGGAGCCCGACCTTGCTGCAGGGACCTGCCAGCGCCACGGGACGTCCCACCACGCAGCATGGCTTTCCTTTTGCCTTTCTCCCCTCTCCGTGCTGAAAAAATTCAAACGCTGCCTTGTGAAACCCTAACCAGGCTGCAATTTTGAAGTGTGGTTGAAACCATCGCCCTCCAAAGGCAGAGACTGTGAGAGATTTGTTGCCTCCACGTCTCGCCAGGCTTCGGGCAGATGCTGCCGCTCCACCGGTCCAACCCTGTCTCCTGACACAGGGCTCTCTGCCCTGAAAACCACCCGAGGTGTTTTTCCCACCCGAGGACTCACGGGATGCTGCTGCCAAACGCCTCCCTCCTTGATACCTGCACAGGTCCCAAGCCTTCCACGCCAACCTGGGTCCTCACTCAATAATCCTACTGCAAAGGGGGAGCCAGAAGAAAATCCAGCTCCCTTCCTCCCAGCTGCGCTGGCTGGGGAGACAAAAATGCCTACAGCCAGCCAGGCTGACTCAGTGCTTGGAGCATAAGGCTGCTGAGTAAGGTAAGGTCATTTTTACCCCATAAGCAGCATTTTAAGGAACATTCATAGCTTAAAAAACGGATTGATTTTTCTAGCAGCTCTGCCCTTTGCCAGGTGTGCCCCAGGGATCTCATCCCAACAAAATAATGACATCAGCAAGGCTTAAAAGGAAAGTTACTTCCTTGCAGCAAGGGCTCGGGCTGATGTAAATGCTCAGTTAGACAGGGATTTGTTTTATCTCCCAGTTCTTTCAAGCAACGAGAGGCTCAGTCTTTCCAGCAGAACTCCAGGATTCAGTTGCAGCAGTGGAGACCACTTAGGCAACTCTCTTCTGGGGCTGAGCGAGGAGCTTTGAGAAACTAATCCAAATTTAGCCCCGAGAAAATGGTGTTTGGCTAGTGTCTTGCTCAAATACAACTGTTACATGTGTCTTCTTCATGACTGGAAAACAGAGATTGTGCTCGTCTGCTAAAGACTTTAATTAGTAGAGGAAATTCTGCCTCTCTGTAAAGCAGGGCTGGGCTTTGGCAAGCGGATCCGTGCAGAGCTCATCAGTGCTGGCTCTTAAATCAGGTGCTCGAGGCCCTCCCCAGGCCAGGGGGAGGATTCACCTCCCATCTGCATCAAATCCATCTCCCCAAGCCTCAGCGAGGACTCTGGGGTGCCCCTTGCCCGGCAGAGCATCGACCACCGAGCTCCGTCAGCAGGGCTCGTCACTCTTCTGACCTCCCGTCCCCAAATATCTGACCTACGGCCTCCTCCAAACCATTTATAGCCCAGAAGTGACGTTGTACTTTGGGCAGGTGACGCCCCTTTGGCTGCTCCATGGGGCATGGACCCAAAAAAGGTGGTTAGGAGGACTGGGGGGGGGGTGTGTTATTCCACCTTGGATTAGAGCCGGAATAATTTTAGTTGAAGCCAAGCACACGGGGACCGCGAAGAGCCGCAATCATGTGAAAACACAAAACTGTCCTGCGCTTCTCCAGATCCCACCACTGGCGAGAAGGGAGGACACCAACCCAAACGTCGGCACCGGCGTGGGACAGTGGGGACCTGCAGCACTCTTGACCCCGCCACGGCTATATGGGATTATTGAGGTCCAGACATACCCTGGATGTCTCCCACCTTCCTTGTTTACTCACACGCTTGTCCCTAGGGAGATAACAGGCGTCACCCCGCGCACGGCAGCGCCCGGGGTCCCAGCGCTTTTATGGTGACAACCACCACGGCCCGTCCGGTGACGGGCAGCCCGCGCTCATCCCAGCCACCACTC
Source organism: Tyto alba (assembly GCF_018691265.1). Lineage (NCBI taxonomy): Eukaryota > Metazoa > Chordata > Aves > Strigiformes > Tytonidae > Tyto > Tyto alba. Next base: position 49,590,069 of record NW_024881316.1, on the reverse strand, counting down.
GCCGGGTTTCCAGGCAGGCCCCAAAGCAAAGCCACGTCCCTTTGACCCAGGACATCCCGATGTTCCCCCCCCCTCCCTCCCCACCCCCGGGAGAGGTCGGGAAGCCGCCAGCCCCGCGGTACTTACTCTTCGGGTTTATTCAGCGCGCCTCGATTCATGGCTGCCACGCTGTTATCCGTCCAGGGGATCTGCTCCCCCATTCCCGGCTGTCCAAACTGGTGCTCCGGCACCCCCATCTCCAGCTCAGGCATTCCTGGGGGGAAAACAGGATTTGGGGAGGAGGGGGGGGGGGGGGGGGGAAGGAAATGTTAGCGCACGGGCAGGGCTTGGGCGCCGCTGGGGAGACTGGGCGAGCTCGAAGCAACGGGTGCGCGAAGACATCCCTAAAAGGGACGCCGAGATTCACCAGTCTGGGCTCTTTTCAACCCAAAGTTACAGGTATCAGGTGGGGTTTTCTAACCATTAATTACAAGCACAAGCTTCTGGGTGAAAATCTATGCAGGTACTGCACACGCAGCAGATACATATGACCCTGCGTACCCAGTATGTGCAAATGCTATTAAAATATTTCCCTTTTCAGCACATTTCTAGCAAGATTTTCAAAATCGAGTCAAGTTAGAGGATTTCTTCTTGAAGGAAAATTGTTACTACTGAAGATTTTAGCTTAAAAAATAGCCCGCAACCATTAGCATCTTCTGCTTCTCTGCTGGAGAAAAGTTAATTTGCACAGGGAAAGGAGCCAATGCAATTAAATCAAGTTGTAGCAGAACTTGGAGCCCAAGCCCAGGACAGAGAGATTTACGAGGCTGGAGACTTTACGTCATCCCATTTGAAACAGGAATTGGGATTGAAGATCAAACAGCATCTCAGCTAAACCAGCCTGTGGAGACCCAGGGAGATGGAAACCAGGGGGGGAAGCGCATTTCTGGCTGGGGTGGCATCTCTGCCACATCGGGCTGCGCTATCAGTGGCCCCCCCAAGCCAAAACCCCATAGTTTCTAAGAGAAGTGCTGACGAAGGCAGTTGATAAAGACGAAAATCTCTCTTCTTTTAACCAAGCTCAGCTGTGCTGATTCTTTTCCCACCCAAATATGTTATTTTCCTGAAAATGTCTGTGGTTACCCGGTGTGCCGTGTCTTCGCTGTTGTCACAAGGAGCCCCCAGCTTCACGTGCCACCTGGACAGTGCGGTTTGTTTCAAAAAAGAGAAAATAACAGCCCGAAGAGGAAGGAAGGGGAGGAGGTCCAGCTCGGGGATGCTAAGCATCCCAGTGCATGTACCAGCACGGTGGCTCCTGCCAAGCATCCCTTTATTTCTTGAAATATCTTAAAGAAAGCCTTAAGGTTGCTTGGCAACAGGAGGATCCCAGCGGTGCCAGCGGCAGCTCCACTTGGGCCAGGGAGGCTCGAAGCACAGTCGTGGTGCAGCCCGGCCCCGACCCTTCTTTGACTCGCCCCAAAACGCTCCCCAGGCTCATTGATGCTGAAGATCTACCTGGACTTGTGCAAAGCATTTGCCACTGTCCCACCTGACATCGTTGTCTCTAAACTGGAGAGACGGGCGTTGGATGGACGGACCATGGGGGGGGTAAGGAACTGGCTGGGTGGTCGCACTCAAAGAGCTGTGGTCAACGGCTCGATGGCCAAGTGGAGAGCGGTGACGAGAGGCGTTCCTCGGGGGTCACGGCCGGGCCCGGTGCTCTTTAACCACTTTGTTGGTGCCATGGACAGTGGAATCGATGCACCCTCAGCAAGTTCACCCACGACCCCGAGCTGTGTGGGGCGGGGACACGCGGGAGGGCAGGGATGGCATCCAGAGGGACCTGGGCAGGCTGGAGAGGGGGGACTGGGCAAACCTCATGGAGTTCAACAAGGGCAAGGGCAAGGTCCTGCCCGTGGGTCGGGGCAACCCCAGCACAAATCCAGGCTGGGCGAGGAGCGGCTGGAGAGCAGCCCCAAGGAGAGGGACTGGGGGTGCTGGTGGGGGGAAAACTACGACCCAACAATGTGCGCTCGCAGCCGAGAAAGCCACCCGTGCCCTGGGCTGCAGCCAGAGCAGGGGGGGCAGCAGGGCCAGGGAGGGGATTGTCCCCCTCTGCTCCGCTCTGGGGAGACCCCCCTGCAGTGCTGGGGCCAGCTCGGGGGCCCCCAGCAGCAGAAGGACACGGAGCTGCTTGAGCGGGGCCAGAGGAGGCCACGGAGATGCTGGGGGGGCTGGAGCAGCTCCCCTGGGGGGCCGGGCTGAGAGAGTTGGGGGGGTTCAGCCTGGAGAAGAGAAGGCTCCGGGGAGCCCTTCGAGCAGCTTCCCAGGGCTTAAAGGGGGGACAGGAGAGGTGGGGGGGGGACTCTGGGTCAGGGCGTGGGGGTAGGACGAGGGGGGACATTTTTAAACTGACAGAGGGGAGATTCAGACTAGATCTAAGGAAAAAATTCTTCCCTGTGCGGGGGGTGAGGCGCTGGCCCAGGGTGCTCAGAGCAGCTGTGGCTGCCCCCTCCCTGGAAGGGTTCAAGGCCAGGTTGGACGGGGCTGGGAGCCCCCTGGGCTGGGGGAAGGGGGCCCTGCCCGGGGCAGGGGGGGGCACTGGGGGGGCTTTAAGGTCCTTTTCAACCCAAACCGGTCTGTGATTCCGTGATCGTGGGTTTTGCCAAGCGGAGCATCAATTAGCGGTGGCTCATTTACTGGAGTGTGGGTGACCCTTCTCAGGGCAGCCGGACCTGGTTATGGCTTAATGGGTATCAGGGCAGAGTGTAAAATGCTAACACGATGTAGCTGCAACTGCTGTGATGCCACGATGTGCAGGGCTGATTTCTGCCTCCCCTCCTGGAGGGGACTTAGAGGAGGCTGCAAGCTCTTGCGTGATGCTCCCCTTCTCAAGAGAAACCGCCCAAACCAAGACCTTCACGTGCTTCAGAGGGACTGGTGGTGTGCAGGGCCATCCAGAATTGCAAGGAGTTCTGGCCGCGTGCATCCTGCATCTGTGGGCTGGTGGGGAGCGTGGCAATCCCACTCCACGAGTGGGGCCCGAGCTCCAAGGCAAATGGGGAGCGAGACGCAGGGCTGATGCTCTCACGGAGCCTGGCCACCATCGGAGAGGACAGCGGATGAATCCAGCAGCTCTTCTAGTCCCACGCTACCATCACGAGGAGGTGAGATCTGGGTTATTTGGTTTCTGCACCCGCAGTCAAGCCGCTTTACAGCCCCAGCGCACGGTGGCAAGCGAGGTCCCTCTTCCAGATGATGTTTAGCATCGCTTGATGCATCGAGGGAAGCATCAAGGGAGGTGGAGAAGGGCAGAATCAGCATCCACAGCTCTCCGGAGCTCAGGCTGCTGCAGTGGCTCATCGTGAGGTCTGCGGGGTTTTGCCGTCGGCGATTTCAGCGAGGTGAGGCGAGACGGTTGTTTCTGCAGCTCTTCTCCCAACACAGCGCCCATGCTCCGGGTCTCGTGGAAATTAAACCTCAATCAGTGCCAGGGGAGCCAGTATCACTGCTTGGACAAGCAGGCTCAGCCTTCCCATGAACCAGGAAAGACAGAAAGGTCTTTCTTTTGCCCGAAACTACACCGATGCGAGAAGAGAGAAGAGAATAAGCACAGCTGGGGAGCTCGCTGCTTGTGAAAAGCTGCCGGTGAAGAGCGATGCTCCAGCTCCACCCTGCAACGCCTTTTCTGCCGTGGGACCCCCTGGAAAGCCTCGGTGTAAGCTGGAGAAGGTGGAGAGGGGAGGATTTGCGTGGCTGTACGTACCTGGGTCGGGCGGGAAGGGGTTTGGTGCGGTCACCGTGCCCCTGCCCTGCTGGGACGGCCCGCGGGCGTGCGGGCTGCTGCCGTTGCTCGCAGGGCAAGGAACCGGCCTCAGCTGCGCTGGCTCCAGGGGGTCGCAGAACTCAAATGGGGTCCGACCAGCCTGCACGCCCTGCCCGCTGTTCAGCGCTAGAGAATCATTGAATCGTACAAAAAAAAAAAACAACAACAAAAAAAAAAGCCCAAGTCAGGTTTCTTCCCAAGGCTCATTGCGAGATCACCGGTGTTCGGTAAAAATCCTCGCCCTGCCAGGGAGGGAGCCGGCGTCGGTAAGTTTGGAAGGCGAGAAGGGGATCGTGGTGGGATGTCACCTTGCCCGAAGCAGAAGGCTCGGTTCCATGCGTGGCTTGGTCGCCTGTGGCCACCCTGGGGGAGCCACCCTGGGTGACAACAGCCCCCCCCTCCCCCCGGGGCAGCACCCCAGCTCCTGCGTGCTGCTCCACGCTGTGTGACGGTAAGGGGATCCTTTTGCCTGCCCCCCCCCCCCCCCCCCCCCCAAACCAGTAGCTGGAGCTTAAAATAATCCTCTGGGCATAAAAATTTAAAATAACTGATGTAAAAAAGGTGGGGGACAGGGGTTACATCCATCTAACGTGTAGAGAGAGATGTTGAACACCGCTGAAAGGAGGGTGTTGGGATCACAGTGAATTACAGAAGCTGAAGGGCAGCTCTCTTGCTCGATGTAGCCACATCAACCAGACTCTGTTCCTTCTGGGGGTGACCCCGGCGCAGGAGCCGTGCCCCCCCCTTATTGCCTGGCAGCTAGAGGGGAGCCTCAACAGCGATGCTCCCCGTGCTGGCTTCCTCCCTGTGCAGCTCTCATCTATCACCTGGCTGGCTTTAAATCCATTAAAAAGTTGTTAGGCCTCGCAATATTCTAGTTTTTATTTAGATTTTTTTTTTTTTTGCAAGTTCAGCTGCAGCTTGCCATCAGGGAGCTCTTCTCAAATGCTCGCCTTGAACTGAAAAATGAACGTTGAAGAGGCAGCCTTGCAAGCGGGTGGCCACTAGCTCTGCCCGTTGGCAACCCCTCTCCCAGCCAGACAGCACCTCTAAATCCTCGGGGACGGGCTTTGGGGTGCTGGGCTGCTGCCCGGCACGAGTTAAACCTCACGGCAGCGCCTTCCGCGAGGCTCGTGGTGGAGCTCCCCGGCTGCAACCCCTATTTTAGACGCTGTAACCCAGGAGGGCAGCAGTTGGTATTTCAAGCGCTCGCCCTGCGGCCCCTGCTTCAAGCGTGCTTGCCCTCCTCCCCACTCGTATTTGAATCGATGATTAATTACGCCAGAGCATTCCGAGTGTCCCTGCCGCTGAAGGTACCAGCCACCTCAGCCCTGGGACAAAAGGGTCCTTGGCAAGGAACCGTTAGGCTGGAGCGATAAGCCCCGTGATGAATTCAGCTCGGAGATGACGGGTGAATCTGTCCGCGGCTGCAGCTACTGGGGCTCACAGCTCCTTCTCACTCCCCAGACCCTTCCCTGACGGAGGGGGAGGCACAGCTCATCTCCCCGGAGCCGCCGGGGTCAACGCAGCCCTCACTTATCGCCCTTCTGCCATCCCATCTCTCACGCCCAACCTTGTACATCTGCTGATAGACGACACCCCAACTCAGGAGACCCCAAACCCTGTGACTGATCGCAGGCAGGGCAACATTTGAACCCAGAGCACTTTGCTCCAGAGCCTGTCAGCAGCTCACAGAGGTTTTTTTTTTTTTTTTTTTGGGGGGGGGGGGCTGGGTTAAAGACCTGCAAGCCATTGCTCGGCGGCACGATGTTGCGCTGCCCTCCGAGAGTCGTCCCCCCCACCCCCCCGAGAGCCCACTGCAAAGGCAGCCTCCCAGGTGGGCTTCCCCCCACTTCACGGCAGGATTTTGGCTGTGCTCACACCACCGCGTGGCTTTTCCTTCTCCCACGATGCTCCTCCCCTTTTAAAGGCCCTGCTTCTGCAACCCGAGTCCTCCCAAAATATTCCAGCCCTGCCTGCCAGAGCTGCCTCGTGGGCTTCTTGCTGGGCTGGGACCCAAAACCTCCTCATCTCCATTTGCTGAATAAATAACAGGGACAAACTACCCCTCTTTGGGTAGGATGGGGACCAGCAGCAAACTGGTTTATGCTGGGCCCTGTCCTGCTGCTCGCTCTTCCTTCCCTCTGCTCTGAAAGCAGCACTTCAGCATTCAAGACTCAGCGTGATTTGCAGCGGCAGCGATACGGGGGATGCGACAGATTAATTATATCCAGGAAAAATCAAGCACGGGATGGGAATAGCCCCGTGGGGCCGGGAGCGGCTCCGTCACCCCGGGGGATGCCGTGGTACCAGAGGGGACAGGCGAGTGTCCCTTGTGCCATGGGGACATCTGTCCCGGCAGGCGAGTGGCGTGGGCTCTGATCGAGCACGCCGCGACGGCAGGAGCCACCGGGTGCAGTTATTTGGGCAAATTTCTGCTGCGATTGGTAAAAGCTTGCTTTCCCCACGGCGGGTGCGGGCGGTTTGCTGGGAAGAGCTGTGCCTCTGCTACTGCCCAGCCCGGGGAAGCCCACCCCGAGAAACCCCAGCTTGAGCCTCCAGCCATAGGGTCCACGTACGCTTTTGCTACGTAACACCCTGAATTTATTATTTTCCTGCAGGCTCCTTCAGGAGAGAAATTTATTATTTTCCTGCAGGCTCCTTCCGGAGAGAAATTCATTATTTTCCTGCAGGCTCCTTTAGGAGAGAAATTCTAATTTTTTTTCTTTGATGAAACTGCTCACTTTGGGGAAAAATCATGTCTTTTTTTTTTTTTTTGGGTGCCTGGAAAAAGGTCCTGATGCTACACCTGAACGTATTAAATTTCAAAGCCCTGTCTGGAAGCGCCAGCGCTGCTTTGAAACCTCGGACACCTCCAGCTGAGCCTGCCTGCTCCCTCGTGACCACGCCCGCGTCTCGGAGGGGCTGTAGCCCGTCTTCTTACATCGCGGTGGTTTGTGTTTGCGGGGGGACAGCGGGGGTCTTTGCCACCAGCCTTGCACCAGCCTGCAAAGCCCAGGGCCCCCCAGAGCGTCACCGCGGCCGGCCGGAGGATGGTGGTACCCCAGCAGAGCCGGTGATGGAGGGGACCCTTCCCTCCCACCCCCCGGCAGGGAGCCGGTTTGGGGGGTGAGCGCCGGCGTTCCCCGGGGGACCGACACGTACGGTTGAGTCCCGCGGGGGCTCTGGCAGCGGTGCTGGGCTGCAGGGGGGTCGTTAACATCTCCGGTTTGACGGCGACGCCGGCCACGCCGCTCTCGCTCCTCTCCGGTCCGCACAAACCGGGCAACTGAGCCGCCTTCTCCAGCGAGGGCAGGAGCTGGTCCAGCTGCTCCAGTTCGGCCGCAAACTGAGGAGGGGGGGGGAAAAAAAAAAAAAAAACAAAAACAAAAACACACCACGGGTGGGTGATTCAGCCCAAACATCGAGACTGAGCACGCAGGCCCCCCCCCCCCCCCCCCCCCCGCCCCACCGCCTCTCCCCGCATCCCTTCGCTTGCCGAAACGCCGAGCGTCTCGCCCGGGCAGAGAACCGGCCCCGCACCCCTCTGCCCGGCTGGATGCTGACCCTGGGGGGACAAGGACTGTCCCCTCCTCCTCGCACGGGTCCCCACCCCCGAGCCAGGACCTTGGCAACAGCTTCGAGATGCTCTTGTGCTGCAATCAGCGTAATTATTAACTGTATATATAACCTCCAGCTATTTAAAACGGGAGATAATTTGCTTTGTTAATATACATATGCCTATGCTGTAATTATAATAATAAAAAACGGTCTTTCCTAAGAAACAGAAGTGACTTTTTGGAACAAGTGTCCAAAACCGACGCCGGCCTAGGGCATGTAATTACCCTCAATGGGATAGTAAAATATCATGCAGCTTTTCCAGCCTTCATCATGGCTAAGAGTGGAAGAGTAGATGTTCAGCCTGGGGACTCAAATAAATGGGAAAGTTACTGGGAAAAGGATTTGCACCAATGGCTGTAATAGTGGTGCTGTAAAGCAGCAGGTTGGGATTAAAGGGGTTGAGATAAATGAGCTTTGGCTAAAAAGAAAAATATCCCAAGGGAAGCTAAATGCTTTAAAACCTAAGGACGCATACTGCTTCCAGAAGAGCCATCCCTCGGCATTAGGGAAAGCCTGGCCATTAACACGGGGTAATTAACAGACAACTTGATAGCACCAGGGAAAATCTGTGCATTTGCTAGAGAGAATGAAGCTCCGGTCCAGAGAAGATGGAGAAATCTGGCAGGAACTGGCATCCTGGCTTCGACAAGAGGCTTTGCCATCAGCTGAGACCCGGGGCTGCAGCCGACAGCCCCTGCCCGTGATAAATAACCCGGGAGGCCGCTGGCTTTGGGCATCCCCGGGATGTCCCTGCCCTTCCCCGGCCGACGGAGCGGCGTTAAAGACCTCTCACCAAGGTGACAGCTTTGTCCCCGGCCAGAAGAAATCATGGGAAGTTTCTCCCTAAATCCTAGCTGGAAAGATTTCAGATCTCAGATGAAATCCTCCGAACCGGTGACAATCCCAGTCGACCCTGCTCACGCTCCCTGCCGTGGCAGAGATTTCCTTCTTGGCCTTCACCGCTCTTTTTTCCCCTTTTCTACAGTCTCACGGTAGCACCTGGGTAGATGAATTGGTATTTTTAATATACGTGACAGGGCGCGTGCCTGTTTTTCCTTTGCAGTAGCATTTTGTGAATTAAATGATGTTTAGACAACGGTGATGAGGAAAAGTGCCCTGCAAGCAGCAGGCATCAATTTTACAATTTACAGCGGACTAACCAGTCTTTTTCTTTTCCCTGTACCCTTTCCATCAAATCCTAACCCCAGAGCCTGGGGAAGCAGAATATCCTCCTGAAGCCAGGCTCACAGAGAGAATTAAATGCAGCAAATTCAACTGCTACAGCAGAAGTTTGCATGTCTCAACTGTTCCAAATATTGGTCTTCTCGACCAAGCGGAATTTCTTTAAAGCTCAAGTTTGCAAAACAAAGAGAACGGAAGGAAATGGGAGACATCTCTGATAGGGCAGAAATACATTTCCTCAACTCCATCTCCTCTTGCAGGGAGGGAATTTTGGAGGCAGAGGGGGAAGAAGGCCACAGAGGCAGCTGTGAGCATCCAAAACGGATGGTAAGTGGAGATAAAACAGGAGCAGCCAAGTTCTCTTGTGTTGCTCATTGGGAATGTGAAGAGGTTGGAGAACGGGGAGGTGGGAATGAAGGACACGTGGTGGGAGCAGGGTGTGTTTTTGGAGCACCTGGACTTCCACCTGGAATCTGTGCCCACTTTAAGAGGTATTTTATTTCTCCTCCACGTCTAGGAAACGCATGGTGCTGGAGGGCTGCAGCAGCTCAACCCATGCAGTCTTGCTTGGAGAAGGCTCAGATCTCCACGACCTACTCCTGTCCCCAGATGGGTGCGAAAACCCACGGCGTGAGGGATGGAGGCTCGGGGTGGCTGAATATTTCCAAACAGCTTCTTCTTCCACCAAATCTCCAGCTCCCGGCAGAAGGAAATTCACCGAAACGAGAGCCAACCAAAAGGCAAACCAAGAGGCAGCATCTCATCTCTGCCCTTCCTCCCTCGCCCCGCCAGCTCACGGGATGCCCCGTGCGCGATGACAGCTCGGTGAGGAGGGCAGAGATGCTTCCAGCTGGGGCCCACCCAGCAAACCAGGGACATCTTTCACTAGATCAGGTTGCCCAAAGCCTCGTCCAACCTGACCTTGAAGACTTCCAACGATGAGGCATCCAGGACTTTGGACTCCACCGTTCACGCGTGGTGGAGCACTCCCAGGCCCAGGCAGCGCTGCCTCCTCCCCAGCATCACGCTCAAGGGCAGACAGAAGACAATCTGACCTGAAGAAAAGTCTCCTCTTCACCTAGCTGAAGTTCAGCTCATGCCTTGAAGCACACAGGGACGAAGAGCTCTTCCAAAACCTTGCTTATTCTTTTCCTTTCATTATTTTTGTAACCCTTGTAAGTCCGATTAGCTCCTTCCCTAGCCCTTCCCAAATATTTTTTTTTTTGTTCTCGCCCCACGACTAGGTCGCTCCAAGCAAACCTGGGGCATTCCCATAGGACAAATCCGGACAGGAAATAACTCCTTCAAGGCAGAAGGCAAACTGCAGAGCCTGCCCCGCAATTAACGTTGCTCCTAATTGACATTTCGATTCTTAAAATAATCACACATGAGATAAAAAAAAAAAAAAATCTAGCAAGTGCTAGATTTTATTTGAAATGGCAGCTTCCCCTCCCCATGCTGCAGCAAAGCAGCTTGTAACAGAAAACACGTGGAAATGAAACTCTGTCCTTAGCTGCTGAGCAGCGAAGGCTTGTTCACTCCTCAGAAAACGCATTTTAAGACTCTGCAAACCCTCTCCAGCCTCTTTTATTAACTCTTTGGAACCACTCAATACGGTCCAACGTATAATTCTGACACTCTCCAGCTGCCTGGGGAAGGATACTTGGAACTGAAAAGCCATGAAGGAGCCTAAAAAACGCTCGTCTGCTTCCAGCTGCGCAAGAGAGGGGCTTATAAACACATCCAGGCTCGAGTCCTCCAAGCTCTGTGTGCGAACAGAGCACAATTAGCTAGCAGAGCCTCGTTTAATTAATAGGGCTTTCTGCCCTCTCTGAAGGACGGAGTGCCTGGAACCGTCCCTGACGGTCAGCAAAGAGCCTGCCTGCATCCCCGGCCGCCGAGCGAATCCCGCACGCGGATGTCTGGGAGACCAGGCGAGCGAAGGTCTTCCCGTGCCCCGGCGTTTGGCTTCGTTTTGGCTACAAACGAGCGCCCCGACAGGCTCCTGGCTCCGTGAAAGCGGGTTGGGGGGGTGGGGGGGGGGGGGGTCTCCGTGCAGCTCCCGGGGAGGAGGCGCTGCCTTTCGCCGGCGCATCGCGGTGGGTTCCTGGCTCCACGGCGGGCTCGCCGCCCACCCGCAAGCTCCCGTGGGCCTCCCGGAACCAGCCCGTCTTGCCTTGGCTCTTCCTCATCCGGAGGCACGTTCGTCTGGACGGATCTCAAGCGGGAGATGACGGGGGGAGCACGTACCCCCCCAGCGAGCCGATGGCACCAGGAAAGCACGTTATAGGAAGGGATAAGGAGTTCGATCCCCACTCGCCTACAGGACAACCGACAGCGACTCCCAAGCCCACCGAGCCCTTCAACCTCATTAAGAGACTTATTGGTGCAACCTCACGAGCGACTTTTTGCGCGTTTTGTCACTCGAGGCTCTCCGAGCCCTCTGTTCTTCATCCCCTATCTCCAAACGCCGGCAGCCTTATTCGCCGCCGTCAGGGAGCAGGCGATCAGCCCTGCTCTTCATGTCAGCCGCTCTCTTCTCTTTGCTTAAAAAGGATTAAGCAGCCTTATCCGTGTTACCATCTCCCCTGGCTTTCAAAAATAAGAAATCTCTTCTATTCATAGCTGCGCGTAATGAATATTTATACACCCAAATCTCTATTGCAGAGATCTGTCACTGGATTATTCAATTTAATAATACTTTCAGGATAACTAAAAGGCCCGTATAATTGCTAATCTCTGCCAACAAGAAGGCAAGGGATTGAAAATTCCCTGAGACGCGAGCCCTGAATGTGCCCAGAGATGCAGAATTAAGAAGCCTTTTCGCATGGCAACACGCACGTGGTCTTTTCCCTCACTCAAGCCCACCGCCTGCAGCGATGTGCCAGGTTTCTTTTTTAATTTTACACACCTTGGTAACGTTTCACCCTCCCCTTCCCACCGTTGCCTTGAAGATCTGAGCTGCCAAAACGTGAAACGTCTGGACAAAAGGGGATAGCACCGGTGCTGGAGAAGGCGGCGCTAGCGCAGGAGGTTGCAGCGGCCACGGGACATCTCCCCACCTTCCTCCCAGCCCCACCGCCTTGCTGCGGAGGGAGCACGCCGGCAGGTTTGGGGGAAATTGTCCCCAAAACACGACTTTTCGAGAGCGCCCCGTCAGCACGGATGCAGGTGGGTCAACTCACCTGGCCCTGCGTCTCCAGCTTGACGTCCTCGGCGGCAGGAGGTTTGGGGAGCGGCACCGGGGCCGTGTTACAGGGCTCCATCTGCTCCGTCTTCTCCACCTTCACCTTCACGTCATCCAGGCTCAGGGCCGGGGCTGCAGCAAGCTCCTTCTCATCCTTGTCCAGCAGGTAACGTAGGAGCTGGTGATCCTTGACATCTTTTTTCTTCAGCGCGTCCGGCTCCAGTTTGATGTCTGGGGTGCCTGGCAGCTGGCTCTGAGCCGTGGGGGTGGTGGCGGGGTTCGGGGCGTTCTCCTTCTTCTCATGCTCCATGGCCAAGGTTGTAATATCGGAAGGGCTGCCCTCCTGAAGGAGTCTATGCAAAATCTTGTGCCGCTCAGTCAGCGAGCTGTGGGAGGAAGGGCAGGTGCTGCTGGGAGGGTTGCTGGAGGCCAAGGTGCCAGCGGTGCCTGCGCAGGCTAACGAATCTTTGCAGCTCGTGTCCGCGTCGGCGTGTCGAAGCTGCTGCTCCGCCGTGGTGGCCAAGAGCTGGACCAGCTTATGGCTGGTGGCTTGGGAGCACTTGCTGTCCCCTCCCTCCGAGAGCCGGTCGCCGGCGTGCAGCACGCCCGAGTCCAGCGGTTTGCCGTCCCCCGACCCGCCGTCCGACTGGATCATCTCGCTCAGGATGGAGGCGATCTCTTTGCTGTCCTTCGACTCTGCTTTCAGGGGTTGCATGGCGAGGCGGCCGGGCGAGCTCTGGGAGCTGAGCTGTCTCAGCACGGGGGGCGGCGTGGAGTAGCCCACCGGTGTGCTGGGACCTTCGGTCAAGCCCTGCATAGAGTTTAGGGGGGCGTTGGGAAAGGGTCTGGTGCCACCGGTGCCACAGCTGCCCCCACTGCCGCTGTTGGCCATGCCCACGGGGGAGTGCATGGTGGGCATGGTGGGTGAGAAGGGATTGCTGGGCACTCTGGGTCTGGGCACCAGCCCTGGGCTGACCCGATGCCTCGGAGACATGAACTGCGGTGGGGTAATCCCTGGACTGTTCATGGGGGAGCTATTGAGGTTCAAAGTGTGGTTACTGTTCTGGGGACCGGCTTGTCCCTGGCTTAAGGCAACGTTGGCTCCTATCTGGTTCCCGGGTGAGCATCCAAAGCTGGGTTGGCTGGTGCTGGAGTTGCTGTTGTGGAGGCCGGCGCCCGGCTGCTGGTTCACGTTGGTGGCCAACATGCTGCCGTTGGAGGGAGGGATGGAGGGTGGCAGGGCCATGCCTTGCCCCGGGGAGATGCTGGGGTTCAGTGAGGGGCTGACCCGGGGAAGGGACATCGCAGGGTTAGTGTTCTCCTGGGGTGAGAGCATACCGTGATCCCTGTGGGAGACGAAAAAAGAGAGGAAAAGTCACAAGAGGCTTTGCCCAAACCTTTCGTGTTGCTCAGGCAGCTCCTGCCCCGCCGACCACGCTGCAGAGCTCTGAAGCCTGGGGAGCAGCAGCTCGCAAGCTCTGGTGGTCTCAGCCGTCCTCGCTCCTACCAGAGCTCCTGGATCCATTTCAGTAGCACGGATGGAGCGCAGCAGCGTTAGCATCTCTCCAGAAATGTGACGTTGCTCGGGATAGCAGCCGCTCACCGGCTAAACCCCGAAGGCAACACCTTCCCTGGGTCTTACCTTGCCACACGGCTGGAGGAGGACCGTGCTCCAACAGCATTCCCTTCCGCCCCAGCCCCCTCGCCTTTTCCCAGCACGGCCCAGGCCCACAGCCTCACCTCTCCCTGTTCTGCCAGTTTGTCAGAGCCTCTCCCTCCCCAAATATTTTAAGTTCTCCAGGGCAAGGCAGAAATGTGAAGCACGTCTATAAACCTCCACCTGAACTCCTGGGGCCACCTCTTCGCAAAACAAGAATAATCAAGAGCAACAGAGCTGCCAGCACGCTGGTTTTCAGCCTCAGATTCCCCCACGGGGCTCACGTCTCCTAACAAGGATCACAAACCACCAGTGCATCCTCCTTCCACTGTAGGGAACAGGCACTCTGGTTCCTGGATCACCCACCCAGGGGCTGGCACAGCTCGGTAGTGGCGGGGTGGGGACGTACCTGTCGATGATGTGGATGCCCATGATGAAGGGCTGCATCTCCGGGCTGGAGGGGTAGCAGAGCTTACACTTGGTGTGGGCACTAAGCACCGTCCCGTCGCTCAGGGTGAATCGGTACGAGGGGCTGAAGGCCGTGCCGCGCGTCATCACTGAAGGAGACAAGGAGAAACACATCAACCCCCTTTAGAAACTCGAAACGGAACCCTACGAGGATGGAGGGAGCAGAGGAGAGGAACAACCTGCCTGGGACAACCACCTTCCCGGCACAAAAAACCATACACTTCGTGTTGGCCCAGAAAATAAGAGGGGTACGAATAACCGTGCTGGCACTGAAATCCTCCCAGCTGCTTCTCCAGCTCCAAACCCGTGTCCTGCTTTGGGTAAATCTAAATCCATCTAAATCCATCCTTGCGTGCTCAGAGCTTCCCAAGGGGCCATCGCTCAATCACCAGCCGTACAACGGCCGTGCTGATGAAGCCCGGCCAGGCTAGGAAGGTGCAGCAGGACGCCGCTGCTGCTGCAACCCTGGCAGAGTTACAGCTCTCCGGAGGCTGAGCGACCTCCTGCTCCTACGTCCCTGCCTTCCCCCCATCCCCGTTGTGAGCATCCTTGCCGACACAGCAAAGACGCTCACAGAAGAGCTGACAGAGCAAAGATGCTCACGAAAGAGCTTCCACTTTTTCTGCTTAGACTCTGGGGACGGTGTTTGTGGACGGCACGGGGGAAAAAAAAAAAAAAAAAAAAAAAAAAATTAAAACAATCGCATTTAGCTCCTATTTGTCTCAATTCTGTATTTCCTGAAAGGTGAGAGGGAACCTCCCAGCTGGAGGAGCTCCAGCGTTACTCAGCCCTTTCCCCTCTCTCTTTAGCACTTTGTGATTATTACTGCAGCGTTTATTTTTCCAGAAAGCATTTATCCAGCAAGGAGGACTGTGCCCTGGCTTCTCCTTGCAGCTCCCACTGCTCGGCAGGAGAGCGCGCCAGTGAGGAAGAGGAGCCTGTTACCTTCTTGAAAGAGCTGCTTGGCGTAAGATGGCTCTCTGCCCTGCGGCTGGAAGAAAGCGTAGATGCATTTCCGCACCAAATCCTCCCAGCCCGTCCTGCCGGCGGCTCGCAGGGAACTGGTGTCGATGGAGATGATTTTACCTGGGCGGAGAGAGAGAAGCCCCTCAGCACAAATTGGTCCCGAAATGTGAGGAGTGAAGTCGCGTCCTGTTTGCGTCAGGCAGCGAGGGGCTGGAGCACGCGAGGAGGTTCTCCAGGAGGAGGTGGAGGCTCAAGGAGTTTGTTCGGCAGCAGGCGCCGACCTCTGCGCGCACCTCGGCCAGCCGAGGAGGACATGAAACCCAACACGAAACACCTTTGGGCAAAGGGACCGGGGCTGGGGTCCCCCCCCCCGTTCACACCCTCACCCGGTGGGACACCCTGCCAGCCACCTTGCCCGCACCCAAGGGTCCTCCAAGCAGGACCTGCCACCTGCTTTCTCCCTCAACGTCAAACACCAGGCGGCTTTGCCGACTGTTTTACAGCCACGGGCAGGACGCAACGAGCAGAGAAAACATTCTTTAAGGGTTTTCAGGCTGCAGGGAAGTCCAGGGCGATGAATAAGTACCAGAAAGGTCACCAGAATGGCTAGAAAGCAGTACTTGGCCAAGAGCAAACGCGAATCCGAAACTTGATGGCTGTTTTATTCCCATCAGTCCGCAACCTCAGCAGCTCCCTGTCCCGGTTTCTGCTGGGATAGAGTTAATTTTTCTTCCCAGTAGCCGGTACAGCGCCGTGTTTTGGATTCAGTGTGAGGATAATGCTGATAACACACGGATGTTTTAGTTGTTGCTAAGTAGCGCTTATCCTAAGTTCAGGATTTTTCAGTTTTCCCATGCTCTGCCAGCGAGGAGGTGCACAAGGAGCCGGGAGGGAGCGCGGCCAGGAGAGCTGACCTGAGCTAGCCAAAGGGCTATTCCATGCCACAGAGCATCACGCCCAGCAGAGAAACTGGGGGCAGTGGGCCGGGAGGAGCCAACCTCTGCTCAGGCATCGGTCAGCGGGCGGTGAGCGACTGCACTGTGCATCACTTGTCTTTTCTTGGGTTCCACCTCTCTCTCTTTTTGTTACATTCCTTTTCATTACAATTATGACGCTACGCTCATGCGAGGGGGTCCTGCGCTGCACCGCGGGACTCTGACCCCTGGGGACAACAACTCCCCCCGTGCCAGGACTCCCCGGCATCGCCGGGACGTTACCTGTGGTGTCTTGCTTGGTCACAAAAGATTCGGAAGGGGTGACGGCGGCCGGTCGGGGTAATCGTCTCGCGATGCATATCAGACATGACTGGAAATCTGCCAAGGTGGGAAAAAGAGAAGGGACCAAGAACATAAAAATCACCACCACTTACAATTGACAATTTTAATTAAAATACCACCACTGGGCTTGATTGCCGCATCCTGCCCTGAAAGTGTTTACTCCAAGCGAGCCTCGGGCCCTTCAAAGCAAACAGGCTCTGTCTAAACTCCATAAAATTTGCTGGAAAAGAGGTTTCCAGTGCTTGGAGAAATTAGTTGTAAAGGCTTCTCGGATCTGGCAGTATCGTACAATAAAAGTCAGCGCTAAAAGCCAGCAACTGTCGGCTTCAGGCAAAGCATTTGGTCATAAAATACCGTAATTTATTCCTTCCAGTCATGATCTCCTGTGTAAACCGCAATGGATTAATCCAGCTAATGCACTGGAAAAATAATAGCTGGGACACCGAAAGGAGAGTTAGGGCACTTGCAGGAAAGCAACGGCCCCCACAGCGCCGAGGGAACCCTGCCTGTCCCGCGTCCCTGGGCGGAGATCTGCCTGCAGGCAGCTGATTCAGCCCCAAAATGGGCAGGCAGCACCGCGGTCTGGCAGCGGCGAAGGCACAAGGTGGGGTGTCGGGCAGCTGCCTAACTTGCTGGGAAGGTGCTGCAGCCAGACGGCTTTGGTGGGTAATAAAATATTGCTCCTTCCTTAAGGAACATCGACTGCAAGCGACGCTGGAGACACCTCTGGGGGGCCAGGGAAGCTGGGATGGCTGGAGGCCATCAGCTCGGAGGGGAAGGGGGAGTGAGAAGTCACAGAGAACTTCAGGCATCTCCCCCGCTGTCTCCTCTGTGCTGCTCGTCGGGCCAGGAGTAGCCAGCCCTGCGGGGTGGTGGTTGGTTCCATCCCTCCTGCCTGCGCTGCTGGCCCCATCCCACTCCTCCTCCCCACCCCGAGCGCAGGCTCGGAAGCAGAGGCTGCTCTCCCTTACCTTCCCCTTCCTCCTTGAAGGACTTGGGCTGGGAGACGGTGAAGCACTGCATCACCTCGTAGCGCTGACGAGCCTCCTGGTTCTCCGCGCCCGGCTCGTCGGGCGGCCGGATCAGCATCCTGCAGCTGAAGGTATGGCTGTTGCGCCTGGTCGCTTCTTGAGGCCAAGGAACTCCATTTACTGGGGGGGGTGGTGGAGAAAGGAGGAGAAGAGGGGTTGTTAGGAGGCCGCGCCGTGTACATGCTCCCCGTGTAACCCTTGGATAAGGGGACAGAAGGAAAAGCGCCGGCCTGGGGGAAGCAAGCGGCTCGCTGCCCAGGTCAGGGGCGAGCCGAGAGCAGAGCTGGGGGCAGAGCTCTCCCCACCAGCCCCCGGGGTTCCTTCAGGCCTGTTGAAAACCCCACGCCCCAACCCACCCTCCAAGCTGGGCCCTAAGAGCACCTCTGACCCCCAAATGAGATCAGCACGTCATCGTGAGAGCCGTCACGCTGACGTTTATGAGTTGCTCCTTATATCGCTGGGAGGTGCCATCACCTCCGTCTTACAGGTGGGGGAACGGAGGCCGGGGGGCTCTGAGTCACTTCCAGAGCTTGGGAAGGCTCCTGCCTCTTGCCATTGTACTTGAAATCCCTCCGAAGTGACGCTCACGGGACTTCTCCAGCAAGCCCAGCCGAGCATCTCCACGGAAATGATTTTTTTTCTTTGCTTCCTCCTCATTTCTGGAGTAAGTCAGCAGTGAGATCTTCTGGTACTGCAGCAGCAAAACCCTTCTCCTTTGATTTTTTTGCTATAACCTGGCTTTTCCCCAAAACCTCTGGGCACCAGTCAGCTGGTTTTTCTAACCCTCTACACCATCTTCATGGATATCCATATGCAACCTAAGGGATTTTGCCACCAGCAGATTATGAAGCTATCATGCAACCTGATCTATGAGAAGAGCTGAGGGACTTGTAACATCCAAGGAAAGACAAAATAGCCAGCCTTAAAGTGGGTAACAACAGGGAAAGATGATGCCTGAACCTCTAGAGGCTCAATCTGATGAGTGCCTATAGATTTAGGTGGTTGAAGACATCACTGAATTTACCCAGAAGGAAGACAAGTGTGAATTTTTTTAAAAAACCCACTATTTTTAAGTCAAGCTTGGTAAAGGCTCAAAGGTGCGAGGGGATGAGGAATCAGTGAGGCCTCACCCGCGTTTGCCACCCAGAGGATGCTCGTCTCCAATCAAGGAATAAAACCTTCTGCTTCACTTGCTTCGACACCCTGCGAGTGCCTTCCCCACGCGACGCCCCTTCCCATCCTCGCCGCTGTTCGTTCGCCCGGCGTAAGGGGACCATCGCGAGCTCACCGCCGGCCCCGCGAGCTCTGCTCACACCCCGAGGTGCAGCACATCCCCGTGCTGGATACTTGGGCTCTGAAATCAGCTGGGGACAAGCCCTCCTCCGGCTGGGAGGAACAGCCTAAATGAACTGGGATAAGCCAACGGGCTCCGTCCCCTCCAAATCACCACCTTGAAATCTTCCTCCTTATTTCCCCTAAAGCTCCTCTGCGTGCCGCCCGCTTTGGGCAGACAAGTCAGTTCTTCCCACCCACGAGCCAAAGGCAAAGGCTGAAGTTTTCTTAGTGGAGAAAAGACAAGGGAAGGTGACTTGAATATTGTCATCCACCAGCTATTTATTCAAAAATCTAATATTGATTTTTCACGGGTAGGGATTTATTTCACTAGGCAAAGATTTATGGATCATTACCTGCTTTGGGTATAACTCTAAATTTCACAGTAAACGATATAAAAAATATATACTTAAAAATAATACATAAAAATATAATACATAATACATAAAAAATAATACATAAAAAACAACATAAGGCCAGCTTCACTGAAGACGCAACAGCACTTTTGACAGCGCTCTCCAAACACCAGCTGATAAAATAAAAAAAAAAACCACTTCAAGGGGTTTCTTACCTAGAGACTTTGGCAACAAGTTCTTGACGAACTCGGCGTGATCCCCCACGTGCAGGATGCTGTAGACACTGGTGTTCATGAGCTCCTCCTGGTTATAACCCAGGTAGCTGGTCACGTTCTCGGAGACAAAGACGATCCTCCCTTCGCGGTTTACGACGAAGAAGAAGCCATCCAACGCCTGCAAAGGGAATAAATCTGGGCAGCGTGTGGGCAGAGGGTCCCGGAGATGCTCCTTGACCACGGGCAACCATCCTCTGCCTCTCACACCTTGGCTTCATCCCCACTCTACGTTATATAACAGCACATCTGCTTAAACACATATTCAGGTCTGCAACCTCCTCGGCTAAGGACGGCCCTGCCGCTGAGGATGGTGCCAGCGGAGGAGAAACAATCCTCTTCCAAGGGCCAGAGCAGTCAGAAAGGCTCTAATTTGGCAAGCCACTGAAATTAAGCATATGCCTGATTTGCTTAATTACAGCCCGAGAATGACAGAGCCTTTGCATCGTGCAGAATAACAGGCTTTTTCATGCATTTAGGATGCAAGTGGCAAATTCAGCCCTGCAATCAAACGGAGGAGGACGAGCGCAACCCAGACTCAATCATACAACATGGGGAGGTCTTCTGCTTATTTTAACGAGGACACCATCAAGGTTTTTAATTCATTGCTGCGGTGCTGGGGAGGTAATGCTTGCTGATGCTACAAAATAAGCTCAGAGCTGCAGAGCCCGGTGCTTGTGCGAGGAGCCCTTGAGAAGGCTGACTGCTGATTTATGCTCTTGCAAGCGTGCACCACCTAAAATGTTTCATCCAGGCAGGATTTGGTTTTCCTGGAGTCTAATTTCTACATATCTTGCTCATCAACAGCAAGCTCTGGTGGACCGTGATCCTGCAACTAGATCTGGCCATATCCCGGAGTGGGAGGTGGTGCAGGGACAGGAGAAACTTGTGATGGCCAAAAATTGGTAGCGGCAGTATCGCCCTCTCCTCCCTGTCCTCCCACTTGCTGGTGCCAGCAGAAAGTTCCTCTGATGGAGAGCACCCAGGCTTTATTAAAAGCAGTTTCCAAAAATCAGGTTTTTCTATAGAGCAACATTAAGTGCAAGAAACAGGAAGCATTTAAAAAAGAAAGAAAGAAAGAAAGAAAAAAAAAAAAGTAGAAGAAAGAAATCTTTTGTCAAAATGGTTCTGGCAGATTGGCTGCAATTTTCCTTATTCCCAGCTGTTGCCAAGACAACCAGCCTTTGCACTTCGGGCGCCCAAAAAAAAGACCCAGGCTGGATGGTAAACCCCCACGTGCACCCTTCTCCCCAGGTGATGCTGGTTTGGGGGGGGCCGGGTCAGCAGGGAAGGGGCAGGGAAGCTCCGAGGTGGCAGCCGGTGGGGACCCTGCTTGCACACCTCCCCTATAGCCCCCATTCCTCCTGCAGCAACACTGAGCATTTATCCACGGTTTAAATATGAAATTACTTTATCAGCACAATTGCTTACGGCAGTCAAGCTCAAACAACAGGTGAAGAGGCAAAAAACCTTCCTAAAAATGAACGAGATGCTTTTTAATAAGCCTTTTTTATCTCTGCCTTTTCAGGTTTGAAAACCCCACCGGAGCCCAGGGCACCCAGAAGAAGCTGGAAGTCATTTGGGGAATGTTTTTAGGCATGGGAGGCTGCGGATTGCTTGGGGACCAGCAAAACCACTAATTGCTCCTCACAGTCAATCCACATGGAAAACAAACTCAGCATGGGAAGGGCTTGGCATCCTCAAAGTGCTTCAAGCAGTCACGGATGTCCCATAGCACGGGCACAGGTCAGAGTCAGCATCTTCACACCCGAGGAGACCAATTAGGAAATTATTCCTCAGCCTGTGTAGATAATAACCGTAATCTAAACATGGATTTTAAATCAAATAATACAGGGCAGGTTGTTTACAAAGCAGCATTGACTGAGCAGTAAGGCACTCTGGCGTTCCTTACCACAGAAAGGATGCATCGATACCTGACCCGAGCACGTGGGGTAATTTTTAGCCATGAGCTAGCTGCTTAAATTAATTTCATTTTCCTTCTGATGAGCTCAGGTTTCCCAGGGCCACTGCTGTTACCCATGTGCTGCCAGCCCTGCTCTGCCCCCAGCCACCCTGCTCCCCATCACCCAAGGTACCGGGTACCTCTGGGGCTCCTGGCCACAGTGAGCCACGGATCCCCACGTGTGGACATGGACACGAGGGGATGGACCCCGGCTGGACGATGCTCTGGTGAGCCAGCCAGCCCCACGTTCATCATTTAAGCGCTGTACCCAAGCCGGCACTGTGAAATACGTGGATTTACTGGGGATACGGCTGCTGCTCTCTCTCATGGTTTTGTTGGCTCTGCCACTGCTCTCGTAGGATGCCTCCTCCCAGTATAACCCAAATACTGGAGTTCTGCTGAGGATCTGCCACCTTCTCCCGTGTCACTTTATATTCCCATGCCTGTTTTCTAGCACCCAACGCATCCCTTAAAACCCACATGCATTTCCCAGCCTGATTTCTAAGCACCTTCTGCATTTTTGCCTCTGTTAGACCAAGCACCTCTGTAGCCAAGCTGCCAACTCCCCATTAACTCCACCCATGTGCTTCCAGCACCTGATTTCCATCCTTTCCACAAATCAGACCCTTCCTTTGATGTCAATCCCCTTCCCATCCCTCTTGCATTAACTCCTCCATCTTCAGAGTCACCTCCTGCAGAGTTCTACTATTTTTGACACCTTCATTCCAGGGCTCAGAGGAGACCAGTGTGATATGGGGAGGGATTAAGCAGGTCTTGAAAAGCACACGTTGCAGCGCAGGAGAACTCCCCATGACCCCCGAACTTCTTTTGCAGATGCAGAAGAGGCCAAAAACGTGATGTGGGGCCGGGGGGAGTCTCTCTCCCCAGGAAATCTGAAAACCCAGGCTGGCTCTCTGTCTCAAAAATGATGCCACATTTCACCTCTCAGCTATTGGGCTCCCAACAGGAACCACAGAGTAAATTGCTGGACTGTGTCATGTCAGCAATTATGCTCTTACGGTTAATTAAATGAATCAGATGAGGATGTTGCTTCCTTTTGGTCTCTGAATGTGTAATTTTATCAGGCGGTTTTAATGCAAGGAGGCGGCTGTAGGATGGTGCTAGAAACCCCCAGCCCCAACCCCAACCATGCCCTGGGAAATTACCAGCTGAACAATTTAGGGTTTGAAGTTTATATCTGGGGCCTCTGATACAATATAGTAACCCTCATATAATAACTTTCTCCATACAAGATGGTCCCGTCAGGTCCAAATCAGACCTTGCTCCTGAGATACGATTATTTCTGATTTACTGATACCAACCACAACACAGAGGACCCTCCACACCCTCCCCATTCCCCAGAGGACGGAAGGATTCAAATCTGTTGAAAACCATCCATCGACATTACCTAACTCACCTCCGAATGAGGATGGGGGCTCAGTTTAGAAGAAACTTAGAAGAAACTCAATATTTTAAGGCTGACATTAAGAAGCTATCCAGAACAGCTTCGACTTAAACAAGCCCAAGCTCCATCAAGCTCGGTTAAGACACTTTCCAAACCACCTGCTGAAGACTAAAATCAGTTTACCCACAACTTAGGCCAGGGATGTGGTTGGGTTTAGAGCATCCCAACTACATCCCCGTTGCCTTTCTCCTCTGTATTTCACTTTTTTTGGTGCATTGCTTTGCTCGGGGCAGTGGCGGGTGCCTGGCAGGACCGGCAACAACATTGGAGCACCTACCTCCAGAAGAAGAGGCCCCAGAGACTCCTTCTCAATCACCCCTTGGCTGCTGGATGAGATGTCGGACTTCTGGACTTCATCATCAGCCGTCTTCTCTGTAGCAAGGGAAAAGGGACCTTTCAGCCAAGAGAACTGCCATTTTGCTACTGAATAATAAACAAGATATTGATTGCTTGTCATACAGGCAATGAATGACGTGCGCCAAAAATCTCCAAAATTTTCATTTCATCCCTCAGTCCCGTGAAGATATAATGTAATTTCTAATTATTTATTAATTATTATAAAATAAAGGTACTAATTAGATCACAGTCTACCACTAGCAGGAAGGAAAAACCCATCTTAAGCAGAAGCCTGCAGAAAGAGGCATCCAGAATCAACATTTTGAAAAGGAAACGGTATATCCAGTTTAGCGCAAGCTAGAGTATTTGATCTGGAACTTTTCAGACAACACTTTAAGAAATAACTGCCGGGAGGAATTAATGGAGAATGGGCTGTGCCAAAGGAAACCTGTCGGAGAAAAAAAAAAAACAGCAGCTTGTACCACTGATGTGCAGGGAGCATCCCGGGTAGCAGTTAGCTGGGAGTCAGCGGGGCCGGGAGGAGAGCATCCGGCACGGAGCGGGTCCTGCTGCTGGAGGGGCCCAGCCCCAGCCCTCTCAGAAACTCTCATGCTGTAGTGCTGAATAATCCCTTTGGGAAAAAACCCACCCCCCAAAAAAAACCCCGGCGAGGAGGCCCTGTTATTTATCTCGCACTCCCCCAAAAGGTGCTAGCCACGCCGCGCGGCTCCTCCGAGGAATTCAGGATGAATCCAGCAGTGAAAGGCGGGTGGCAAGTGGGATGTGATAAAGCCAGTGATCACGGGCAAGTGAGCCACGGTGCCGCCGGCGTTTTCAGGGCTGTTTCGTTTCGTTCCTCCCCATCCACGACCTGGAGAGTCTCTTAGCCTCTCTGGAGGCGAAGGAGGGGGAGAGCGGCATCCCTGACACTGCAGGACACAGCTGAGAATAAACCCTGATGGCTGGGAGTGCCCGGGGAGGCTGGCAGCTGGGCACATCTGGGGCTATGGATATATTTGCAAAGAGGAGATTAGTTACTGTTTAATCACATGGTTTGGGTGGAATAAAAGCAGAAAGAGGCAAGTGGGAGCTAAGCCTTGACGGAGAGGATACCTGCTCCGTTGACCGGGGCATCATTTAGCAAAGGAAAAGCAGGGACCTCTCAGATTGCAGGTGCTTTTTGCCTCAGAGATGCTTTGCTCTCAGATGGGAAAACGCAAGGCCCTGGGGACAGCCGGAGGGGCAGGGTATTACCCACTGCATGTCGGTGCCCGCTGGCACTGGCAAAGGAAATCATCAGCCATGCAGGATGCGAAACAGCACCCGAGTCCTGAGGCATCCTCGATCCAAGCTCACATGGGTGGCTTTGGTGCAAGTTTCAATTAAAAATGACAAAGATTCTCTGGGGCTAGCCAAAAAAATGACCTGAAGCTTCACCCTCTAAGAATTTGACACCACGTACAAGGTTTTCCCAGGTACCAGAATCACAAATTCAGCGTAGTGGCTGAAAATTAAGCCGTGCTCTTTCTCTATAACTGTTAATTGTTAGTAGAGAGATGCTGGGGCTGGGATGCAGCCGGTGATTCGTGGACAGTGTGAATGGTCCAGGGGGATGCAGCCCCATCCTTGCAGGCTGCAATTCCCTGCACGGCAGGAGTAACCTCCTGGGGAGGGTGGTGGGATGAGCCCGGCTGGACACCGGGTGCCCCCCAAAGCCACCCTGTCACCCCCCCCCTCAGCTGCACCGGGGAGAGAAAATATCACCGAGGGCTCGTGGGTTGAGGTGAGGACGGGGAGATCACTCAGCAATCACCGTCACGGGGGAAGCAGACTCGACTCGGGGAAATTAATTTAATCGATCGCCAATTAAATCAGAGTAGGGGAACGAGAAATAAAAATGAAATGTTAAAACCCCTTCCCCGCCCCCCCGCTCCTTTCGTCCTGGGGTCTAAATCACTCCTGCTTTCTCTCCCTCCTCCCCCCCAGCAGCACAGGGGGCTGGGGCTTGGGGTCAGCTCTTCACCCCTTGTCTCTGCGGCTCCTTCCTCCTCACGGGGAGGACTCCTCACACTCCTCCCCTGCTCCGGCGTGGGCTCCCCACGGGGTCACAGCCCCCTTGGGGCCACCCCCTGCTCCGGCGTGGGGTCCCCCGTGGGCTGCAGGTGGGGATCTGCTCCCCCACGGCCCTCCCTGGGTGCAGGGCACAGCCTGCCTCCCCACGGTCTTCATCACGGGCCGCAGGGGAATCTGCTTGGGCACCCTCCTCCTTCACCGACCCTGCTGCCTGCAGGGTTGTTGCCCTCACATCTTCTCACTCCTCTCTCCTGGCTGCTGTTGCTCTCCCACACTTTTTATTTCCCTTTCTCACATCCGTTATCCCAGGCATTACCACCATCACTGCTGGGATCCGCCTTGGCCAGCGACAGGTCCATCCTGGACCTGGCTGCGTTGGCTCTCTCAGACATGGAGGGGAAGCTGCTGGCAGCTTCTCCCAGAAGCCACCCCCGTAGTCCCTGGGCTACCAAATAAATGTGTGGTGCTGGGAGCTGGAGGAAGAAAATTCCCTGAACTGGTTTTAAGGGGGATGGCAACAAGTTGTGAACTCTATTGCAAAGCAGGACAAGGGAAAAGGCTCCTCAACCACAGTGCCTTGCGTAAGACCTGGAAACCCTCACGTACATCAATAAATACACGTTTATCAATCAGTATGCATCTGTATCAACACACCAGGCTGATAAAAGAGCTCTGCTCAGCCTCTGTCAGCCCATTCCCAGAGGGCAAAAGATGCTTTCTTGAGATAAATATCCATCGAGCACAGTGGCGTGCGTGCCAAAGGTGCAGGCCAAGAGGTTTCTAGGACTGCTGGAGGTTTACTGCTCGCCTCTCTTGACACTGGTCTTCATTTCCAATCATCGCAGCACTGAGGGATTCTGTCCCCCAACTTGTCTGTTAGCAAAAGTTAAACTGCATTTGCTGTTTTGCAGCACATCAGATGCAAGGTTTATTACTCGGCATCAATCGTGTTTGCAAAAGGTACAGATGTGTCACTCGAAACTCCTCACCCCTGCGTCCTCCCAAGGCTTTATCAGTCTTCAAGTTGACTTTGGGTGTTTCCCTTTCCTGACGTGGTCCCTCCTCCCGCGCATCGCTCCTAACGCAGCCCCAGGAGGCACAAGCCTGGAAGAACATCTGCTCAACACTTGCTCTTGCAGAAGTGGCCGCCAGCTTCCCCCCACCGATTTACCGGGTAATCTCTGCTTCTGCTTTCCCTCTCACCCAGCGGCTCTTTTCTCTTTAGAAAATAAATCAACCGAAAAAGGTCACGTCTTCATCTCTGCTGGCGCAGCCCCAAAACCAACAGGCAACGCACGCCCCGTTTTGAGCACGCACGCACAGGTTTTGGGTGCTCAAGCAACAGTCTGACTTCCATTCTCAAATACCTGAGCCCTGCTTCCTGCTAGGGTGCCCCTTGGGCAGCTCACCTCATCCCCGCGGGCCTCAGTTTCCCCTGTTTTAGGCAGAAACCAGAGTTCATCCCACCTGAACCGCCTCCTCGCAGCGATACCTGCCTCCCGCCCAGCTCTGCTGCATGGTGAAATCATGAAGGAGCAGCACCCTCCCAAGGAAGACACCCAAATCCCAGGAATGGGAGAGCTTCCCATGCACCCAAATCTGCAGGAGCTGGTGGGTACCGCAGAATGAGAAATGGCTTTTTTTCTTCTACTCTTAACAAATTGATGCACTTAAGAGGCAGCGCACTGGCTTTCCGCTCTAATCCTTTAATTGGGCTGCGGGATCCTCCTCCTGCTTTAGTGAAATAGTTTCATCCGCCAGCTCCGAGCCTGTTATTCAGGAGGATTAACCATCAGAACGATGCACTGTCACTGTCTCCCTTGTGCACGAGTCCTTCTCCTTCCCACCTTTGCAGCCCCGGGATCTGGGAGCAGACGGACCCCTTAGAGCTCCTGCTCGCCCTCTCCGGGGCGGCACATCCCAGCGATGCAAAACTCCTTCAAAGTGTCAGCACATCCCAGCTAAGCGCTTCAGTTAATGTGCTTAAACGCAACTCTTTAGCTTTTCCATCCCGAGCATGGGAGGAATACATTACAAGCAAACCCCTCGTTTGCACCTTAACCCATTAATCCCAATTTTTTCCTTTTTTTTTTTTTTTTTTTTTTTTTTTGTTTCCAGCATTAATTGCAGCGGTAGCTCTGCTATGCCAGCAACAGGCTGATGCTCTCAGGGAGCATTGGTCGCGGGCCAGGCATGCCCTGTGCTCGACACAGCCAAACACTGAGCAAATTCCTGGTTCCCCAAGCTCATAATCTCATTATAAAGCTGGACAGACAGATCCACATGAAAATAAACCAACGGGAGCAGCACGAGCCCCAGCGCTGCTGCTGTTGGAGGCTGTTGGGATCCAGCTGCAGGGGCTTTGGCAGCCTCGGTCGTCATAAATCCCCATCACACAATAAAAGCCCGGCACACTGACGGCCTCGATTGGAACCTAATTGCTGCAAACGTGATTAAAGCAGTTTTTTTTTTTTTTTTTTTTTTTTTCTTTTTTTTCTCTTGCAGCACAGAGAGGAGCTATTTTTAATGCATTCCTCAAATTACGTCCCGATTTTCTGACATCCAGGGACATGCCTGGGTGCCTCCGGAGTCTATAGGAGCCGTAGGGTCCCCTGCACTCCCCAAATATCAGGTCGGTAGAGTTGAACTGTGAAATAAGTGTGTCGCAACGAGGTCACCCAACACCCCCCAATACTGCAGCGGGTGCAGGACTTGCTGCCCACCGTGATGCCTGGGAACACCGCGGCCACTTTGAAAACAATCTTGTCCCATGCCAGCCCCGTGCAAGCCAAGCTTGGCACGGGGAGAGGTGACATTTCCAACTCAGCCCCGCTATTCCATCCTGGCTACGAGCCGCTGATTCTTCAGAGGATTAGAGGAAGGGATGGGGAAGGCACAGGGCTGGTGAGGGATGGAGGACGGTGCTGAAGCACGCCGGGACTGGAAGAGGAATGACACGCTCGGGTGCTCCGATGCTGGAAGCGATGCCCAGCAGCACAAGGCAACGGGAACAGATTTTGCATCACCGGTGGTACCCAGCCGCGTCTGGGGCTGCCGGCCGGGCTGCTCGCACCGTGCGGCTCCTCCCGGGCTCAGCACTGGTGGAAGGAAAGCACAGAGCGATGCTGGGGGTGGGGGGGTGGGGGGTGGGTGAAAAAAAGAGGGGGGAGGCGAGCAGAGTAAAAAGCAACACCCCTGGCAAGGCGCCGCGGGCTGACGGCGGGGTGGCAAGCTGCTGAAACAGTGGGGTGCAGCCCAGGCCAGGGGGACGCCGGCAAGTCGAGGCGTGCAGATGGGCAGCCGACCCCAAGGGAGCATTTTCCCCCTTGATTTTAGAAGACATCAATGTAGAAAGTCCCTTTTTTTTTTTTTTGTGTGTGTTTTTTTTTTTGTTTGCTTTTTGGGTTTTTTTTTTTTTTTTTTGTTAATAAAAGCCCAAAGCCAAGAGCACACACAGGAAAGGCAAACGGCTCATCTGGGGTGTTATTTCTGCTCCTCCAAAAGAGACAGTGCAATATGTAAACTACCCCCCCCCCCAAAAAAAAAAAAACCCAAAAAACTGCCTCAGACCCTCTGCCTCAAAACCGCATCGTACGGAGCAAAGCTGAAGGACGTGGCTTCAGCAAGCAGGTGCCACCACCGCCCCGTCCACAGAGGTGTAGGGTCACTGGTGGTTTTCCCTTTCTTTGTCTTTTTTCCCTCTTTGCCTTATTTTTTATTTCTCCAACCTCCCTAGCTCACCTTAGCTGCCTCTATCCCTTCGGCAGGTCTTCTGCTCTTTCTCTACCACCATTTTTGGTGGCGTGGGGCACAGCAAAACCATCCCCGGGATCCTGCATCTGCCTCTCGTTGCTTCCAGACCTCTGCACCTGAAACCCCGTACCCAGAGAAAAAACAGCCACCCGAAGTAGGGAGAAAATCAGGCATCCAAGGTAGGGAAAAGACAAGTGTTGGAGAGAAGCTGTGACCTCCTCCAGCAGGAATGGCTGGAGACCTTCCGCAGAGCAATGCTGAGGTCACTCGGGGTGGAAGCCACAGCCACACAATGGGAAAAGTCCCCTGAAAGGCCTTAAATTATTGATTTTTACCCGAAACACAACAAATCCTCGTGGTCAGAAGAGCATCTGCACCCCAAAGGGCTGGAGAAGTTGAGGACGTGCCACCAGAGTGATGGCAGGACCACAGGGAAACGGGGTTGGTGGCTTGGGGGGACACGTCCCAGAGCTGCTCCAAGAAGGTGGGAGGGGAAGGAAAACGGGGGTGAGAGGGGTGGAGGTGGAGGAGGGAAGATGTCCAGCCTTGATATCCATCTGCTGTGTCTTGGGAAGTCATCCCCAGCCCCCCAGGCTCCACGGCATGGAGCTCCACCCAGGGCAATCACTCCTGTCTCCCCATCCCTTAAATATGCACTTCTATATTAAAATAATACAAGCTGTCTGATTCTGCTTTTCATTTAAAATTTTGCAGCTGAAATACTTCCCACCCCCCCCCCCCCCGAAAGGGGAAAGGAATATCTGAAAAATAATATCTTGCACGTGAATCTTCTAAATCAGGACCTAAAAAATTCAAACCAAGATTTTGTTGAGAAACATCACGAACGCAGGAAATCAGACCAATTGTTTCCACGTGCCCAGCGCAAAACTTTCTAATACATTGAGTTTTGCCTTGAGTTGTGAGAAGCTCGCTGCCACTCTCCGAGGAAGCCCCCACGGGGAGGCCCCCATGGTCAGGGGTGTGATGGCCGGGACCCAAACGCTGCCCTGCGCTCTCCAAGGGCTCTTTTTCAACCCAAGATTTCTATGGGCAACGTCCCTTTTTCATTTCTGAAGACAGAAGCCCGAAAAGTCTTTGAGTTTTGCCTTTTCTGTTAAAAATTCCACAGCTCAAGGCAAAAAGTCCAACCGAAGAGGACTTGCAGCCTTTCCCAGAGCGTGTTGGTACCCTGGTGGGTACCAAGGATGACAGAGCAGGGCAAGATGGAGAAGTTGGGAAACGCGCTGGAGCGCCAGGCACGATGGCTCCCCATCCCTCTCCCACACGGCACGGTTCCGCAGCCGCCCTGAGGGCTGAGCCCCTCAGATCTCAGGCAGGATCTGCTCTATCTGCTTTTTTAAAAGATGAGAGAGGCAAAAAAAAAAAAAAAAAAAAAAATTAGAATCCACATCTGTAATCTCCCAATTGAGAAGCTTTGATTTTTAGTTAATTAAAATCAGATGGAACAGACTTGGTGCACCCACGGATCAAGAGCGTGACAGAAAGCTGTGCCATTAATTAGTGCCTGCTACGAGGTTCATCAGTCCAGTAAACCCAACAGGAAAAAAAACTGCCATAAATATAAACTCCTTGGCAGAAGGTTTGCACCGAGTGCACTTTCCAGTGAGGCAGGAAAAAGCTGGCTTAAAAAAGCCACAAGAGGAGAAAAAGACAACGGAATTCATATAGGGAAGCAGCAGGGGATCTAGACCATAGAAATGGGTATTCTTTCATGTTTTTTTAAATGGTACCCAGAGAGGAAGACGTGTCTAGGGCTATTTGTCAGGTTAGGGACGTGTTGGGGGAAAGCCTCCAAGCATCACTGGCTGCTGGTGGTGGTGGTGGCCTGGTCCAAGCTCCTGAGCTCACCTCCAGCCTCCTCTTGAGCCCCTGCAAGCCCGAGCACTCTCCTCCCCATCCCTTGGGATCAACAAGTAGGGGAAGATCCGACCTCAACCGGGGGATGAAGCCAATTTCAAAAGAAGACCATCCTACACAGCCTACAGGGTACAGGTTTGGGCCACTGCAACGATGGTTCTTTGGAGGTACTCTAATACCAAAATTCAAGCCGTGGAAGCTGAGATTTGCTCAACGCCCCCCTATTCAACGTCAGCATATTCACATGGAGGCAGATGCAGAAAACCCAGACCAGAATCCTCCCTTCTCCACTTTCACAAATACCAGACTCCTCTAAAACACTGTATGGAAATCAGCAGCTCTTAGGTTGTATAACTTTTTATTCTAGTAGGAGGAAGGAAATTATCTGATCTATGAATTTAAAAAACTGTGGAAAAATACAATCTGTGAGATTCAGAGCTCAAAAATACCAGCGCAAGAAATAGTAGAGCAGATCTTGGCTTTCAGAAATCAGCACAGCTCCTTCAGAGCCCTGTGCTCGCCTGCTTTACACCACCCCTTGCGATGGTCTATCGGTGGCAAGCCCCACGGTGCTCCCCAACCGTGCGCCGTAACGCCAGGGTGAGATCCATCTCACGGAGCATAGGATGGAGATGTTTCCACCTGAGATGCTCACCTCATGTTCCCCTTACAGCCAGCGCAGAGAAAAAAGGCACTTTTAGAGATTTGCATAATCCATTTTAAATTCTTATTCTAAGATAGAGCCTAATTTGTTGTTTTTTTTTTTTTTTTTTGGGGGGGGGGGGTGTGTTATCCTCTAGCCCTCCTCCACAACTAGCAGCCAACCGGGTTTTGCTCTCTCTCTTTTTCTCTCTTTTCCAGTGAGAGCTGAACGACTGACTTCATCACCAAACTCCAACGTTGGCCCTGAAAAAAATAACCCATGCACCT
The DNA here is from genome assembly GCF_018691265.1 of Tyto alba. Taxonomy (NCBI): domain Eukaryota; kingdom Metazoa; phylum Chordata; class Aves; order Strigiformes; family Tytonidae; genus Tyto; species Tyto alba. Next base: position 49,558,517 of record NW_024881316.1, on the reverse strand, counting down.
CCAAAGCTGGTAACGCAACGCTTGCTTCAGCCCCAAGTATTTCCGTGCCGTCCCAGAGAACGTCCTCACCAACACAGACCCAAGTGGTTCTTCAGACACATCTTGAACCCTTATTTTTCCATCAATGCTCAGGCGAAAGAACGTGTCAAGAGGACACATCTCGCCAGGCACACAGCCAAGGGAGGAAACTAAACCCTCGGGGTGTATAAAACTGGCTCTAGTGCCCATGTGGATGGTGAGGATTGAGGACTGAAACCGCTGGTCACTCCAGTTGCATCAGCAGAGCCAACGGTGGGGACAGATTGGTGGAGGGCAGGACAGCAGGGATGTCCTGCTCTTCTCCCGTGCCTCACCTGAGCTTCTTCCTTTGTGGCCTGGCTGGAAAAGCAGTCAAAAAAAAGCAGTCAAGCATTACCGCTGAAGCGGGAACGATGACAGCTCCATCTAATGCTCTTACAGGTATTTGCCACGCTGCCCGCAGTCCAAGAGCCCGTCCTTGCCAACCCACGGCAGCACTGGGGAGTCACACTAAAACCCAGGGCTAGTCCCAGTAGACACAAACCTCCCAACCACTGCATAAAATATCAAATCCTAAAAGGACAAAACCACACAGACTTATTCACCCACCAGCATAGATCTGCAGGTGGGACACTGGATTTATATCAAGGTTGGAAATTTCGAGGGAGCTTTTGAACCGTATGAGGAAAAGACACAACAGGCCAGGGTCTATATTAACACAACAGCTCGACTTAACCTTCCACTTGCCTGAAAACCCCTTCAGCATGGATATTTCAAAACCAGGACAACATCCCACGATGCTTCAACGCAATCTGCCACGTGGAGCTGATGGCAGGTCCCGTCAGCAGGAGGGCTACAGCCACCTCCACCACACCTACAACCAACCCCACGAAACAGATAGGCCTGGCAGGCAACAATCCAACTTTTGTATCAGGTCTTCAGCCTGGTGATCCCAAGCTCAAACAACATTAACCTTCCACGTGGCTATGGGCTGCTCCCCAGTTTTGGCTGCTCCTCCAACCGGTATTTCCCCTCTTTTCTCACAGAGAGGATAAGGATTTTGCGGGCAGGAATTTTGTAGGGTTTTTTAAAACGTGTATCTACCCAGCAACGGGCGCAACCAAGTTCCTCAGGGCTATACAATGCAAATAAATCAACAGTTTTGTTTTAACCCATCTGACCCTTACTATAAATTGCCAAGAATATATCCCAGCATCGCCCTAACCAACTGCTGGGCACTCAGCTGAATGGCAGCCTGTGACACCCTTCCAAGTGAGGACCTCAGGGAGGATGGACAAGACACGGGCTTCCTTTTCACGAGCGTAAGACACAACTCCCCATTACCACTCCCATTTCCCAGCTGAAGAAACCCAGCGCATAACCACACGCTTCCGCAGCTCTTGCTGGAGTGGATTAAGAAGTTCATTGACATCTTCTGGGCTTACACGCCACCTGAACGCTTGCAACCCAAAAGCCACCAGGGTTAGCTTCAACCGACGCTGCTTTCTCACACCGTGGCGGTTCACCAGCTGGTGGTTCTCTCTTGAAGGACTCCAGATGGACCTGCAAGAGCACATCTGTCCGTGCCCCAAGGCAAAGCGCATCAGGCGCCATCAGGGTACGACAGCACCAGGAGTACAGATTAAGTTCCAAGACACCAGTCGGCCCCTGCTCCGACCAGCAAACATCACTCTCTTTGGCAAAGTTTATATAGAAAAATCGATTTTTCTGCTTCTGGTAAAATCCTTGTGTAACGGTGAAGAGCACAGAGCAAAGCGCGCTGCTGCTAAAACAGAAGGAAAAGGGTATTTCTTTCTGTCTTCACACCTTTTAGAGTTAAACATTAATGGTGTCGAGATGTCTTAAGTAAAAAAGGCTGGTTGTCTGAACAATGTCAGGAAAAATTATACCGTGCTGAGTGAATGCAAAATTAATGAGCGCTGAATGCTGACAGGAGAGAACAGGCATAAGGAGCTGAGACTTTTTTATAGTCGATGCTGAGATCAAGCAGGTAGAACATCTCCATCTTGCTGGGGGAAGGAATAAAGGGAGAAAAAAAAACTTTTATCTCGAATCTGAAGAATTTAATTCGTTCAAAAACTGTGTCAACTCTGCATGGCCAAATCTGCAGAGATGAGAAAGGGCTACATGTAGCTCCCCCCTCCCCGCCCCCCACTTTAATTCAGCCCTGGCATAGCCTTCATTCTCCTCCTGCAGGCATAAAATACATCGCAAAGCCATTTTAATGATCCAACTTAATTAATTTTGCAAAGAATTAGACTCTCTTTTCTTAAGACATAACATCCTGAAGCCCTGGTACGCTGCATGCTAAAGTCCACGAGAAGTTACTATTAAAAATTCACTCGTGTCAACCGTTAAACCAGCTTTATCCTCAAGTTGCACAGGCATGTCAACTATGCGAACTGCACCGGCAAGGAGACGCCTGCCAAAGCGTGCAGACAATGCAAAGCTCGAGCGTGGCGAGGGGGGAGCTGACGCTTCCCATGCGCAGAGCAGCATCCCACCCCCCCAGCCCCGCTCCTCCAAAGCCGGCTTTCTCGCGCCTCCCATCTGTCTCTCCTCGGCTGCAAAGGGAGAGCTGTCAATCTGCAGCTATTGAGGGGATCGACTTGCTTTTTCTGCTACGCCAAAGGGATCCGTCGGAGGGAATGAGCTGAGGGGTGGCTGTAACACGTGCACGTGAGTGAGGTCAGTAGGTGCAAGTGCAGCTCCGGGGCCAGGAGATGCCCCTGGGGGGGAACAGGGATGGGCAGGAGCGAGCCATATGGTATGGGAAGCTACCTAGAGAAGATGGAGCCTCCTGGTATGGGCAGCCATGCAGAGAAGAAGAAGCCGCGTGGTATGGGAAGCCATTCAGCAAAGATGGAGCCACGTAGCATGAGAAGCCATCCAGAGAAGATGGAGCCATGTGGTGTGAGAAGCCATCCAGAGAAGATGGAGCCATGTAGCATGAGAAGCCATCCAGAGAAGATGGAGCCATGGGGTGTGAGAAGCCATCCAGAGAAGATGGAGCCATGTGGTGTGAGAAGCCATCCAGAGAAGATAGAACCATGTGGTGTGAGAAGCCACCCAGAGAAGATGGAACCATGTAGTATGAGAAACCATCCAGAGAAGATGGAGCCATGTGGTGTGAGAAGCCACCCAGAGAAGATGGAGCCATGTGGTGTGAGAAGCCATCCAGAGAAGATGGAGCCATGTGGTGTGAGAAGCCACCCAGAGAAGATGGAACCATGTGGTGTGAGAAGCCATCCAGAGAAGATGGAACCATGTAGTATGAGAAACCATCCAGAGAAGATGAAGCCGTGTGGTGTGAGAAGCCACCCAGAGAAGATGGAGCCATGGGGTGTGAGAAGCCATCCAGAGAAGATGGAACCATGTAGTATGAGAAACCATCCAGAGAAGATGAAGCCGTGTGGTGTGAGAAGCCACCCAGAGAAGATGGAGCCATGGGGTGTGAGAAGCCATCCAGAGAAGATGGAACCATGTGGTGTGAGAAGCCACCCAGAGAAGATGGAACCATGTGGTATGAGAAGCTTCCTAAAGATAGAGCCTCCTGGGTATGAGAAGCCACTCAGAGAAGACGCAGCCACATGGTATGGGAAGCTACCTAGAGAAGATGGAGCCACGTGGCACCTGAAGCCACCCAGAGAAGATGGGGCCATGTGGCATGGGAAGCCACCAGAGAAGATGGAGTCTCCTGGTACATGAATCCACCTGGAGAAGACAGACCAAGCCATGCAGGTGAAGACTACTTTCTTGTTGATCTGCACAGAGCCTGCTCAGGAGGACCGCACCTCCGAAATGAACCTGAACTCTTCCAATGCCATCATTACCTGCAGCACCAGATGTTGGACGTTCACAGTGGGTGCGCGAAGGCACAGCTCTCGGGTGCTCCCTATCCTGAAGCAGGAGAGTGCCAAGGACCAAGGCTGAATATCCATCCTTCCCCCAGGAAATACCACAGAGATTCATGCGATGGGGTTCTGCACCTAGGGCCAAGGTGCAGCTACCTGAAACGACTTTTTTAAGGACCATATCCGTTATTTCAAAAATTTGGGAAGGTTCAAACTATTCCCTGCTCCCCTGAGAAACCATCCATGCACGTAGCTCACTGTCTCAGAGCAGCAGCTGCACCAAACCCGGGGCAAACATCAGCCCGGGGAACCCGATCCACCGCTCCAACATTCATCAGCCCTATTCATCGCAATACGGACTTAATGATTTAAAGGGTAGTTAGCTGAGACTGGCGGTTTAATTAATTAATGAAAACCTATCTTGGAAGGCAGACTTCCTAAATAGAAAGGGCAGAAGAAACGGTGAGAAATATCATTTAAAGCCACCCAAAGGGTGTCGTTGGCTCTCTACCCAAGGCTCTGGTGAGGCTTTAAGTGCCACCAAAAACCCTGTGATGAAATCGTGGGGCTCGGGGGAAGCAGAAGAAGCCAGATGAGGAGCTTGGCAGCTGGGCACCGGGGGAATAACATGGCCCCAGAGGGAGCAAGACCTCTCCTGCATCTCTCACGCTCGTGTCCCAGCAAGTTTGTTTGCTTTGCCCAACCATACCGCTCGGCATAATAAAAGCTATTATCTCCTTGTACAAATCTCCCTTTATTTTCTCTGCTCGCAGGAGCGTTAGGAGGATTAAGGTCTGTAAAAGTTTGTTCAGGGGAAAATCTGAAACGAAAACGGAAAAACTTGCATGGCTGGCTTCAAGTTGTTGGTTTGGTTTGGTTTTTTTTTCTCCATAAGAAAGAGGTTTATTGTGTTATTTCTTGCTTTTTAGGCATGGCAATGCTTGCACTGCCGGCTGCTCTGATGGGTCAATAATCGAGATGGGCACTTGCAGAGATATGCTGGGGTGGGCTTCCCCCCGAACCCCCTCTCTAGCACAGGACACTGGATGATTAACTCAGACGAGATGCCTCGATCGCGGCTAGGTGGGACGGACCCCCCGTCGCCCTGCTCCTGCACCCAAAGGGATGCCAGCTCCCAGGATGGGTGAACCTCTTTCCGATCATCAAGCGAACGAACTGGAGTCCAGAGCAGAGGGAGGACAAGTTCAGAGGAGGCAAAATCCTGCTGGGGTGCCAACCCGAGGCAAGAAGAATCTTAAAGTAGGTTTTGTCCATCTTTACGAAGGGTAAGGAGGGCCAGGAAAAGGGCTTTGAATAAAGGGGATTTTTTTTCCTCCTCATTTCCTGCTCTCTTTAAAATGAGACTGAATCAAGAAGACAAAAAAAAAAAAAAAAAAAAAGGAAAAAAAAAAAGCTAATCCAGCACAGCAGAAGGCAAGAGGAGGAGTGATTTCTACAGGTGGTTTATGACTCTCCACATGATCCACACGCCTGTTACATCCTATCAGATCCTCTTCTTACAGCAAGGTGCTAAAGGATTTATTAGTTCTTGACAGTGTGAGATGCTTAAAAGCTTGAGGATGTAATAACCAAATGTTCACTTGTTAAAATAAAGGCACCGTTTGGAGAGATCTGTGCAATTCTTAGCAGCCTCCCCTTCCCCTTGGTCTATATTTAAGCTGCCAGCTAGATTAAAACTGTCAGAGCAGGGATGCGAATTTTATTGACATGCTTTGTAGGTGGTACGGCTCCATAAAATAAACATATACAGAGGATGCTCCCTGGTGTTGCTGCACAGGCAGAGATTTTTATAGTACTGACCTGGGGGAGTTTGTATCTGAAATCAATCTCTGATATAAAACAGATTCCAGAGGATACGGAGAGACAGACTTCACAAATGTCTGCAGAGAGCGTGGGCAGGGATGCAATCCGTTTAACATTTCACGTTGAAACCAAACTGCGGAGAAGGGGAGGGTGTGAAATCCCCTGAACCTTCTCCAACAAACTCTTCACCCCTCGTGCGTGAGGTGCAATTAATTACTCTGGTAACGGGGAGGTTTTAATCCTGGGCAGGGCGCAGGATGGAGCGTGGGGCAGGGCACCCGCGCGGATGCTCGGGAAGCAAAGTGAGGTCTCTCACCCTGGCTTTGCGCTGGCAGAAGTCGCTGCTGTGGATGGGGATCCAGCTCTCGAGGCATTTCTCAAAATCAAAATTTTCAGATTTATAGAGAGGTGAAGGCCAGGAGAGAGCACTAGATAGCCCGGTCTGATTTTCTCAATATCACAGAGCCATCAAAGTTCACCCACGTCCACCACCACGATCCCCGAACTTCTGTTTGGCCAAAACCTGACGCAACCCACCACTTCCCTTGGCAGCTGGTTCCCAAAGCAATCACCCTCCCAGTTGTAACTCTGGGCCCGAGTCCTAATTTGTTTTTGTCTGGCTTCAGCTTTGAGTCATTCTCTGTTATGCTGAATTTAAAAACCTCTTTAGTAGCCAGCATTTTCCGTTCTTGTTAGTGTTTATAGTGTCATCACCATGTCCCTACTTTTTTTTTTTTTCCTCCCAGATACACTCAACAGAGCTCTTCAACCTTCCAAGCTGCGAGACATTTTCTCCAGCCCCTGGCTCATTTCTGTGGCTCTCCTCTCTGCCTTCTCTTGATTTTGCAATCTCCTTCCAGCGTGGATACCATGCCTGAGCTCCAGTTTTGTCCCACCAACTCCATGCACACATAACGCTACCTGAGAGAAGCCCATCTTGCTTTTCACCACATCCTGATTGCCTTTGCTTCCAGGTTCTCCAGATCTTCTTGAAAAGCACCATTTCCTGGGATAGCATCCATCCAGCACTCCCGTGTGCCCATCCTGTATTGGTATAGCAATTATTTTGTATGTCCTTCCACATCCATGAAGATGTTAGATCTAGCACAGGCTCTCAAGAAGCTGCATGAAACTCAGTCTGGAGAATAAAGGTATTTCATCAGGATGAGAAGTCACCAGTGGTGTTCCTCTGGCACCTGATGTGAGGCAGTCATGCAGGGAGAAAATACACATCAACCTGAAGGAGGGTTAACCCATTCACATGAAAGAGGGTCAAATGGTAGAAAAATTACCCAGTTGCTCTGCTGAACTGTGCTAATTTCTCCTGCTTTCTACTACTTGTAGGTCATGTGCTCATCAAGCAAAAGCAGGAGCTTTGGCTAAAAGCTGGGGATGGCTTAATGGAGGTGACAAGTGGAGACAACAACCATTACCTCCAGCATACCAGGGGTGGTACCAGCAAGAACCTAACACTACTGGTAAGATCTGGTGAGAAAAATCATGACAGTCTGGGCCAATTCACTCAAGAAAAATGAAGTTCAGTTGGAAGAAGTACAGAAAAGATCTGTTGGGTTGATAAAAGGAATGGCATAACTATCTGACACCAAGATTCTAGGAGAACCTGGTTTGTTGGACAAGTCAAGAGAAGGTAGAGAACAAGAGCAACAGCTTTATAAAAATACATTAGGGAAGGGCGGTAATTACCAAACAGAAGGAAGAATAAACCAAATTAAAGGGCACTGCTGGCACAGAAATGATCCAAAACTCATTTCAATCAAAAATGAGTAGGTGGTTTCATCCTCTCCAGGATCTCAGAAGGATTCCTGGAAGGATGAAGTTAAACAGTTAAAAGGGCTGGATCTGTTTGTACTCTGTTTACCTTGGATGAGCCTCACACTTGAGGGCTTTCAGTGGGCATCTACCGAAGCCAAGGAGGAATTCCCCCTCCCCGCCGATATCTAATCTGGCCTCCAGGATTTGGTTTTTTTTCCTAACACACGGTGAAAAACTGGCCGCCGAGATGGGATGAAAGCGGTGTGCATCCCTCCCTCTAATAGCATGAGCAGCTCCATCAGGGTTAATCCAACCACCAGATTTGGGATGAAGGAAGAGCTTTCCTTCCCAGCACCTGCAAAGACCCGGCGACAGCGCCGCTGGCCCAGAAGGTCCTTCCTGACCTCAGGGATGGAGGTGGAGGAACCCGGAGTCTGCCAAACACCGCTCTAAGGCAAAAGCAAAGCTCCCCTTTCCTGACCTCCCTTGAAGCAAACACAATCAGGATGACTCTGATAAAGTCAATGCATTTAAAGAGGAGACTACAGCACCAGGCTGACAGTTGTAGCCTGAAGAGTTTCCAATCTAATTTTAGATTTGACACAAACCTTAATGTGGTTTTAATTAATTAATAAAAAGAATCCTTTAATTAATGTAAACCCCTTAAAGCAGTTTCCATTTACTCCATTTCCAGGAGAAATTTCCACTTACATTGCTCTTCAGCTGCCATCCTGCTGCTTGCTTTTGTTCTTCAGTCCAACCTCAAGTGTGAGACCTAAACTTCTGTTTATAATACACTGCTGGCCTTGAAAGCTGGGATGCTTTGAGCTCAGGCTATCTCTCATGCCCTCACTTTAATGATTTTCCAAGTAATGGAGTTTCCATCTATTCTCCGACTATGCAAAAACTCTACAACTTGTTCTTCTACTGCATGAAAGTGTCCTCTTTTGGGTCCACCGAGGGACTTTCATGTTGACTGAGGACATAAAAGCTACCAAAAATTACACCTGAATTCTCTGAACCCAATGGTTTAAGTTTCTCTCAACTTCTGCACGCGAGGCAGAAAGGCAGCAGTGGTGATGTGCTGTCACCCTGCCCTCCTGGCAGCAACCCCCACCTTGGGCAGCTCTCCAGGCCACCAAGGAAGGAGCTCAGTTGTGGTGTGGGAATGCAGCAGGACTCCTCTGGGGTCTTGAGTCCCTGGGACCTCCCTCTCCCTTGGCTCTCCTGATGGCAACCTGTACTTGGTAGAGCGGCCACCGGCTCCTGGCTTCAACCTGCTTCATCTGCACGGCCAGCCTGGACACCACGTCTAGGTGACCACCAGTTTTGGGACCCCTGTGTAAGACAAACTGGAGTGAGTTCAGTGGAGGCCACCAAGATGGTCAGGGCTGGAGCACTGAGCCTGAGACCAGAGGCCAAGGGAAGGGGTTTGCTCAGTTTGGAAAAGAGATGGCTTTGGTGCACCTGACAGCAGCCCGCCCATACCTACAAGAAGTTATGGAGGTGATGGAGCCAGATTCTTCACAGCGATGCATAGTGAGAAGATGAGGAGCAACGGGTGCAAGTGAAGCAAGAGATGTTTGGGTGGAATAGGAGGAGAATCTTGTTTACCACGAGGCCTGCCAAGTGTTGGAGCAGGTTGCCCAGAGCACTTGTGCTTCTCCATCCTGGAGGGCTTTCAAAGCCCAACTGGGTAAAGCCCTCAGCAAGCTGGGCTGATCCCAGAGCTGACCCTGCTTTTGAGCCCATTTGTCAAACACCAGCACTATCAGAAATGATAATAAGCTTGATGGAAATTAGATGGTTCCAGACAGACAGAGAGATTGCTAGCAGCCATGTAAAATGTTCTCCAGGAGGATACTGGATTACAATGTGGGGAGATGGAAGAGCTGAAATGAAAGAGTGTTCAAAAACACAAAATGCAAGAAATAATGCAAGCATAAAAAAGGCAGGGCACATTATGCAGAAAGTACTCTCCCTTGGTGGCGTGGAGGCAACAGCTCCAAGGACCTGAGAAGTTTAATCAGAAAACTGGAAACACTGCCTGTGATTCAATTCATGTCAAGAAAGATGCATTCAAATTGGAATCGGTGAAAGAAGTATGTGCAGACAACTTAGGAGGATCCTACAGAGGAGGAAAAAAAAAAAAAATGCTTGAAGACTTTAACTACATAATCCTGGCAAAACAAAGCCGAGCGGGGGAGAAGGTCCCAAAGGCTCCTTCCACTCCCGCCCTGAAGATGTCCAGATCCTCTGCAGACTCAGTTACATGGACTTGGGCTAGATATTTCCTCAAAGCTAATGAAAGTTCACATAGAGCTCTGTTCCCAGGGGCTGCGGACACAAAACTCTGGACTGAGGGTAATGTGGGAGCCCGGACCTGGGCAGAAGAAACCAGCTGAAAGCCTTTACTTGCTCTGCACTGGGTTCCCCTGCTTTGGGGTAAAGCTCGCCAAGGGGCCTCAGCTCTGTGACTTGCTTCCACACATTGCACGCAATTACTCGCTTTGTGGTTTTATGGGAGTAATTTTATGATCTTTAATAATGTACCACATCACTTGGCTGCTGGGACAAGAAGGGGCTCTCGAGGACAAGGTCTCCTCCTCTCCTCCTCCCAAACCCTCATGCCACTGTCGCGGGCTGTGGGAGAAGCCTCCTCCCAGGCCACCACTTCACCATTTTCTGACTACCACTAAATACAAAGCCAAGACTTTTTTTTTTTTTTTTTTTCTCTTTTTAAAGCTCACCATGTGTTGGCATTCCCAAGCCCAAGAAGAAACTCAGCATTCATTTTGAAGAAGCTTCCATACGTCCCACTGAGGACCCACGACCTCTCTGTGCTAGAAGCTCTACATGTATATCACAAAATAAATCCAGGGCCACATCTAAGCATATGACAAGACAGCAGGGAACTTAATTAAAGGAAAGCCACTGACAACCCACTGATTGTATGCAACAGAGCAGCCAAAATCAATAATTATTTCATATACTTCACTTAATCTACTGCATTTACTCAAAAGGAAAATTACTTCCCCAAGTAGGTTAACTTCCAAATGGGGGGCGGTTGTAAATTTAGGGTCCTCTTCTTTTTGGGTTGATGTGTTCTCGTGACAAAGGAGCACAAACTTGTCTGAAGGAGCCTGCCTTTTCATGGCCACACCTCACAGAAAAAAAAAAAACTAATAAGATTTCAGGAGGACACAACCGCTCTATGGTTTTGTTGGACCTGAAAGAGGACACCTCCATGCAGTAGAAGAACAAGCTGTGGAATTTTTGTGTAGTCCAAGAAGAGACAGAAATGCAGTTGCCCCTAAACCTCCAGAAAATTATTGAAATAAAGGCTCAAGAAATAGCCTTCTCCCCTTCCCTGCCCAAAGTAATTCAGCTTAAAAATTGAGGGTCATCTCTGCAGGTTAAACACTGTAATGTTGGGGAAAGAAAGCTAATTCTTTGCCTAGTGCCCTTCTAAGATGTCCTGAAATCAGGTCACTATTCCGTAGCATTATTACAGAATAAAACTGCATTAATGAAGATATGATATATTTTTTTTTTTCCCTTTATAGATCTATAAGAATAAATTCAGCAGCTCCACCACCGAAAAGCCAGGCTTCACCGGGGCTGAAGGTGTCACACGCGGGGCCACACAAACCCCCCACCGCCGTAAGAAGCTTTGCACTGCAAAGGCAAGCCAGTGGCTCGGGCTCCTCCACAAGACAAGCTAAATCATACAAATCCAGGCAAACACAGAGCAAATCCTTTGTTTTGGCAACTACGGAGCAAATCTGCTGGGGCTTTTGGAGCTCGCAGGACCAGAAACTCGTGAGCGTCGCCCCCACGCACCCTGGCGGGGCCGGGAGCCGTGCGGCGGCTGCTCCTGGACCACGTAGCCGCCGGCAACGCGCACGGAATCCCGCAGAGGCCGAACATACGGCGGCACAGCGGGAGCGACCGCCGGCGCCCGGCGATGAGCAAACGCAGGCAGGTTGGGGGGGGGGGGGGGGGGGGGGTGGGGGGGGGGAGGTCCCTTGGACGCCGGCGCTGGTGGAGTCGCTTGCGGTGCCTTAGGAGGTGTTTCAAGGGCAAACCCCGCGGCGGCTGTTTGAGTTGGTAGGCGGCGGGACGAAAAGCTCAATACTATTCGATTTATTCTGTCAAGGCGTCGCATTTGGTGCTCCCGTTCCGGAAGGAAATTAAGCAGCCCATCAACGGAGAGGGCTTTTGGGAAAAGACACGGTGGCTTCGTCTTAAAAAAGGACGCTGCCAAGGCTGGGAGCTCTACAAGGAAGATGAAAGGACCCCTCCGCTGGCTCCCACCTCTGTCAGGTGCTCATCAACCCTTCAAAAAAAAACCAAACGTTATCACCCTCCCAGAACTGGGGCGTTTAATTAAAAAAAAAAAAAACATCTGGGGGAAAAAAGGAAATACCTTTCTGGAGCCTGCCTGCCATGGCAGAGCCTGGAGTCGCAGTGGCGTTGGTTGCCTCTCCTGGCAGGGGTGACCCCAATCTCCACAGCACTTGCAGGGTAGGCATCAAACATCCCATCATTTTACAGAACAGGAGCAAACCAAGCGGTGGTCCGCTTATCAGTGCAGCTTTTCCAATATCTCTGCTCATTTTTATACTCTCCTGTATGACCAAGATGCTTGATTTTTACACTTGCAGCCGCACACTGGCTGCCTTCTTGGTCGCAGCTGAGCCTCCTCCCCACCCTGCAGCCTCCTGACCCCACCCCAGCTCCACCACACAGCCCCGATGGCTTCTTCTAACGGCCTTCACGCCACCTCTGCTAACCCTACGCACCAAAGAGCAGCGAAGCTGGTCCAGCTTGCCTCCATCCATCGGCTTTTCCCGGCGGCAGCACTTGCTCTGAGTTAAAACAACCTTGGGCGAGCTCCCCTCCGCGCGACGGGTGGGCATCGGCTCCGTCTCACGGCATGGCTCCGCGGCAGAGGACCCACCCCAGGAGAGGACCTCCGGCACCCGTGTGCTGGGCGTGATGCCAGCGTGAAGGCAAAAGGGAGGGAGGTCTGCACGGCCCGACCGCTGCCCCGCGCAGCCCAGGCAGGATGCTCAAAGTGATCTTCTTGATGACCTCCACACCACCCCGGAGACATCAGCGACCTTTTCTCCTTCCCCGGCGAGCGACCGCGCGCGGGCGCGGTTCAGGGTTCCAACACTAAAACCACCCGGCTTGAAAAAATTGAAAAAAACTTTTGCGGGACGGACAAAGGCTGAAAAATTAACTGCCTGGCCTCTTCCTCCACTGCGTTTATTGCTGTCTTGGCAGATGAATTTCAGGTTGCTGCCACAGCCGCAAACCGCTTGTTCTGCCAACTGTACATTACTAACATTGGAAGGTGTCCAGACCTAGGAATCTTTTCTAAAAGCATTTGCTTCATACTTTAAATAGCAGCCCAGCAGGCAGGGGGATGGGAGGGAGGGCTCAGCCCCTGGGTGCGATCCATCTGCAAGCTCCTGCCGGCTCCTCCACCCCTTTGCGGGTTAAAACCGAGGACAGCCCGCGGCGGCGGTGCGGGGTAGGGAGAGACCTGCTGGGAGACGACCTCTAAACCCTCCCGGGCTGGCAGCAGGGAGGATGCCCCTGGGATGTTCCCCGCTCCCCCGGCGCTGCCACCTGCCCCTTCCCAAGCTCCCTGGCTCCACGCCTGGCACGTTATTAATTAAATTAATAACAGGACGTTGGCTGTTTTTTTCGCTGCAAGCTGCTCTGCTATGAGGTTTAGCATCATTTGCCCCAGCGCTTACAGGTTTTATTTGTATTTGGGCTGAGCAGCGTCCTGTGGAAGGTGTCCCTGCCCATGGCAGGGGGGTTGGAACTAAATGATCTTTAAGGTCCCTTCCAACCCAAGCCATTCTACGATTTTATGATTTGCTGGGATTTCTATGGTTCTGTGATTTGTTGGGATGTCCTGAGCCCGCTGTAACGTGTCACTGTAAAGTCCAAACTCCCCGGCTCCTCTCCGTTACATGAAATCATGTCTGCAGGTGGGATGCCAAATGGAGCAGTAGAAGGAGCGGGGCCACGCACTGCAGGATACGTCGCTGTTCACAACACTTTAGCAACAAAACCACATCCTCGGTACTTAGCAAATATTAATCAGCTTTATGGCTGAGAAACAGAGAGGAGGAGGAGGACGGACATGGGCAGGGGAACACGACGTCTAACACTTGATATAACTACAAGGACAGAAAATCGTCTCTGGCCACAAATATTCTGATTTTTTTCCATATTTTTCCTACCTCCTCATGTGAAATTGCTCTCGCAATAAGCTGCTACGAACAAATACAGGTGAAGTTTCTTTTCTTCGGTAATTTGGTGCTGCACTAGATAAGCCGGCAGCACAGAGCAAAGCTCAAGGCATAATATTTTTAAAGTAGTGCTTGTCCTAGTTAATGTTCAGCCCTGCTGTGCAATGTCAAGAAAACTAATGAACAGTGAAGTGGCAGCAAGCGGGAACCTGGGCGTACTCACCCGCTACCAAACTCCTTTCAGAGCCCGGGCACAACGTGGATGAAATGTAAAAGCAGTTGCTCTGGTTCAGCGGGAAGCCGGGGCAGCCCGTGCAACGTGAGCCGAATGCTTTGCCACTGTGCTTGCCCCCAAATTTGCTGCCTAAAATAATAGTGAGCTGAGAGGACTTACAGCAGTGCCTGGCTTGTGAGGGGACACGGGGTGATGGTTTTAAGCTAAAAGAGGGGAGATTCAGACTGGGTATAAGAAATCTTTTACGCCGAGGGCGGTCAGACACTGGCACGGGCTGCCCAGAGAGGTGGCAGAAAACATTCAAGGCCAGGTTGGACGGGGCTCTGAGCAACCTGACCTACGTGAAGATGTCCCTGCTCATTGCAGGGGGTTGGACTAAATGATTTTTAAAGGTCCCTTCCCACCCAAACCAGTCTGTGATTCTATGGCGAGTCTGTATGTGCGTACCCACATCCCAGCCATGGGGTTTGGGAAAAATTTAATGTCTTATCAGGCAACACGGCTCCGCTCGTGCTAATACTGAGCGGGACTTACCTCGTGCCCAGAAGACAAAGTGTTTGCCTGAAGGACAAAGTATGTGAGTGCACAAGCTGGGCAGCCCTTTGCAGGCATGAGGCAGACCGAGCTGGTGCCCACCTGCAGCAGCTCCAGGAGGGACGCTGAGGTGGCAAGGACCTAACCAAGTCCCACTCCCTCCTTAATACACCTGGCCCCTTCCGTGCATCGTTTGAGCCCTTTGGACTTCCACATTTCAGTCTCTGAGTTGACACTCGGGGTGAATTTTAACCTTTATATGGCTTCTCAAGCACCTCTTCTCTGTTCAGCAGTTACAGCGCCGTATTTACCGGCAGGAGGTAGATTAATGCCCCCTCTAATCTGTCTGGTTGGCAGGAGAACAGATCTGACAAGGGTACATGGTTCTTCACCAAGTCTTGCACAGTGTGTGGCAGAGCTATCCGTCCTTTGCCTTACCCAGCTATAAAATGGGGTTTCTGCAGACAGTTAATAGCAGTATCGCTGATAAGCCCTTAATGGGCCTGATCCTGAAAGCTTAACAAGCACTTCTAATTATTTCAATCTAAAGAATAATTTCAGGATGAATCATAAACACAAAGTAAAGTGCCACCTTGCATCAGAAACAAAGGTGGCATCTCAAACAAGCCAAGCAACGGAGGGCGAAGCATGCCCTTCCATGTTACTGTTTCCATAAAAGTGGGAGAAGGGAAACTATCGAAGATGGAATGATTATGTCATGCTTTTTTATGGATTAAGTCATGATTATTTGCTGCAACTCAGTGTGCAAAAGGTAGCAGGAGAACTCTCTTACTCTGAAGATTTCTGACAAGCCAGGGCAGGAGGCTGCCGCCTTACCTTGCTCCAACCTCTTCATCTGCTGGATCTGATCAACTGTCTTTTTTAGGATCTTGCATTTGTCAGGTTTGACACTCAGAGTGTCGATGTCCCCGATGTTTGCAGACAGCAGCTCCGCCAGCTCCTCTAAATATTTGTTCTCCTGTTCCCGTCGCCGCTTTTCATTGCTGTTAGAGAAAGAAAAAAGATTAAAAGTCACGTTAATGATTTTTTCTTATTGCTCAGTCTAGTCACAACTGGGAACTGGACAAGAACCCAAAAATACAAGTACTGGCTGGAATGATGACTACGCTGTAATCCCAATATCTCCAAAATACTGGGGAGTTCATTCAGGCTTTTGTATATTTTTATGCATGTAATCAAAATTAACGCCAAGGGAGACACACAGGGCTAGCCAGACACCCTCAACAAAACCAAACCTCTAACATTCAGGCCTCTGCCTTCCTCTCAGAAGTAGTTATAAATGAATTATAACAAAGCCAGTCAAAAATAGTTATACATAGCCTCTTATTTTTCCACAGCCATTATTCCAGATGTCACCAAGGTTAATCCTAAATTCACACATATAGGTTAACAACATCCACCAGAGCTCACCAAAGTGAAAATCTGAATCAACGGTGACAAGAGGAAGATGAAAAATATTCATGAGATCAAACTTTTCATCCCAGCAAAAGTAGCTTTTCTTTTAGCTCCCAGCCACTGCAGAATCCCAACGCTCTCCCGTCAACTATTTGCACGTTCTGGGAATTAAGAATATAACATTTACATGCTATGACACGGCCATTATTGAAGCCACCCCGGACACTGTAACATATTCCTTTACCAAAGATGTTGTAAGCATCAAAACTACCAAAATGAACTGTGAAATATGGAAGAGACACACTTTCCCTAAATACCTTCCCGTACATCAACCACAGGATGAAATGAGGCCACCTCAAAATGCCCAGCATGGCTCTACCCCACTTGCGATGCCTTGTGTCAGACTGGCTTTCAATAAGCCACCTAATTTTTTGTTTCATCTCCACAGGACACCCAGCATTCTATTTAAGAAGTCCTGCCTGAAAATCCTCGGCATTTTCTAGACACCAAGAGGCTGCTGAGATGCCTGTGGACATGGTGAGGTGTTCCTGGCCTCAAAGTGGCCCTACCACTCACGGAGGGGATGAGAAAACACTGGTTACAAAAGCTGAATCCAAAAGTCCATCTCAGCAGGATGTCGGTGCCCCACCACAGATGCTGTTGCGTTGTGCTATGTGGTGAAACAAGCTCTGCTGACAGCTGAAGGCTTCGAGAAGAGGTTTGGTTTATTTTATCTGCTAAGACTGCGAGCCAACCGGAGCATGAATATGCCTTGGTAATTCTGTAGAGACCCTTTAGAAACCGTATCTGTCCAAAAGGGGATGAGACACCACCAGCCCTCCCCTCTAAGAAGCTCCTCAGGTAGGCTGCACAGATGTTTCTTTATTTTTTCCCAATTCCACTTTATTAGCTCAATATCTAGGTCTGACAGGTAGGCGTTGTCTCTTGGGCATTTTTCTGCTGCTTAAACTTGCTCTCACATGACAATATCTGGTGACTGCAGGGATGAACCTCCCCTTGCCTCCCAAGTTCATTCTCCATGACCTCGCTTCTCCTCCTGCCCGTGTCTCTCCAGGTGTCGTGACTGCCCAGAGGAGCGACGGGAACAAATTCGCCCTCCCCTTTAACTCAACAGAGCAGCAAAATCAGAAAAGAAAGTACAAAAATAAAGCCAAGGTCAGAGGCAGGTGTGGAGAACACAAGCTGTGTCTCTGCCTGGGCCACAGGTCCCGTGAAGTCCGTGAGTGAGACCTTCCATGGGACACACAGGGTGCAACCTGGAAACTCCTCTGCAATGGGTTCAGGTGGGTGCAAGAGCCCTCGCTTCCCCGGCAGGCAGCTGCCAACAGGTACTAAGGGGTTGCAGGAGGCAAAAAGAACTCCACAGAGGTAGGTTGGATGTCCATCTGCTGCAGAAGCGCTGGGTCCACCCGTGGACCTCAGCCTCTTTGTGCACAGGTAGCGGTGACACCGGCGCTGGCGCTCTCCCCGGCAATGGGCAGGCAAATGCTTCTCGAAGGAGCCGAGCGAGTACTTTAGTTAAGGTCAAATTAACTAGCTCTTCCTGCAAACCAAAAAGCAATAGCGGAGGGGAGAGAAAAAAAAAAAAAAAAAAAAAAAAATCCTCTGTTGTGGGTGAGCTCATTTCATGAAAACCCTTAATGTCACTGTTGCTGTGGCAACTTTCAAATTGTAGGAGGGAGAATTGGCCAATTTTCCTTACATAAAAGCATCATGAGAATATTACAGCAGTGGGCTGTTCTTTATGACTCCCAAGTATCATCAAAAGCAATAGTTAAACTTCCCAGATTTTAGCAAAGGAGTTTTGAAGTTCGCTTTGCTCCGGAGTACGTTACAGAGGACCCTGGCCAGCCCAGGGAGGAGGATGAGGTTCCTCCCCGCCGCAGCTGGGAGACGGTCTGAAAAAAGGAAGATGCAGCACTGGAGAAGACTCGTCTTCTGGACTTTGGTAACATGCTTCAGCTCCAGTGTTCGGGGTTGGATGGCCAACCCAACAACAGGTATTTGAGTCAACCCTTCTAAAAATGCTCGTAGGTGCTTTGTGGGTGTAAAAACTCGTTGTGCTTGGACACGGAAGGAGAATCCCTCATCCAGAAGTTTCTGCTTCTGTACGATCAGTTCGTTTCTCATCCTATATATTTTGACAGACCTCTGGTGTTGGCAGCAGAATGCTTTTTTGGCGTACTTAGGGGTTAGAAAAAAAGAACCACAAGAGATCCGCTATCCAAAGGCAGACCAGATGAAGCAAAGCCACATGTGTGCTCATCCATCTGGAGAGCAGTTCCTTCAAGAAGAGGAGTCCAAGCCCACCTTGCTACCCATGGCTCTATCATGGGGACTCAAGGACCAACGGCTTCACCTCACACTCACCTCCGGGGCGAGGACTGGCTCTGAGACCAGCCTGGAGACAGCAGCAAGGGCTGCAGAGCTCTGACTCAGATGACTCAGCCAGAAAGGGGAAATATTTCGCAAGATTACAGAAGTATTTGGTAGGAATAAGTTAGGTACAAGTGCTATCAAAATGTCTTCAGCAATTTAATAGCATGGCTAAGCCATGAACCACAGAGCCTTTGTAAGAAGGTGTGTGAACTCTACAGCAGGGAGATGTCGCAACCAAAAAGTGCAATAAACAGAAGTCCTCAACCAACCACTTCATGTCCCTCTACTGGAACACCGTAGCCTTTACATTTATTGTCTAGAATATCATGTATGAGCTGTAAGTGATAGAAAATACAGCTGGGCTTTGCTCGGTGCATCAATATTCTGCAACAACGACCAAAACAGCACCCCGAGCAGCAGAGACACGGAGTCAGCAGCAGCACCGTACATTCACCCTTACTAAGAAACTATATTACCATGGAAAAAGATGCACAGGATTCACAGGGAGCCTGGAAAAGCCTGTGGAATGAGATCACAACCGCCTCTATCCAGGACTTCTTAGCCTAAATCAGGTGGCAAGGTAGCTGGGATGGGAAGGCTCGGTCATAAGCCAAAGGTGCCTTTCTGCAGTGAGCTGAGCTTTGAAGCAGCCTGCATCAGCACACAGAAATGAAGACATTTCAGAGACATGTATTTTCTGTTTTGCAATTGCATCATGGAGCAAGAGGGTCTCCACCAGAGTTTCTGAATATTACAAAAACACAGATTTCTTGGGAATCTGGCATGAAGAGGCAGAAGGCTTGGGATGACCTGCAGACCTTGCGGAAGTATCTGCCCCAAATTTACCCTGAGAAAGCTTTCCTGATGCTCTGAGTGCTCTCGATTTATAAAATCAATACATTAACTTTGATAACGAGCCTCTAATCATCATTCGCCACCTAACAACAAGCAGAGCAGATGGGGAGCCGCATTTCCATCATGCTCCCTCTTCCACCGCAGCCACCGCTAAAAGCAAAGCGAAGTTCTGGTGGGAAGTGTGAACATTTCCAAGTGGCTGAAACCCGGCTCCATCTGCTCGAGCAGACGGGACGGAGCGACACAGTGGGAATGACAAAGTAGCCGTGGCAGGGGACGGATTGGGAGCGGCGCACGTACCTCTGGGCTGTATCGCAGGGCGAGCCTTTCCTCTTCCGAGAGTCGGGGTTGGCAGGGTCCGTTGAGCTGTCCCCAAGGCCACTCATGTTGGTTGACCTACTTTGCACCTGGAACCGAAGAGAAACAGGGTAAGGACAAGGTTTTTGCAGCTGCAGGAGGAGCGGTCCCTCCACGGCAGAGCCAGAAAGCATGGACCAGGTGACCTCTGAGGAGGCAACTAACCCAACACAAGGCTTTCTTACTGAATTGATGCCTCGTTTGTGGAGGAAACGGTGCAAAGGGAAGACAACACGGGATCACGTTACCTTCCTTTTGTTGCCCTCTAGTCACCATTTGGCCAAGCAAGCCCTCACCACCAGCACCATCATCCTTACATCACAGACTGAGCTATTCCCTGCATCCCCACAGATTTTAGCCTCCTGGCCTCACAGCATTTTAACAACTATCTAAACACCGCCTGTTTCAATGCTTTGTTTATGTGTGTTTGATTGATTTTGTTTTGTTTCCTTCTCCTGCAAGCCTTCTCCTTCAGCCCATCTTCTGCTCCTCCACCATCTCCCCCCCCCCCCCCCCCCCCCCCCCCCGAGTTCCTCTGACTCATGGCTGGCAGAGGACGCTCCACCCCTCGCATTGTGTCTGCACTCCTGTTCCCCCACCACCTCCTTTCCCCTCAGCACACGGCCTGGGCTTTAATTAGAGCTGCAAACTGACTCATCTCTTAACGGGATGCGACACCCTCCCACGAACCCCTTCCCCGCCTCCTGCTGAGGCTGTCTCCCACACATGGTCCTGCCAGCCCCAACCTTCTCCTGGCAAAGTGCTTCCCACCATGGCTGGTCCTTGGCTGGTCCCAACACCGGGCACCTCCTGGGTTCCAGCTCTCTCCAACACACTGACGTTTCACCCTTATTTTTAGGGTGCAATTTCAACAGATGGTGGGTAAACTAGTCCGTGCTATGACAAATGGAGGTCCAGAAGCCATGAGAATTTTAACACTGCTAATGCTCCTTAATTATGAATTATATTTTTTATATTTAACTGAATAAAATACTACGTAAGCCCAATAAGGGCAAGAAAGCCAATTAAGGCTTCTTTCTGGACACTTCACCTTGAAGGATGCTAAAGGGTTTGGCCAAAGACCATGACATTCTCTGAGCTGAGAACTCTGACTGCTTTAAATGGGACTAAACACACCTATAGGTCAAAACCTCATACAACGTGTTAAATCAAGGCACAGAGCCTCTCTAGAAAAGAAATCAGCTATGGATATTGCTTCCCTTGCTTTGCTAAAGCTATTCAGTGATTTTATCATAACCACAATAATTCAATACTGGATATCGCCACGCTCCAAACTATTTATTTTAGAAATGTTTATAATTGTGAGAAGATACAACCCCTGAGAAATAAAGACATGGTACTCTGGACAAGAAGTAGGTAGTTTAGAGAGTAAAAGGACAAAGTTCTTAAACTTCATTCCCTTCATTTCTTCCATTACTTTTTAAAAGCTGGAATTTTAACGAGCATTACACTGCTGACAGATTGTGATAAAACGAACCCTAGAAGGCACATCCACAGTTCCCACAGCCCAGATTCCCACCACGTTTTATTCAGCCTGCCTGAAATCATGGTGAGATGCCTTTGGTGGCCCAGCACCTCCCACCCGCTGCCCAGCCCGGCGCAAGGCAGCCACTCATCAAAAGCCATCGGCGCTGACTCATCTCATGCTCAGATAGGTGATGATTAAAGTCCCACCAGATTTTGAAAGTCCTCTGAGTCCCAAATCACATCTGCAGACCAGCTCCTCCTGACCTCAGAGCACTGCAGAAGGGTGGAAGCAGCCGTGAGCATCTCCTCCGCTCCCTGGTTGCTTGAAGACCCCAGTGTTCATTATAAAACAGAGAACCCACCCGTGCCCTGGGCTGCAGCCAGAGCAGGGGGGGCAGCAGGGCCAGGGAGGGGATTCTCCCCCTCTGCTCCGCTCTGGGGAGACCCCCCTGCAGTGCTGGGGCCAGCTCGGGGGCCCCCAACAGCAGAAGGACCCGGAGCTGCTCGAGCGGGGCCAGAGGAGGCCACGGAGATGCTGGGGGGGCTGGAGCAGCTCCCCTGGGGGGCCGGGCTGAGAGAGTTGGGGGGGTTCAGCCTGGAGAAGAGAAGGCTCCAGGGAGCCCTTCGAGCGGCCTCCCAGAGCTTAAAGGGGGGACAGGAGAGATGGGGGGGGACTCTGGGTCAGGGGGTGGGGGTAGGACGAGGGGGGACGGGTTTAAGCTGAAAGAGGGCAGATTTAGGTTAGATTTAAGGCAGAAATTGTTCCCTGTGCAGGGGGTGAGGTGCTGGCCCAGGGTGCCCAGAGCAGCTGTGGGTGCCCCCTCCGTGGAAGGGTTCAAGGCCAGGTTGGACGGGGCTGGGAGCCCCCTGGGCTGGGGGCAGGGGGCCCTGCTCACCAAAGGACATTGCACTAGCTGGCCTTTAACGGTCCCTTCCAGCACAATTCTGTGATTTGACGATTCTATGAAAACCAGCATGACCAGCTTCGTTATCTCCTATGACTGAGGTATCCAGGAGGGTGTTAACACATTTTGTCTCACCACCTCCCCAGTGACTCACCTCTACGCTCGGCATTGAAAACCTCTCCTCCAAAATAAGTGAAATATCTGTGCTTAACACAGTGCTACGGGGAAAGAGCCCGTCTTTCTGCAGCACACAGGCAATTCTGCTAACAGTTGCGTCACTGGTGCTAAGGCGAACGCCGTTCCTGAAATCATTTTAGCAATATTAGTGCAGGTGATCGATGCTGCGGGCATGAGAGCTTGTCCACTGAAATCAGAAACCCTGAGCAGATGCCAGCAAGCTAGCCATGACCAGGGATCTGAGTTCAACCCCCGTGTCTTTGGCATGTTTGCAAGAAGGAATGGTGCCAAAGCAAATATAAGGAAGCGGAGAAAAAGCAAACTCTTGAAAAATTTAAGACATTGGAAAACTGAAAGTGCTGCATCATCGGCTCAGGGTGAGAAGGGCTCGCTGAGTTTTCAGACAAGTTTCCTAGGGTTTAAACCTTCTTCTTGAAGCTTTAACTAGCTCTCACCAAAACAATGAGTCTCTGGAAGTGGTATTGCTCTTACAGGTCCTGATCTTTCCTCCTGGCACCTGAATTAAAAGGAAAAATGAGCGGGGATATGGCAGGTAAAGTCAACTGTCCCACCGGGATGCTCTGCTGCGGGACCACGGCTTGGCAAGACTGACCATATGCCCTAGAGAGGTGAACTAAGGACAACATTGCAGCCTTAGCTGAAATCCTTGGCTTGAGTTAAGCCCTTGATGTAATACACTCAATGTTTCTTTTTATTGTAAAAGCAGTTTATTTTACAGCAAAACTTGCCAGGGCTGACAAGCCAAAAAAAGTCATTTGGTCTAAAAATAACGGGGATGGCTCTGTTCGAAAGCCCTGTTGGGTCAGGGCAAGACCAGGGGTTGATGCCCCCTGCAGAGGGCAAGGGTTGGGCTGCTGGGGAACGGCAGTCCGGCCTGCCGCTGCCCGTGCTCGGGGCTGTTTCACCGGAAACCTGATTTCTAAACACTGGCTTCTTGTAAAAACGTTAATATTCTGCTGGCTTAGGAAAGCAAACAGAGGCAGACGAAGGACGGCAGGATGGTAATCATAGAATCACAGAATCGTTTAGGTTGGAAAAGACCTTTCAGATCATCGAGTCCAACCGCTCGGCTCACCCTGCCGAGCCCACCACTAACCCACGTCCCCAGGCGCCACATCCACACGTCTTTTACATCCCTCCAGGGATGGGGACTCCACCACCGCCCTGGGCAGCCTGTGCCAGCGCTTGACATCCCTTTCCGTGAAGAAATTTTTCCTAATATCCAGCATAAACCTCCCCTGGCACAACGTGAGGCCGTTTCCTCTCGTCCTGTCACTTGTCACTTGAGAGAAGAGATGGATACCCCCCTCACTACACCCTCCTTTTCTCCAGGCTGAACCCCCCCAGTTCCCTCAGCCGCTCCTCCCAGGATTTGTGCTCCAGACCCTTCACCACTTCGTTGCCCTTCTCTGGACGCGCTCCAGCACCTCAAGGTCTTTCCTGGAGTGAGGGGACCAAAACTGAGCCCAGGATTCGAGGTGCGGCCTCCCCAGGGCCGAGTACAGGGGGGACGATCCCTGCCCCGGTCCTGCTGGCCACGCTGTGGCTGACACAAGCCGGGGTGCTCTTGGGGCCACCTGGGCACGCTGCTGGCTCGTATTCAGCCGGCTGTTGACCAACACCCCCAGGTCCTTTCCCACCGGGCACCTTTCCAGCCGCTCTGCCCCAAGCCTGGAGCGTTGCGGGGGGTTGGTGTGACCCCAGTGCAGGACCCGGCACTCAGCCTTGTTGAACCTCATGCAGTTGGCCTCAGGCCATCGCTCCAGCCCGTCCAGATCCCTCTGTAGAGCCTTCCTGACCTTCAACAGATCAACGCTCCCGCCCAGCTTGGTGTCACCTGCAAACTTACTGAGGGTGCACTCGACCCCCTTGCCCAGATCACTGATAAAGATACTAAACAGAATTTTTCCCCAATACCAAACCCTGGGGAACACCACTTGTGACTGTCCACCAACTGGTTTTAACTCTGTTCACCACCACTCTTTGGGCCCAGCCATCCAGCCAGTTTTTTTTAATGAAAACAAGATAATTAGTCCAGTCGGGGCAGAGCGGGGTGAAGTGTTTTCCAGGCTTAATATTGGGGCTTTCCAGTGTAGACCTCTGCTAAACCAATTGCTCGTCTGTTGTCACAAGCCACCAAAAAATATATATTAAGGGACAATAGAAAATGTTGCTGGTGTCCCCATCAGTGCTGCTGGCTCACCAGGGCTCCTTGGGAGACATCTGACCATGGCAGGAGCAAGACCTAAGTGTTGTGTCAGCGCAGAGCGCTGGCCTCTCGTCCTCCTCTGGATGCACATAGATGAAGTCTCATCCCTAAGATGCCCCGAACCTGCTGCTCTGAAGAAATTCTGTGTCATGGTGCAAACTCAAAATGTAGAATGGTTTCTTTTTTTTCTTTTTTCCAACAACTATGGGTATTACAATTGCAACCAGCGGCTTCATGCTTGGTCTTGCATGCAGCTGGTGCTCAAGTCTGTGGTCCTGCAGCAGTGGTGTAGACGAGTAAAACTGCGACGTGCCCCATGTTTAACAGCAAAGGCACCTGTGATGCAGACCACGGCTCCCTGGCTCCAGCTAAACCAGGGCTGAACTCAAGGCACCGGCGAGGCCAAAGGTTTGGAGCTCCTCAGAGGTGATTCTCCATATCCACATGGTTGTTGTTCTCCTGGTTCTTAGTCCACAGACGTGGATACAGCACTAGTCCCTGGTCCCTCTTGTTACCAGCACCCCAGTGCACAACTGCATCTGTTCACTAGAGACTAATTAGTCTCAAAGAGACTAATCAGAAGATAAAAAACAAAGGAGAGGGGGAATGGGTAAGAAGCACAAGAGCCGAAGTGACCTGCCCACGGCCAGGCAGATGAAACTATCTCTGGTTTCCAACCCTATATTCTCTCCTCTTCCATCGGTCCTGCAACGTGCCATACTGGAGCGTCTACCTGAAGATGCTGCTTTCTGCGATGCTAACGAATATCCTAGCAGAGACCAGAGCCTTGCCATGGAGGATGAAGCACCAGCCACCACCAGTAGTTCAACACAACCTTGGGGATCATGACACGAACGCAATTTCCACGTTAACAAAAAATAGCAAAAAAGAAAAAGGGTGTGAATTATTGCGGCTCAACGCCTCTCCTCTCCTAATAATGCCAATGGATTTCCAATAGTTTCCCAAAGATGGCCATCACTACCCCTAGCAGACACAAATAGCCCAACTGATTTGAACTGACAGCGTGGACGATGGAGCTCGCCACCAAAATAATCAGTTCTAACAAAACTGCCTATTTCTAAAATGTATTTCCCACATTTTGGATGAATTTGACCCCAAAAAACGCTTACAAAATAACATTAACATCTATCGGAGAGAAACACAATTAGTCGGCTGTTTTTAAGAAAACGACAATGTTGGAAAAGTCCCTCATATTACAGCTATTTATCATCAAAATATAGCCCATCTGTGCATACGCAATCTCAATTAGAGGTAATTAAGAGCATACTTGGAGTGTCGCAAGGACACGTCTATATTGTTCCCCTCACAAGTTCATCATCAGCTGCTCATCTCATTGCCGGGATCAGAACAAACCTTAATTTTATTTTATTTTTTTTTTAACTTCTGCAGATTACAGCAGAAATGCTGAAGCTGTGATGTGGATAGAGAAAAGGCAATGGGTGAGAAAGAGTGAGTCACTTGCTAACCTATTGCATGCGGTGTTAGTTTTGGGGTGGGTATTTTTAAAAAGAACTTATTTTCCTGACCTCATCCCCAACAAAAAAACAGGAGAGAGATGTAAAGTCCTGATTAAACGTTGTTTTTTTTTTTTGGTGGCTGAAGTTGTCAAAACAAACGTCACATCTGTTTTGTGCAACACTCCTTGGGGGGGCAGGGGAGGAGTCCCTGTATCCATATGCCGTCGCTCCAGCCTGCAGAGACATCTGCCTTCCAACTAAATCCTCTTTTCTTGGTACCTTACCCCCATTTCCCTGCTTTCTTTCCTCCTGCCTCTTACCTAGCCCGCAAGTCCTCCATCATCTTCTGCCTGAGCCTCATGGAGATGCTGCCAGATGGACCCTCTGGCTCTGGGACATCCAAGCCAACATGCGTTGCATCGCCTGGGAAGCGTGAACAACCGGGTTCCTCCTGGTTCCCAGTACCCGTCCTGGCCTGAACCTCCCCTCTCGACATCAAGTGATGCTGCCATCGTTACAATAATAACGATGATGCTTGAGTCAAGGTTGGATGGGACATGCTCAAGGTCACCAGGAGGGCTTGCAGCAACCCTACTTTAGGCCCACATCTCCACAGTCATTAGGGCTGTAAGAGGAGGGAGCTGATGAATAAAGATTTACTTTCACTGGCCTCGTGGGGGGAAAATTAGAGGTGAAGGCAGCAGGGAGATCCACCCTGCTTGATCTCTCATCGCATCTTTTAAGCAGAGCCCGTGGTGTTGAGAGAAGGATGAATTCAGGGAGGGAGCAGCACGCTCTGATGTCCCTGTGTCCATCCAGCCTGGAGGGCTGGTGTTTGCTTTCCCTCCTAGGAGGTAAGTGGGACGTGCAGAAATCTTAATTATCACAGGCTCTGTGGAGGCAGCAGACTAATAAAAGCTGTCAGCTCAGGGACGCGGTGGAGCGAAAGCCGGCCGTCTCAATTCCTTGCATCCACACCCAGCTGCCGGTCCTGCGGGGCAGGGGACAAGGAGGACACGGGAGACGCCTACACCCTTCAGGAGAGGCTTCCCACTGCCACTGGCACGGAGGAGAAAGGACCATGGCAGGTCAGGCAGCCCTGTGCACCCTCTGTGCCACGAGGGAGGCAAGTTTAAACATCGCTGATGCAATGCAGGTTAAAAGCCGCCGATCAAAAACTCAGCTGATCTGCAAGAGATTAACGTTATGGAAGATTTAACGTTTTGACAGCTAAAAATGTTTCTGAAGAGGAATTTCACTTCTCTGCCTCATGATTCCCATTCCCTGGGGGGCTGCGGCAGGGGGACGGGGACTTGTCCCAGGTCACAGAGGGAAGCAGAGGCACAAACCAAGGTCTTGCAGGTCCAGCCCTTCCCATGGTAGGGACGGCGGCTGCAGCCCGGGGAGCACGGCACCGGCGCTCCCAGCAAGGGTGACACACCCACAGGCTCTGGATTTTGGGGATGTGATGCAGGGAACAAGTTTGAGTTGAATTTAATTTCTCCCAAGCTGTCTATTGGGTCAGACTGCACCAACACAACACCTTTTTTGCATAAGGATGGAAAAGTCCTGACTGTTGAACAAGCAGCTCCCCGGGTGCTGGCAAACTCTGGGAATTTATTGACTTAATATTTACAAACTGCTCTTGCAAAGGGCACCCTGGCCATATATCACCCCCAGTGGTCCACGACTGGGCACCAAACCTCCCAGGAGCTCTTTGCTCTTCGGGACCAAAGGAGGACATGGGGTCTACAAGGTGGGTTTGCTCCCTGCCCCTACCAGAGAAGCCCAACCCATCCCAGTGGAAGAATGAACTCCTGGCACCAAACCCATCCGGCGTTCACCACTGCAGAAGGTTTTGCAGAAGATAAGGTAGGAAAAGCCAACAGGCCAGCGTGCCCGTGGGGAATAAGAGTAGCCCTTGGCTTCACAACCACCCGTGGTGGCCATGGTGGGCCAGCCAGCACCAAGAATCAAGTCCTTCATCCACGGGTCGTACAGACCTGTGTCCTCTGCAGAGCAGCCATGGGAAGGAATGAACCTCATACTGATGGGGTAGAGAGACAGGACATTAATCCCACCTTCCAGGGCCCCATTTTTCTTGTAATTTTAAGTCTGAGCACTGGAAACTTTTCCATACTGCATGATGGAAAAGACAAGCTTCGCTTTCCAAATCCAGCCTTCTCCAACACCTTCTGCCCACGAGAAATCATTTGCTTTGGAAAGGTAACACGGGCCGTACAACTCATAAAATTGAACCTATTTGGCCAAAGGGAATTTTGCAAACGGTAACAAAAATGCACGCATCCAAGTGAATTCCTTAAGGATGAAAGCACAGGCCAGCCGCATGCCAGCTCTGCAAGTGTTTGCTCTCTACATGATCCCTGGAAAACACAAAAAAGAAGGGAAAGAGGTATATAAATCAATGTCCTGCGGACTGAGTATCATCCTTAGAGAGGCGACGGTCCAAAGAGAAGGTGTGAATTTTAATAAACCCATCATCTCTATCATATTTGCAACTCACAGACCCACGGCAGTCATTCCCCTTTAGCCTGGGGATAATTCCAGCAGCCAATTTGTTTTACAAATGAATGGGAAAATATGGGAAAAGGTTTTGCCTTAGCATGATGAAAATGAATAATCCAGCTGTGGGAAATCAATATTTGATGCCTAAAGAGACCTCTGAAAATCCACCACGCCACTCTGTTGTTCTCCCAAGCTCTCTTTAAAACTCACCTCAGCTAAAATACAACAGACAGGAGATAACTGATGTGCTGCTTATTACACTAATTGCAATCATCTCCTTGTTACCTGGTGCTCACCCACATCTGTTTGTCATAGCCATCTGTTGTCTGTCTTAATTAGATCGCGTGCTTGGAGGGGGAAGGACTGTCACAGCACGTGATTTTCTAACCCCCCGGCATCCCATTTCTGTCCCAGCATTTCTGTGCTACCACCACGAAGCCCCTTGCATGGCGAAGGACGGCGATGACAGCTAGAATACAGGAAGCCAAAAAAAAAACCCCACCTCAAAACCAAAGCAAATAAAGCTCGGTAAGCATCACGCTGCACTACGGAGGGTTTTCAGGAATAAATGATCACCCACAGCTTCTGCTACCTGTCCTAATTTTCTAGGATTCACCTTCCAAGATGCTCTGGGGTTGTTTGGAAGAACGACTAGGCACCTAACCAAACCAAACCCAATCCTGGAGGAAAGATGGAAACTAAACTTTTCCTTCTACTCCAGTACAAAAAATACAGATAAACCTAAAAAGGATGATTTGCCTTGTGCCACCGTCCTTGATGCTGCTGCCGTCAGGGTGAAGGGAACGGAGCCCACCAGCTCCAGCAAAGCCTTCAGAAGGTGCCCATCTTGCACCTCACCTCTCCACATTAATTTTTGGAACATTTTGCTGCTGATTAATTATTAACAACTTTGAGCATCAGCTCAAGATCGTCCTGCTAGAACATGCTGTCCTACAGGCTCTTCTAAGCCTTCCTCAGACGGTGGACGCTCAGAAGATAGTTCCTGACTCAAGAGGTCAGAAGTGACTGTAGCTATGTATGATGACTTTGAAGCACCTAACATTTTTATTAAAAAAGAAAAAACCAGAATTGAGCACAAGTGCCTCACCAGAAGCCGCCAGCCGAAATGACAGCATGAAGAAAGGTTTCTAACAGCAATCTAAATTTCAGTATTACCGAGTTTCTGCTCGCGTTGCGTGCTCTAAAACAGTACTGCTGGCAGAACTCACCCGTGTGCTGCTTCGATGCCTGTTCATCCCCTTCTCCTGGGGTTGTCCCTGCCTGAGCTGGGGCTGCATTCCCCACCAGCTGGTAGGAGCTGGGGTAGGGCCGTGCTGCTGCCATGGGACTGTCCATGTCCCCAGGCAGACCACCCTTGGTGTGACTGCCCAGTGTCCTCGCTATCTGAACTCAGCTCCATCTTCACGTGCTCAAGGTGGGGAAACCCCGAGCCTCACCGCAGTCCCAGGGCCCAGCAGACTCGGCTACGAGCAACCAGGGGATGAAATTTTGCTGCTGAGGTTCCTCACGATGACGACGTTGGCTCCTTTCCAAGAGCTGCGTCAATGCAGGCACCCCCTTGGTCTCAGCCGTGGCTCTTTCCCCTCTCCATTTCAACCCTCTTGCCAAGATCCTAGGCAAAACCAAGCCTAAATTCATTTCAGCAGCACAACAAGCCAATGAAAGATATTTAAGAGGTAGATGCCTTGGTGCTAGGGGAGATGGGAACCCACCTCCTATCTTCAATTTGTATGGGTCATAATTCTGTATCAGCTGAGTTACTCCACCACCATCACCTGCTACACCCGTGGGAAAAGTCCACTTAAAAGGGTTACGATGCATCATTTTCCCTTGAAAATGACTCTGATCAGGTATTTTAAGCCCATGTAAAGATCTCAGAGTATTAAAACTGCTTTGTTTTTTATCCTCATTAAAAGCCCAATAGAAATTCAAATTTCTTCTTACACCAGCTGTTTTCCCAAAGCACGCCAACTGCCTTATTATAGGGCTGCTCATGAATGTCAGCACATACTCCGCGAGCGTTCGCATCCATATATTTCTCCATCTCCAGAAACCAGAAGAAAGGCATTCAACCATGGGAGGGGAAAACCAAACCCGCGTGGGTTGAACAAGAACCATCAGCCGGGCGAGGGGCTGGCTGCAGCGGTCTCTGCAGTGGTGGATGCGGTGAAGTTGAATCTCTCTTTAAGATCTGGGCTTACATGCCATCCTGCTTGGATTTCTTTCACTATTTTTCATTTCACGACTGACAGCCCCACCAGATCCCCGCAAGGCTGCATCATGCATGGTTAATATTTTTGGAGGCAGCAAGGCTGGTAGCAAGGTGAGATTAATGAATGTATGGCATTGGAGAGAAACAGCAGCCATGCAAGAAACCCGCTGAAAAGGTGAGTCAAGGTTCGGTGTGTATAATTTTAATAATAAAGAATAATTTTTCTTCTTGGCCACCTCCTTTTTGGGCCACTGAGTGCACTATGACCAGTGAAAGGGAGATAAATTTAGCTGGAAAATGGTAAAAATGGCACTGCTCTGCTTAAAAACACACGGGAGCAAGGGCTTGTGATGGGCTCCCACACGCGGGTCAACCCTTGCTCGCTATAAGAGCTCTGCCCACCTCTGGGAAAGGATTCTCATCTCTACACTGCGAGCAGGAACCCTGCTCTTTCAATGCAAAAATATGTGGGGTTTTGGTTGTTTGGTTTGTTTGTTTGTTTTTTTTTGCAATTGCTTTGCGCTAATAATGGGAATATGTTGCAAACCCAAACTAAGGTGAACCCAGAAATGGATATGCAATTTAGCTGCCATCCTTGAGCAGTCTTCCTCAGGGAGCTGCTCGTCTCTCGACGCCAGCAAGCATCGCTTGGCAATGTTTACAGCAGAGATAAGATACAAAACAGAGCTGCAAGAAGCATAACCTTTTCTCCCGGTAACTGATAGGAAAAGTGGGTTAATTTATACAGCTTCTGAAAGGGAAAAATAAAGCTAATTCCCATGCAGTCACAGAACATTACACACTTAGTTTCATATTACGGTTGTGAATTACACGTTGCAATTACACAATTTTCTCTATGGGGAGAAGAAAGTATTTGGCAGAACGTACAAATACATCAGGTTCTCATGTAGCACAAATTAAACTGCAACACAAGCACATGTGGCTTCATAAAAATCACCGTAACTCGCAAGCAGCCAAGGCACTGGCGCATCCTACGTCGGACCATGGCACGGGAACCCCGTCAGCAGAGACGGCGCTTGGCTGCCAGCAAGCCCGTGGCTCTCCCCGGCAAAGCCATCCCCAACGCTTTCAACCAGAAGGCAGGGAGCAGGACGGAGTGGGAAAAAAAAAAAACAAACTTTCTCAGGAGTGGTGTGGGGGTCAGTGCTGTGCGTGAGCCTGCTGTAACCTTGTTGTGTTTGGTTCTGGACCTTCTGTAAGGGGGATGCTGGGCGACAGGTCCCTTTCTCTCCAAAATTTGCAGGATTTATTTATCTACGTGTAAACACACAATCCTAATTTTGTTATTATGTTTCTGTAGTTGCATAATATCTTGGATACCACAAATGCACGGATTAAAAAACAAGCCTGGAATGCTGGCCTGCAGATGCAGAGCAAATATTCCAGCAGCCCAGTGAGTGCCACTGTAATGCCAGTGATGGACATCCAGCAACCCCATCTTCCAGATGGAAATCGCACGTTTTGGGGAAGTTACGGTGCGAAACAGCAGCCCTGACAACTCCCAAACTGTCACCCCATGCCCCACTTTTTGAGCACAAGGCATATTTAATTATTTACGCTGCAATGAGGCAAACTAAAATTCCTTCTTAAAATCCAGCAAGTGATGCCCAACACACCTGTCTTTATTTTGGGTCAACTTCAGTCATAAACCCAGGAAAAAACAGTGACATTTCCTGACAGTGGAGGAACCCCACGGGGTGAAGCTCTTGGGTTAAGCCATACCTTCACGTGTGAGTGAGGAGCTTGAGCAAACTCAAAAGAGTTCTGGTGGATCAGACAGAAAGGAGGACACCATACGCTGACTCAGTATAAAATACAGCCGCTGACAAGACCAAAAATGCCAAGAGGTTGAACTGGCAGGAGGGCTGAGACCTCCAATCTAATGACTAACCTTGTAACCATGCTCTGAAGACACCTCAGAGGGCTATTGCACCAGCAGAAGTTTGGGCCAGTTCTTCTTCTTCCCCTTTTTCTTTTGCTCTTTCTTGCTTTATTTTGTTTACTCATACCTGTTCGGCTTTTAGTCGAACACTTTGGACTACTACAGTTTTCTCCTGCCTGGTCCTACCACCAGCAGTTTCTGTAGGTGACTCTGGCACTAGCCAACAAAAAGCACTGCAAGCAGCCAGCCAGCCGGCCAGCTGCTTCTCCCAGCACTGCCTGAGACCTCTGGTTTCCACTTTACACTGCTGGTCTGCTTCTCCTGAGCCCTCCGTAGGACCTCTGACACTCACACTGCTGTGGAGGTTTCTTTTATTCTCCTGGGCTCTCCAGCTTCGACTCACCTGAGAGAGGAAAGCCAAAATGTTGAGGATCACCAATGGGAGGTGTGAAAATGTGAAGAGACTTAATTGGGTGGAGAAAGAGAGATGACAGAATAAACCCTCAATAATAGTCTTCACTGAGAAAGGAAAACAAGAAATTCCCAGTGAACAATCTTCACTGGGAAAGGAAAACAATTTGACCTTGCAAGGCAGTAAGATCAAATGAGCTGGAAGGAGACATAATCCTGAGAAGAGCTGACAACCATTCATCTTGTGGGATGCGAATTTTTCGTATGATAACAATGGTTTGGGTCGGAAAAGACCTTTAAAGATCATCTAGTCCAAGCCCCTGCCGTGGGTAAGGATGTCTTTCACTAGATCAGGCTGCTCAAAGCCCCATCCAACCTGGCCTCGAACACTTCCAATCGTCATTTTCCACCAACAGCACAACTCCAATGAGAACAATGGTCTGAAGAAGCTCTTGCTCCTGTCACCTCTGCATGGCTCTACTGAGCTCCAGAGCCACGGGCTCTTGCCAGAGCAAGGAAGAGCCAAATCAAGACATCGAACGCCAAGAACGTGAGTCACACCAAGCAGCAGCAGGAACCTTCCCAAAGAGAAGTTGCGATAGCCTCTCCAACTGGACAAGCCTGAGGACGGTCTACTGTCTTCTTGTGCTGTTTACTCTCATCTCACACAGGGACAAGGTCAAACGGTAGAGGCAGGTCCAACAGGAGGCTGAAAAACCCCGGGAGACTCATCAGGCTTGTGCACAGGTTCCCTAAAACCCTGGCTGCAGGAACCCCGACATCTCTGAGCTCTCATGAAAAGCAAGAGTCAGGGGAAAGCCTTTCCGGCAGTGTCTCCAAAACAATGTTTTATCTGCTAGAGACAATTTTTCACTTACCAAAACAAAGCACTGCATTATAGGGCTCATTTGAAAAGATTGCTGTGGTTTCCCTGTGAATAAATTAATAAATTTTATTAGACTTGATGCTAAATTCCTGACTGACAGCTCCATTTCTGAAGATGCAAGCTGCCGGCTGGCTGCCGTGGAAGAAGTCTGGAAGGCGACAGCTCAAAGACCTGACCAAGATTCAATGAGCACACCAAAAATAAAAATATAAGAGTGCATTTTTTAACCCCTTGATAGCTATCTTGTTATAAAATTCTAATTAGATTGACTGATCTCTAACTAACTGAAGAGTAACAGACAAGTAAGGGTTATCATCCTGGTTTCGATGCCATCCTGGTTTAACCACCTATGGTAAAGTGTTGGCCATCACCAGGGTTTTGTTAAGGGATAAAGAAATGCACATTTTTTTCTAACCATAGAATTAAAAATAAATAAATAAAAAGCCTGGTTGCTGAAGACAAAGCTTTAGAAAGTTTTAAGGTAAAATGTCTAGTTTGGATGGCACCTTGCATACCTCAACCGGGACTTACAGTAACGGTCTGCTTCCTGGAAGTCCTGCTACCCACATTTGAGGTGTACCCCAAAGGGTTCTGGGCTCAATTCTCCACCCCAAACCCACCCGTTGATACCCGTCTGTTACCACACAGACACCCAGGAACCCAACGGAGAGAACCACAGAAGGTGCAGAGATGCACAACTCCCTGGATTGACCGCAGATCAGGGACAGAGGTGTCAACGGGAGCTCCCTGTACCCTCCAACCCAGAGGATCTGGATCCCTCCAAAGCACTGGGAGCAGGACATCACTCCCACTAGGATGTCACAAGGGGACTGGTTTAACTCGATTTCCCTTCTCCAGTTACAGAATGAGCAAAACTTGGTGGTGCATCACGCTCAGGTTACCTTTTTTGGAACAACATCTAGATCCAGCGTTGGGTAATGGCGATTATTATCATTTCCCAGAGACACACGCCACCACACAAAGTGTTTGGGTGAGGGCAGGAGGCTCTGATGGGACTCCCTCTCAACCTTTCCATCCCACAACAACCATTAACCCCAACAGCACAATGGGCAGGGGCCCAGGCACAGCAGCCACCACCGAACACGCCACCATTCACCCCGTTCATCAACAGTGAGCAGGCACGATGGTGACCCCATCCACACCTCCGTGGTTTTCTCCATGGAGACCTCTCCACTACACAATTCCTGTAGAATATCAAGACATTCATTGCAGCCCACTAGCATTTTGGTGGCCAATCAAGCAGATTTCCTTCCACTGCACCCTTTTTGCTCCTCAACAGCTAATAGCAATACAACCCAACAGCGCATTAGAGGGTGGGTGTCAGCCCAGAGAGACAACAAGCAGGTGTGGAGGAAGCGGTGGCCGTGAAGGTCCCCCCTGGGGAACAGTCACAACTTCCACCTCCCGAGCAGCTGCGGGAAGCCCACGTTAACACAGGAAGCCCATGCGTGCTCTTGGAAAAAACCCAAAGCAAGAGGCATTGCACCCAGGGTTAGGGCAGCCAAGGAGCAGCTCTGCCTCTTCCAGCCCGATCTCCGGTGGGGTTGTGGGACCCTTGCCTTGCAGCAAAAAGCCTTCTGAGATGCTGCACGGGGCTGCAGTCTGCTGATCTGCAGAGGGAATTAGTGCATTACGCTTGGGGAACCATCTAGAATACACAGACGCCAGTCATTGCAGCGATAGGACAAGGGGTCATGGGTATAAACTCAAAGAAGGTAGATTTAGACTAGATATAAGGAATAAATTTTTTATGCTGAGTGGGGTCAAACACTGGGACAGGTTGTCCAGAGAGGTGGTAGATGTCCCCTCCTTGGAAGGGTTCAAAGCCAGGTTGGACGGGGCTCTGAGCAACCTGGGCTGGTTGAAGTTGTCCCTGCCTGGGGCAGGGGGGTGAGACTAGATGGAATTTGAAGGTCCCTTCCCCCCCAAACCAGCCTGTACATAATTCTATAATTCGTTAGGTGGATCTGATTATTTCCCCATGTTATCAGGTATGCATGGCACTCCATGGATTTTACTTCCAAATTCCTCAGCAGCTCCAAGTGACCATGAAGGCACTTCCACACGCTGCAACCTGGGAACCCAAACAACACCGTTTAACTTCTTACAAATGGTTCCTTAATTTACAGGCCTCCCCACCGCCAGCACGGGACGCTGCACGGGCTCGCCGCTGGTGCAAAACACCCATCCCCGCTGTGCTGCCTACGAGCCCAGAGCTTGGGTTTGCAGCCCAGCTCCAGGACACAACCCAAATCTTCTCCGACCAGCACGTCCCCGCTATTTAAACAAGTTACTAATTGCTGTTCTGAACGGCTTTTTTTTTTTTTTTTTTTTTTTTTTTTTTTTTTTTTTTTCTCGGCGTATTTCAATGACTTGAGAAGATGCAAACCTCTATTTTGCTATTTCAAAAGGTCCTATCGATGCTCGCAGGGATGGCGATGTGGTGGGTGCCACAAGCTGAAGGTTTTGCTCACCAGGACGTTAGGACTGACCACTAATTTACCTGTGACCAAAGCAAATGATCCATCAAGGCAAGTGAGCGCTTCACCTTCGCAATTAATGTCCTACCCTCACGTAACCAACCGTATCAGCAAGATGAGCTAAGTGCTGTGCTGCAGCTTTTTAAACTGAGAAGGAAAGCCATTAGTAAGATACAATGAAAAAACACACTGAATTGGGTTTCTTTTCTGCCAAAAGTAAATCTTTTGAAAGGCTGTACAGGGAGATATTAAAAAAATAAAACCACATAGAAAGAAAAATGCAGTTTAAAAAAATAAAGCATTAACAGCCTCTTCCAAATGAAGACAAACCCTTATGAAACCTGCTGAAGATCTACGCAGAGAAATTCCTCAGTAATTGGATTATTGGTGTTAAAGAAAAGAAACATCCTCAAGCTGCTGCCAGCTCCGTCCTTATCCTCTGCCCAAGTTCAGGTGATGCACAGCAGAGGCAGCACAAGACCATTTGCGACCAGAGGATCTCAACCAGCTTCTGAATCACAGCTGGTGCCTGAGCCAGGGCAGAGACCACCTCCTCACCTGCTTGTAGAAGGTGGGATGGGGTCACTGCCCTTCTCACAAGGGTGAAGGAAGGCCTCTAGTCTCTAGAATATATCCTGTAGGATTTTGCTGCCAAAGGGGATGAAAACTGATGCCACCTGCTGATGACCTTACTCTACAGAAACGTGGTTGTACCCTTGATGTTTTCTGAG
This sequence comes from Tyto alba, assembly GCF_018691265.1. Taxonomy (NCBI): domain Eukaryota; kingdom Metazoa; phylum Chordata; class Aves; order Strigiformes; family Tytonidae; genus Tyto; species Tyto alba. Next base: position 49,521,486 of record NW_024881316.1, on the reverse strand, counting down.
CGCCTGCAGCGGGGTGAGGTTTTCAAAATGTATGAAAAATAAGCAATGTATCATGCCAGATCTTACTCTCCAGCAGATGATAAAGGAGACACAAAGGCAGTGGTCCCAACACGAGCTCTTCTTCCACCAGTCAGAGGCTTGCAGAGCATCACCAAGGATCTGCCAAATCACTCGGTGGTGTGGGGAAGAGGTAGCTGATGGTGTTCACAGGCTACCTGCTAAGCCTTCTCCTATTTATTAACTCAATTAAGGATCACACAGCTATTGAAATTTGTGTACAATACCAGATTTGGAAGAGATGTAACCATTGCTGAGAATAAAAAAGATTATGAAGCATCCCAGGGAGTTAAAAAATACAGGCAAGAAAAAAATGAAACTTGCTCAAACACAATTTTAATCAATAGCCACGGGGGGAAATAACCTCAGCTGCAGGGAGAAGTGGCTCCTGCTGTCATTTACTGCGTTGGGGTGGTGTTATGTTTTTTTTTTTTTCAAATTCTTAACATTAGTCAGATAATACTGAGCAAGCCTGAATTGAACTTATGCAAAATGAAGCAATGACACAGCAGCACTCATGGATATTTGGACACGGTCAGCAGAGCATGGAGAATGAAGGGTTCAGGGTTTTAGATGGCATTTGTAGCTATCTAGGCATAATTAGCTAAGCAAACAGAGGATTACGCACAGCTGAGATCACCTTCTCAGCAGACAGATAGTCACAATTGGTCCTAAAAGAGCAGCGTGAATGACAAAGCGATTAAAGGGATTTATAAGAAAAAGATTAAAACAACAAAGTGGGTGTAGTTTTGACCAAACCCCAGTGAAAAGGAGAAGCTGCTTGAACTCAATGAGTCTGGATTGCGTGTGACACCCGGCTGGCTGCGCAGTCCCTGCGTGCTCCATACGGTGGATGCAAAGTGGGGGGGGGGTTTCAAACCGAGATGACCTGGGTCCATGAGTCTTGGAAGAGCAAGATCAACAAGAAACTTCCAAGGAGGATGGCAGGATTGGTACGGGAATTATTTAGGCTAAGCAGAACAGGATCCCGCTTTGGGAAGAAGAACAAAGTAGGTAGCAAAAGGTTTATTTTTATTTTCACGAGCGCGACTGCAGAGTAGTTTGTTTCAGAAATCAGCCACTTCACCACCGCGGGCAATGCCTGCTAGTGTTCCCCGAAACACCCCCACAACGGCCCGACCTGCATCCCCCCCGGCGCAGCCCAGCTGGGGGGGGGGGGGGCAGGACCAGCCCCCCGGCCGCCTCCTCCTCGGCTGGCATCGCACCGCGGGGGACCGCAGCCGACACCAAATCCACAAAACTCCGGTTTCATTCCCTGCAAACTCGAGCTGGGTTCACCTCCTGCCGCTCAGGAGCGAGGGCAGCCGGGAGCTGCTGCTGATGCCCGAGCAAGGCTCTGAAGAGCAGAAACTTGTTCCTGCTTATTACAAATACTCAGACATCCGGGAGTAGATAGAAGACCAAAAAAAAAGGGTTTTCTAGAAAGCTACAGAAAAGCAATGAATGAGAGGTAATACTTTAGGAGATGGGTCGGTTTCCTTAATATTTATTTGCGTTATAGCAATACCCAGAGGTCCCGAGCAAGACTAGGGACCCGTTACACGAGGCTCTACGGGGAAGACGCAGCAGCCGCTGCCTGGAAGCGTTTCCAAAGGAAAACACGTCGTACGGCGAAAGCGCCCTGGGGTTGTGAGATGGTAAGTTTGAAGCGACGCAGCAAGCCAGGACCTGCCTCTGAGACACGAACCAATATTAAAGTCAGGCTCAGAAATAAAACTCCGTGGTCTAAACCCGAGTGAGACGTTCCGGGGGTACCACCTCGCTGAGCTGCCAGCCTGGGGTGGCACCAGCCTCCGGCCCTGGCAGAGCCTTACCTGGCTCTTCAGAGTCCTCCTCGAGATTTTTTCTTCTCCGCCTCCGAGTTGCAGAGGTCACAGCTATCCCAACACACAACGATGATGTGTCAAGGCGAAGCAGGAGGAGGAGGCATGAGGGGGATGAGCAGAACGAGGAAGGGTGAAACGCAAGGTTGGAGAGACCCTTCTTAGAGAGGAACTGGGCAAACTGCAAGGAATGCCACTTCAAAAATGCAGATCATTTTTTTTTTTCCCCCATCTTCAGTTATCTTCATTTGTGTAGGGCTTAGATTTCAAACACCTCCCTCTCTCCTCAGCTGATATTTTAGACTAACCATATGGAGGAAAAGGGAAAAAGAAAAAAAAAAAAAAAAAACCCAACCCAGCAACAGTAGTGCGCAACAGAGGCAAAGTCGTAGCTTGTTGCATCATTATTAATCCCTTATTACCATCACTCACAGCTGCAGCAGACGCCTCCAAAACATGAGGATCCCTGCCCTGAGGTATTTACAGAGCCAGTTAGATGTGATATAATTAAGAGGTAAATAAGGCAGTAGGGAATGTAGTGCGGGGTGGAGGGAGGGGGATAGAAAGACACAATTAACTTCAGCAGCTTTGCAGAGGTTACCCCTATTTTACATTACAGTGTGTTATGCCCACAAACTGTTGGGCTCTTTTTTTTTTTTTTTTTTTTTTGGGAAGCCATCTGGTGTTTTAACCATCAACCCCCCCCGGCACCAATCTCCATCACCCACTGCTTTCTTATTTAATATTGCTGACAAGCAGGACGCTACCTTGGCTCTTCCAGCGCTGCCCAAACGCCCCGCAGACACCCCATTTCTCTCCAGCTTCCAGCCTCCATCCCCTCCATCGCAGTCAGCATCCTTTTTCTCCCACCCAAATGCTCCACGGATGATTTAACAGGGCAGCAAGCAGGCAGCGTGGCTCAGAATGGCTCGAAGAGCTGCAAAGCAGCACCCCTAGACCTGCTTGATGTCCCGTTTCCTCCGTGGACATCCTTTCTGCACACATTCTGAAGTCACGACGTGACTTTAGAAACCCTCCCTGTTTGCACATCCCCCCCCCCCCCCCCCCCCCTCCCCAGGACCACAGCTTTTGCCAATGCAGCACCGGGTAGTACTTTTAAAAGATACTTTTGAGGTCGTAAAAAGCAAATGGGTGATGGGAGGAGGAGGAAACTCAACCACAAATCCTAATGCCCTTCAGGAAATGTCCCACGAACACCAGCCCCTACAAAAAGCCTGCGGGGAACTGCTTTAGGAGCTGCCTGAGCAGACGGATGGGTGCTTGCTTTGCAATGACGCGGGCAAAAATGGATTAATCAGAGGATGACAGCCTTGGGCAGAGATGCTATGGGTGGAAAGCGCTACTGGAAATCACCCTGTGCAAAGAGAAAAATCTACCAGTTGTGAGCGCTGTGCTGCTGCTACATCCACTCATCACTTTGGGCTGTGTGATGGCAGGAGATGAAGCCAACCAGCAGCAAACTGGTGCCCAGGTGCCCTTCCCAGTCATGCGGGACCTCTGACTCCAGACCCAAGAACATGAACAGCATCCCACAGCAGATAACTCCTGCTGATCTCAGGCACACACGCACCCAGCACGTCCCCCCTGCTTGTGTGCAAATCCCTGACAGATCCGTAGAGCAGCACGGATAAAATCCGCACGGGGAGGGATCCTAAAAGCTGCTGACAGCTACCTGGGTAACTCGGGCGCCTCAGGCAAGTCACATCAGAAGAAGACATTGCACATTGCACTGATCATGTTTGAAAAGAGGAAATTCTCCATGTAGATGCAGCCCTGCTCCAGTCCGGAGCTGAATCTCACCCCGGCTGGAAACCACCGTAAGGAGAAGCAGGAGCTGAGGATGACTGTGGTGAGCTCTCCCACCCGTCCATCCACCTATCACGGTGTCATCAAGCCTTTTCTAAGACGGCAAAACTTTTTAAGCCTATCTTGGATACCTGATTCTTGGCTGGCAAAAAGCCTGGAGCAGAGGGGGTTCCTCGGGGAAGGCCAGAGGAAGACGGGAGCGGTCAGAGTCCTGCAGAGTGAAGGGTCATCGTGGGACCCCCCGGGGAGCCCAGCAGCATCTCACCCAGCGGAGACCTCGGCTGCAGCCAGGACTAACCGGGCACAACGTCACACACACCGCTTCCAACCAGCGGGTCGGGGACAGAACGCCGTATCCCACACCTTGAATCACAAATATTTTACTTTCACGGTTGAAGCCACCCACTTAATTAAAAGCAGTCTTGATAATTAAGGTTTACAACCAATCCCCTCCTCTGCAGCCCTGCTGGCTACAGAGATCTTCATTTTCTGCTGATGGAAAGAGGGAGGAGTGGGGCTGGGGCTTCTCGGTGCCTCGAGGGGTTGAATTGGTCTGTGCAAGGAGACCGGGGGGAATTCAACGCTGCTCGCTAACTAAGCCCTAGGGCGATGGAGCAGCACTTTGGGAAGGGGCTGAGCCTTGTACACAGCCAGGGATCATTCAAGGAGCAGCACTGCTAGAAATGACATTTTTTTTAAAACTTCCGTAGCTGCACTCATAGCACCACAGTAGCACTAAAAGAGGTGGTGACGATGAGCACACTTAAAAAAAAAGAAACCCTGAAGTCGCCACATTCAGCATCGTAACCAACATTTCCATGACAAGCCAGGCTAAAACGTGTTCAAGACAACCGTTAGCAAAAGCAAGGTACACGAGGACATTTCAGCATCACATTCCCCCGAGTCCGATGTCAGAGACGCAAACCTGCTAGGAAAGGTAAAAAAGGAGAAAAAAATAATTGCATCACTTCGTGCCCTTTGAACAACCTTTGGATCCTGATGGCTTTTCCCAGGAAGAAGAATGAAAGTCAAACTAATTAAGCAACGAACACATCCGCAGTACAAAGTGTGAACATTTTAAAAGTCTGGCAAGTTGTTAGGAAGTTCTCAGCTCCCGGCTTCGCTTTCCTGCTGTTGTTCTGGGAGCGACCGTGATGCAAAAGCTGATTTTAAACTTTTTTGTTTTCCATTTCAAGTATTGACTCAGAGCTCCAAAATGGTGTATGGTGGAAAACGTCAATTTTGAAAAGATTTCTGGTCCTGCAAACAAGCATCTACCTGCTTGTAATGTAATTAATTCAATACTGCTTGTCACAGCTACCTGGCCAGCCGCAGGAAGATGTCCCAGGACAACCAGCAGACACCAAGCCCGTGGCATGGACACCCTACAGGTGCTGGGACCTACCAGTGATTTGGCTCCATGTTTTTGGTTCCTGACCCTCTCTGCCCAAAAGCTGCCCAGCTGGAGCTCTGCCCAGCTCCAGGAAGGGGTTTTGTCCTCCACCACCTCTTTTCTCTGCTGATGGGAGTATCTAAAGTCACCCACAACATCTCATCACCACCACCAAGCGGGGAAAACCCCAAGCACCAGGAGCCAGCAGACGTAGATGCCCTGTATTTCCGTTGGGAGCGGTGGGTTGGTGCTCCTGGAGCAACTTCACCATTGCTGGGGTGGTTGGCCGTGTCGTGGCAAGCCCAAGCCACGACGGATGCTCCACCTCAGCTGGCATCAATACAGATCCTGTGCCCACTTGGCCGCCGAGCAAATCACACGCCGATGAACAAAACCATCTCCCCGCTTCCCCCACCCAAGCCCAGGGTGACCTCTCCAAATACCAGAGTCGATCTGGTTTTGTCCACTTGGGAGGGACAAAACCGACAGTTTCCTTCCTTTGGGTTTCCAGCTGGGACAAACAAGAGCAAAGAGAGTCAAGTCCTTCCATCTCGTACCGGAGCTGGGTAAGGACGATGGAACTGTGGAGAACCGTGAATATTCACACTGGTCTGACTGGGGGGATAGGGACAACGGGTGTGGGAGCACTAGAAGAAAGAAACAGCAGCAGAAGGGCTAAAAAATGGCAGATGTTGATGGTACCCAGGTTAAGAGGTCATCAAGATCTCAGCACAAGTCTATCAGCAGCATGTCAGGAGACCCAGGTTGGGAGACAGTAAACAGCAGGTAAATCCTGTGTTACGGGACAGGGTGGACGGACTGACCGCTCTCAGCTCCTCCCAGACATGAAGAGGCACGTGCAAACCCTCAGAAGGAGCCAGGAGGTGTGAGGAGCACAGGAGCTGCCATCTCCATCCCATTCCCAGGAATCCTGCACTGACCTCCTGGACACAAGCAGCTCGCGTCCCACACGTGACTTGGCCCCACAACTCGGTGGGTGTGAAAACGTGAGACTGGATCTGCCAAATCCATTTGGGATTCGATTTATTTCAAACTAAAATCACCCTCCTCTGTTTTAAGGTCTCACACGGAGACTTGCTTCATTGCTGATGCAATGCTGATGCATTATTTCCCACAATATGCTGTTAAGCGAGATTTCACCCTGATCACCACCATCAGCAACACGTACATAAAACTGCTAGAAGATGGGTTAAGAGGAGCCCAGCGGAGAGTACAAAAAAGCAAATATCACAGAGAAACAACAAACTCGTGACAGATGTGAGTTTGAGATTTCAGGTCCCAGCTCTTCTCAACCCTCTTGGGAAATCATCATCTCCCTGTACCGTCCTTAAAGCCAATTTGCCCATCTCTGAGACACACAATACTTTCTGCTGCTCTGCCTTACCAGTCTGAATCCTAAGCTTTTAATGAAAAAGAGGCTCTTTTAGTGCCACGGTGTCCCTTTTTGATGGAAGACCTACATCAGCAACACCAAAAATTTAAAAGGGTCAACAACAGAGCTCTGAAAATGCAGATGGAGATATAAGACACAAGAGCAGCATCATGATACCCAACGCTTGGACCTTAGTCTTGTGCTGTTTAGCGATGCGCTGATGTCATCAGCGACAAAATAAAAATTAAAAAAAAAAAATGAAAAAAGATAGAGCCAGGTTTGGAAATGGGAATTTGCTCGTACCACTCAAGAGAGGTGTAGCTCTGCCTCTGGCTACAATTTATGCAGCGTTTTAAAGGTTTACAGAAATCCTAAACAATCTTCTCCCTCACTCCAGCCCGTTACAGTGATGTGCCTTAAAAACAAAAGCGCTGTCAGTGTCAGCTTTACGGTGGAAAGCCCCACAACACCTTCCCCCACGCAGCGGGCTCAAGGCGACGACTGTATTTTTATTCACCCTGCGTAATCCAGCAACTCTGGGGCGGCGGGGGCTGCTGCCATGCAGGCAGGGACGGTCCCGGACCCAAGGAGCAAGTTAAGGGCAAGAGAAAAATTCAAGCACAAACCCTCACGCGAGAGCCCACTGACACAGCAACCCCACGCCAACTTCAAAGGGGAAGAGCTCCTTCAAATTGTGAAACGCTTTGCTAAAGGGAACCCACATCCATGTGAAATCATTAACTTCATCTGCTGCCATCAATGATTAACGAACGTTAAGCAATCAGCATTTTTGTCTTTTAATGAGGAACGCTTTTTTTTTTTTTTTTTTTTTTTTAAAAAATATCTAATGTCCTTACTTCTGCAAGTCGCCGTGAGGATTCATGCCAGCTGTCCCCAGCTTAAACATTTACACATTGATTTTCAAGGTCACCGCTGAAATACGTCATTTTCTACTTAGCACATTCTCCTACAAGCGCGCGGCTGTATTCAGGGCTGGAAACGCTGCGCGCGAGGGTGCAGCACCGCAAACAGCCTCAGCAAAGTTCAATCCGTAAAAGAAATCCAAAGTAAAACGCCCCAGGGAAGGCGGCCTTGGAAAATGCAAATATCATTCATTACCCAGACGCCGGCTTTTCTTTGAGCTGTGTATAAATGCTGAATAAAGTGGCAGAAAAGGTTCCCCCCCCGCCGACCCCCTCTCCATTAATCCCAGCCAGGTCGTAGCTGGGGAACGCGGGAGAGCCCGGCTGGGCGAACACCCCCACCGCTTGCTCCCAAACCCACCGCCCACCCTGAGCCCCCCCCCCCCCCCCCCCAGCCTCCTCGACCCCCAGGGGTGCTTTAAGGAGGAAGGAGCCATCCTCATCCCTTACCTGGGAGGCTCCCAGCTCCGCCGCTCTCCGCGCCGGCTGCGCAGCCCCCCCGATGACGAACGTGCCGCCGGCTCCCGCTCGCTCCCCCCGTTGCTCTCCCCGGGGTGGGGAGGGGGGGGTTGGCGAGGCCCTCGGCTCCCGCCGGCGCACGGTGCCGTTGCCATCGCAGGAGCAAAAAGGACTCGCCGCCAGCATCTCCCGCTCGGTTCCCGCACCGGCTGGCTGGGCAGGAAACCCAACGCAACGCAACGCTGCCGGCACCCAGCGAGCGGCTGCGACGGCGCGGGAGCGAGCGGGAGCCCCGCTGCTTGCAGCTTGCTGTGCCTGGAAACAAGAGCGGGTGCTGTCCTGGGGACTCTCACATTAAAAAAAAAACCAAAAAAAACCAAAACAAAACAAAACAAACCTACCAACCAACTAAAGAAAAAAACCCCAAACCTCTTGAAATCTAAAGCAATTTTGCCCCCCTTTTTTTTTTTTTAAACTCAGACAACGCGGGTTTTTAATCCCTGCTCCCCTATAACGCACCATCCCAACTGAATGTGCTGCGAACGTTATTAAACTCAGCCTCATAACCCATTTCTATATCATAGAAAAATTATTATTTCACAGGAGGGAAAACTAAGGTGCAAGAAAAGTTCCTTTACTTGAATCGTTTCAGCCCTCTTGCGCCTCCCTTGTCCCAGCCTGCGGCTGCTCCATAAAAAAAGGGGCATTTTTGCACTTAAAAGCAGCAGCTTTTTTATTTTCCAGCTTGGGAAAGGGGCTCCTCTGAACGTCAGCTGAGACTTACAAATCCGTGACTGTGATAAAACCAAGATCAAGCTGCACTTCTTCCTGGCAGTGATCAGAACCCCCTCAGTGGTCTCCCCAGTGCTGATGTGCACCTCAGAAGGGTATATTTTGCTAAAATTTTGGATGAGCCTGGCTCCTCTACAAAGCTGGGGGGCTGGGGAGGGGTGGAAATCAAGGCAAAAAAAACCCAATTATTGTCACCCTTCTGCTTTCCATGGGGGCTTTGTCCCAACCGCCTCCGATGCCCAGGCAAGAGCATGGAGACTCGCTGTATCTCCATACCAAAACAGCACCATCAATGTCTGGTTGTTTTGTTTTTTTTTTTTTTTAAAAAAAGTAAACAGGAACCTTAAGATGTTTGGGCTGTAAAATGGCTCTTTTGATCCAGATCCAAATATTTTTGGTTTTGCCATCGGTGTGGCCTCTGTATATCTGATTTCAGGGACCCTGAGGAAGGTCCCTCCTGCGCTGCCCTGCTCAGAGGAACATCAGATCTCAAATTCTTTTCATCAAAACCATTTCCACCAAGGGATTTGCACTGCACAGCTACAGACATCAAAGAACAAGAGGAGAAAGCGCTCGAAAAGCCGTGGAGGGAGGAAACTTCCACAAGAAACTTGAAATAATATGTGTTGGTCGGATGGAGAGATACAGAATTGATGCTCCAGAAGAAGTCAGCAAAGGAGAAAACGCTTGGAGCCACTGCAGCTCTGTTATATCAAGGAATAAAAAAACCTAAATACTTGAAAAAAAAAAGAAAACATTTTAAAAGAGAAAAAAGGGTAGACAAAAAGAGCTGGAGGTAGACACGGAAGGAAGTCCTAGAGAACTAAAAGCCTATAGAGGTACAGCTGCAGAATAACTTAATTAAAACATAACATCCAGGTAGCATTTTCCCTGCTCATTGCAGGTGGTTTGGACTAAGACGACCTTTAAAGGTCCCTTCCAACCTAAACCATTCTATGATCTTACGATTTCCTTTGTCCAGGGAGGAGGCTGTTTGCATGGGAGAGCCGGCAGGACCACGGATGTGGAACAGCCAAGCAGAGAAGATGACAAAATGCAGGAGAGAATGTCAGGGGATGTGGAGCAGCAACACTGAGGTGTATAAAAAAATGAAAAATTATTTAAAAAAAATCAGGTACACTACAGTCACAAAGAACAGCATAATAAATACAGTCTCGATCTTTGGCTGCAGAGACCTTATGTGGTCCAGCTGTACCAAGATGGCACAGGGGTAAGGAAGGAAAAGGGATGAGAGCTGTAATTAGAGTGTAATTCTACCGAAACCCCAGCACCCAAATGAAGACCCCATTTCATCTACAACCATGGAGCAAACTAGGCTAAAGATTAAACCCCATCACCTGCTCCAACCCCAAGTTTCTGACTGCATTATTTCAAAGCACGGCATTTTTTGAAGGGGATCCTTTCAGCTTTTCTCCTCTATGCAGTCTTGGAGGAATTGGGAAGTGTGTAATATAAATTAAAAACAAAATAATTGAGAAATATGGGAAGTTTCAAGAGTTTACCAACAAATTCCACCCCTTCAGCTGTTCAATTTTTTAGGATTTCAGCAGCAGAAAAATACCCTTGCTAGAATGGCCTGGCTCCAGCAATGAATTTGATTCCAGCTGCTGTGTTAAATGAATGATTAATAGATGTCTTTGTCCTGGTTGCATCTGCCTTTCACAAGAACATCGACGTTAACCTGGGTGTAACACCCCAATTCTGCCTTTGGAGTATTTTTCACTCCATCTCTTCACCCTCAAGTAGAGTTGAAAGTGTCGGATGGGCAGAAGGCAATGTGATATCACTATAAAAAAGCGAAATAAAGTCAATAAACACAGCTCTCCCCATGCACGGTTAAGTAAGACAAAGAATTCGGAACACAAAGAATCTGCAGAAGCTACAGAGCTCCTGCGAGGAGCCCAAGTTTCATTTTCTTGCCCGTTCTCCTGGGCACGGTGATTAATTATGAAGGCTGCAGAAAGCAAGCGAGCGGAGGGGAGCCGATTCCCCGCCGGCAGCAGCGAGCCCCGGCCTCGCGCGCTGCTCATCCATCACCCGAACCGCTGGCAAAGCTCAGCCGAGGGCAACGCTCGCTGCCCACAGCCCAAACCACACAGCCCCAGCTACGGCCTGCCCGCAAACCGGGAACTCAGCCTGACCTTCAGCCATTCCCACCAAAAAGAACCACTAAATACAGGTTAAGCTGCTTCAATACCTTTTTTTTTTTTTTTCTTTTTTCCCCAAGATATTTGCTAATAAAACATGAGAAACTGAGAGCCTTTCTCGATAAATTAAAAAGAAGTTCAATAGAGTAGAGAGGGAAAGGGAAGGGAAAGGGAAGGGAAAGGGAAGGGAAAGGGAAGGGAAAGGGAAGGGAAAGGGAAGGGGAAGGGAAGGGGAAGGGAAGGGGAGGAAAGGGGAGGAGAGGGGAGGGGAGGGGAGGGGAGGGGAGGGGAGGGGAGGAAAGGAAAGGAAAGGAAAGGAAAGGAAAGGAAAGGAAAGGAAAGGAAAGGAAAGGAAAGGAAAGGAAAGGAAAGGAAAGGAAAGGAAAGGAAAGGAAAGGAAAGGAAAGGAAAGGAAAGGAAAGGAAAGGAAAGGAAAGGAAAGGAAAGGAAAGGAAAGGAAAGGAAAGGAAAGGAAAGGAAAGGAAAGGAAAGGAAAGGAAAGGAAAGGAAAGGAAAGGAAAGGAAAGGAAAGGAAAGGAAAGGAAAGGAAAGGAAAAGGAAAGGAAAGGAAAGGAAAGGAAAGGAAAGGAAAGGAAAGGAAAGGAAAGGAAAGGAAAGGAAAGGAAAGGAAAGGCAGGGAAGGGAAGGGAAGGGAAGGGAAGGGAAGGGAAGGGAAGGGAAGGGAAGGGAAGGGAAGGGAAGGGAAGGGAAGGGAAGGGAAGGGAAGGGAAGGGAAGGGAAGGGAAAGGGAAAGGGAAAGGGAAAGGGAAAGGGAAAGGGAAAGGGAAAGGGAAAGGGAAAGGGAAAGGGAAAGGGAAAGGGAAAGGGAAAGGGAAAGGGAAAGGGAAAGGGAAAGGGAAAGGGAAAGGGAAAGGGAAAGGGAAAGGGAAAGGGAAAGGGAAAGGGAAAGGGAAAGGGAAAGGGAAAGGGAAAGGGAAAGGGAAAGGGAAAGGGAAAGGGAAAGGGAAAGGGAAAGGGAAAGGGAAAGGGAAAGGGAAAGGGAAAGGGAAAGGGAAAGGGAAAGGGAAAGGGAAAGGGAAAGGGAAAGGGAAAGGGAAAGGGAAAGGGAAAGGGAAAGGGAAAGGGAAAGGGAAAGGGAAAGGGAAAGGGAAAGGGAAAGGGAAAGGGAAAGGGAAAGGGAAAGGGAAAGGGAAAGGGAAAGGGAAAGGGAAAGGGAAAGGGAAAGGGAAAGGGAAAGGGAAAGGGAAAGGGAAAGGGAAAGGGAAAGGGAAAGGGAAAGGGAAAGGGAAAGGGAAAGGGAAAGGGAAAGGGAAAGGAAAAGGAAAAGGAAATGAAATTTAAAAAACCCCAAACCTTGTGGCAATTCAACGATACCATCAGGTCACAGCTCTGAGCATCTCGCTCTCAACTCTGCACTGACGTGGTTATACAAATACTGGTTCTTTTTTAAGTTTGCTCCTGAGTCAAGCATAAGGTTTTGAGCTACAAGGCTCCAAATGGTTCATCTAGGGCAAATTGAGCTCAGAAAAAGTTTTATCATCAATGATTCTTCCTCCCCAGATCTTTTACCTTCTGAACCTATTGGCATGAGGGCCAGCCCATCACAAGGCTCCACACTGTGACAGGTTATTCAACATCCAGCTCAAGTACCAAGGTTTTCAGAAAAGGAATTAAAAAAGAAGTCAAAGCTGTTTGTCTATCAAATAATCATATGTGGTGGTTATCCAGGGCACTCCGAGCTGAGATTTTGCTTTCTTTTATGTTTACTTTTATGTTTGCCTTTGAGAGAAGAGGCATTGGGTGCAGCTCCAAACAAATCAAAGCTCTTGGCTTTCCATCTTAGGCCAAGAGCAACGGCACCTGGGCTATCTTCCTCAAGCTCTTCCAAAACTGAAATTTAAACCAGTTGGCTACAAGAACCCAATGGAGAAGCACAAACCATGCAGGGGTGGGACACAGCAGTCTGGCTCCTTGGCATTTCCAGGTGTTACGACAGATCTGAGGTTTCACGATAACAGGCAAGACAGAGAAGTTGTAGATGCCCCATCACTGCAAGTCTTCAAGGCCAGGTTGGACGGGGCTCTGAGCAACCCGATCTAGTTGAAGCTGTCCCTGCTCACTGCAGGGGGGTTGGACTAGATGGTCTTCAAAGGTCCCTTCCAGCCCAGCCCATTCTGTGATTGCATGATTAGAGCGTCCCTTCAAAAGACCTCCAACCGGATCTTGTGCAGCTTTAGGCAACAGCATGCAACAGAGTTAAAACATCAACTAATCTGAATTCTCCACTCCTACCATCCCAAGTTTCCCAATTTAAACGAGTCCTAAGAGGTGGAGAAGTGGTATGCTGGAATCTGGAGTAAGATGAGCCCTAGCACAATACCAGAAATGCCCATTTGTAACGCGGTAAGATGAGGACTTGACATTGACCTTCAAAAGCCATCATCTTGATGGATGTCATTCCAGGCTAGGGAGGGAAAATGAGGTTTACTTTATCCGAGGCACAACTGCCTCACAGTGAGCAGATGACACTCCAGGAAGAGAACTTCAGGGATGAAAATTATTTTTGTGATAAATGAAGGAATGGAAAACATTATTCGGGTTTTACAACTGCTCAAATCAACTCCCAGTTTCACTCACGTCCCATGAGGAAACTCTAGCAGCCTTCTTGGAAAAGCTTGCAAAAGTCTCTATTGACCGAGTAAGCTGATGTAGCAACAAGAGCAGATCAGATGAGACCACCAGATACCTCCACTACTCTGCGCCTTGTGCATTATATAGAAAACCCACAAATCACCGTATAAGGACCAGCTGCAAGGATCTTACTCCATCAGCACCGATCTTTATCATCCACTAATTATTTATAGAGACAAACATTCCATCACAAGATTTATCTTGATGTTCAAGCAGCCAAGAACTCCTCCAGAAACCTGCAGCTTCTCCCCAAAGAGGGATACGCTTCTTTTCTTTGACAGCAGCCTCTCTTTGCCCTACCTGCACGTGCCCATGGACCATCGCTGGGGCTGAGCAAAATAAATACAGCACAAACACGTGAGGCTCAGCACTTTGTTGAGGTGATTAAACCCACACGATTGCATTAACTTCCTTTGACAGCCAAGCTCCAGAGAGGTTTCCTACCCTCTCCAGGTAGCAAACAGCAAATGAGGAGCATCCGAGGTAAATGTCTGAATGGAAAATCAAGAACAAAATAGCTTTGTTTTGTTAAAAAAGCAACAAAACCAAAACAAAACAAGCTGCATGTTCAAATCTGCATGTCTGCTGAAGCCAGCAAACTCAGCACTTTCCAGCCCAGCTTCTCCCATCACTTAAAAAAAGCTATGAGAAACAGGAAAGTCTCTAGGTTATGATTTCTGCATCTAGAAAATGAAATTCATGGTAAATGTCTAGTTTAAGCAACTGCCAGCACTTAATGTTTCTATTTACTTCGGTCCAAAAGAGCAAACTTTAAATAAAAACTGAACTTAATTAAGCGTGTCACATTCTTTCAGGCATGCCAGCTACAGTGGTGAGCAAGATGTTTTTCCCAGCCTCCGTGCTACAAACTCTGACACACCATTGTGGTGTTTAAAAGCTCAAAGTTCCTCCCAGCCCGGAGGCTGGATTTACTGAGGAAGAAATTGGTGACAAAACACAACTCAGCCCAACTTTTCTCATCTCAAGAGATGCTTCAAGGTTGCTCAGTCCCTGCTCTGCATCAGCAACTCCAAGGTTTATGGAGGTGTCTACACACACATGTGGCCGTTGTAAATTCATGGCAGCTGAAGCTTTGAGAGCAAAACATCTCAACCATGGTACGATATGTACATAGACCTGTCGGAGTGAGTCTAGAAGAGGCCATGAAGGTGATCGGGGGGCCTGGAGCACCTCCTTTATGAGAACAGGCTGAGAGAGTTGGGGGTGATCAGCCTGGAGAGGAGAGGGCTCCGGGGAGACCTTACAGTGGCCTTTCAATATATAAAGGGGGCTTATAAGAAAGACGGAGAAAGACTTTTTACCAGGGCCTGTAGTGTTAGGACAAGGGGCAGCAGTTTTAAACTGAAAGAGGGTAGGTTTAGGTTGGACAAAAGGAAGAAATTCTTTATGATGAAGTCAGTGAGGTGCTGGCCCAGGGTGCCCAGAGCAGCTGTGGCTGCCCCCTCCCTGGAAGGGTTCAAGGCCAGGTTGGACGGGGCTGGGAGCCCCCTGGGCTGGGGGAAGGGGGCCCTGCCCGGGGCAGGGGGTGCCACCGGGGGGGATTTAAAGTCCCTTCCCACCCAAACCAATCTGTGGTTCTACGATCTCCCCCATTCTAGTGGGGTGGCCACCCTGACAACTGCCATGCTCCCACACCACCATCCCTGTCACCATTACACCTGGGAGGAAAAAGGTGACAACTACCCCTACGAGCTACAGTAAAAGCTACAGCCTGGCCTTCTTCGCCCGGCTGCCATCCTGGTGACCAGCAGCAACTGCTTGGGGAAGATAAGAGAACATGCAAAGGCATGGCCAAACCTTGGGGGGTGGGGTGGGGTGGGGAGATCACAGAATACACAGTTCAGGACAAGCCTGGGGTTCATCAAGAGTTCTCCGAGTATCATCCCAAAATCTCAGAGCCTTCTCCTGAGAAGCAGGTGGACGATATATCCTCACCCATGGACGTGTAACTAGTAGTGGTGATCCAACATGACAGGACACTGCCAACAAATACACTTGAAATCGAAGTTACTAGGTAACAGGCAGGAGCTTATTTTCAGTACCAGCTGGACCAGCAAAGAAATCACTCATTTCTGAATGTTACACTTGATTACCAGTGCTGAAATCACCATTTCCCTTCTACCCACCCAAAATTTGCAGCTGCAAACTCCTCTGCATAGGTCCATCTTGAGGCTTTAAGGTCCTGACCTGGAAGGATAAATAAAAAAGTCGATAGCCAACACTCGGAGACCCCAGGCAGCTCATTTTGTAACCGAGCTTCTGCACACTAAAGGATGCCCTAAAATGAAGCTTTATTCTCCTCCAGGTTTCAGGCTGGGCTTCGGCCAGGATGTCCAAGAGTAAGAGTTTGCATTTCTGTCCCCAGAACCACCTCCAAGTCAGGTGTGGACACATCTGACCTTCATTTCATCTCCTCTACCACATACTACAGGGCAACCAAATGCACATTACATATATACCTACAAGCTGCAAGACCTTCTTGGCTAGAAAATGATGCAAAACCTCCACGAGCTCTGGGGAAGGGAAGGGTGAATTTTGCTGTTGAAATTGAAACTCAGCCTGGAATTGCTAAGCGACAAAAACAAAAGATGTTCTCCCCAACGGATGGCGTGTGTTATAAACTCTGCAGCGGTGCAAGCTTGATATTCAGCAGTAAGAAGTGCAAACTTAGGGGAAAAAAAACCCAGAGCAGGCTTCTACCCTCTAAATTCCTAAAACACCCATGCCAAAGGGGTTAAGTACATAGTAGACCACGTGAATTTGGAGCAGCAACCGAGGAATCCAAGCACAAAGCCAAAATTATACAAATCAGGGTACGACTGCAAAACCACAGCCATCATAAAACTTCTTCCTCTTATTTTGCTAGAGTGGGGGTTAGTCAACGGGGAAGATGATGCAGGGAAAGGTGTTTCAAACCAGACCTGCACAGACTGACAAGACCCTGACGCTTCGGTGAACTTGGTCTCTATGAAGAAGAGCTTGATGTGTGCCGGAGAGGACAGAGGTGGGCATTCGGATAGGAACGGCGACGCCTTTTTATCTCTTCTTCCTCAAAGTATATGGAGATATTTACTGAATCAGTAGTAAGACTTGCTACATAATGCATCCATGCATGTGTATATATAAATATAAAATTATTATTAGATTTAGATATATATATATATCAATGACAATTCCCTGCCTTGATGGAGATATTTAATCAGGGTAGGAGACACACCGCAAGGATGCAGCTCCCGCTGTTTGTTCCCAAACCCAAATTTCTGGCATTCCACCCAGAGCCAGGCAGAACTTGGAGCATCCTTATCCCCCCAGAGATCTACATCCGCACCGTGCTGGCTCTCTCCCTTTCTGTGTAACCAGGCAGGCTGCAGAGCACGGGGATTTTGGTAGCGGCCACGGTCTTGATGCTGTGGGGGGGATTTGAGGATGTGTCCGTCCCTTCCACCACAGTGGGGGGAGGCTGCACAAGAAGCAGAGATGTCCCCAAATGACCCGTGCAAGGCCTATCTTCAGGAAAAGGCACGAGCTGCTTGCTTAGCTCAGGGCTTCCTTGGAAGCAGATGTGGTATGTAGGTAACGGCACCTTAGGACGTACCCCCAAAGGAAAGGGGCCTATTAAGAAACTGGACAATTAACC
This sequence comes from Tyto alba, assembly GCF_018691265.1. Lineage (NCBI taxonomy): Eukaryota > Metazoa > Chordata > Aves > Strigiformes > Tytonidae > Tyto > Tyto alba. The sequence goes on along the minus strand of NW_024881316.1, from coordinate 49,504,320 downwards.
TGCAGCCCAGTATGAGCAGAGCACACCCCTGAGGGGTACACTGGTGTACTAACAGCATCGGCCCCGAGGCTGGTGGTCCTGCTGTCTGATCCCTTCTGAATCAGTAAAACACTTCTTCAACCTTTGCTCTTCTAATGTCAGAAGGACGCTGTTCGTTGTATTTTGGGGTACTTCCCAGCCCCAAAATGCTTCACAAACAACACGGTTGGGAGCGAAGTGCTACATGCAGACCGTCCCCTTGCCAGGGGAGGGATCGATACCTCCTCGCTCCTCTTAATGTAGTTTTAATACCTCATAAGAGGTTCCACAACAGGAATAATTATAAACCAGTTATGAAAATAACTGACCTCCCATGGAGTGGAGAGGTCCTAAGGGTTCAATTACGTGACAAGAGAAAACAATCAAGAGACACCCTGGGTTCAGCCTTGCTTTTAAAAATGTCTTGCCTTTGTTATTCTTACCTAATTGTAATGGCTTAGGTAACCAACCTTAATTGGGAGCCAGCTGCGTCTGCTGCGCATACAGCGGCCCCGGGACCTGCAGCGCCCGTCAGTAAAATCAGCTGCTGAGCTGGGATCATCCAGAGCATCCTACCTATTCCCAAATGGGAATGAACATCAAGAAAAGCTCATTATGGTTTTGCGTAAAGCTCCGATGATGACATCATTTTGATGCAAAGCCACTTGCTTCTTGCTCAGCAGGATTTGTACCAGAAAAATTTAGGGAAAAGGTGGGTTTGGGGTTAAGGCTCAGCACCAGAAATCACCAACCATAGATTATCAGAGGTGGGTTTCTCATGGTCAATCCTCCTCCCTCTCAAGCCTGAAAAGCAGGAGAAATGCTTCTCCAAGGAACCACAGAGGAGAAAGAAAGTAACTTACTAACGCTGATCTTATTCTCCAGATCCTCAGCTGGAAACGCGAGGCGTTTCTATGGTGCCTCCAGAACCACAGAGCAGCACATGAAAATCAGCATCACAACAAAAATAATCCCAGTCTGACCACTAACGCACTCAGAAACCCACTGCACGTACAGAGTCTTCAACGGGGGGTTACAGGACAGATCCCAGTTGGTCTCCACCAAAAACCACGGTGGTCTCGGTTCTCACCGCGTATCTTACAGATAGTCCTGGAGTCAAGCACTGTGCAGCAAGCTCTTCTCCAGCAGTGCAACCTGGAGAGAGCACCCATCTCCGAAGGTGCAGGGAAATCAGGGCCAGCCTACACCCATCCATCACCCTAAGGATGCAAAGAACCCAGCCTGGTCTATTATGAATTATTTTAAAAGGAAGATATGAGCGCCTATCATCATCTCCACGCTGCCATCAGCAGCAGTTAGAGCAAAATTATATACTACTAGCAAAGCAATTTGGTAAAATAGCTGCATTACAGAAGAGCGTACCCTGAGATTGCTGAAGGCGGCACGTGCGAAAAGGGACAGAACTCGCAGGAAATTTTGCAGTCCTTAACCCTTAGGGATCCCAATCTCATTATGTTCTAAAGAATCAAATGCACACAAGCTTAATCGTTTCATCTGCGCACAGAAAAAAAAAAAAAAAAAAAAAGAGCCCTGACCGTTTTCTGCATCGCACTGAGAGTTGAGTCTCCATCAGGCAAAGCACAAAACGAGGGCAGACAAAAAAAAGCAGCAGGGACAAGCAGCTCTTGCTGAACGATGGACACAGCAGGAACCGGGAACCTCTTCTTTTTTACAGAAATCCTGCTGCTCAGCCAAGCCTTTGCTCTGAAACACTCTCCCTCCAACTTCCAAACCGCAGCGGGATCCTGAGCCTCTGCCCTCTCGGAGGCAGGATCCGGCCGGCGTGACAGGGGGTTGCTCAGGAGATGGGGCACTGCAATGACCTCCTCACACCCAGCACCAAGACAGCTCGCCGCTGCCCTATTTATAATAATTGTTTCCAAGCAAATGAACCAAAAAAAAAAAAAACCCAAACCCAAAAAACAAACAAACAAACAAAAAAAAAGCAAAAACCAAAACCTCAAATTGCTACGGTTTAAAAAGCAACGCATTAAGTGGGAAAACTACAGCCTGTCTCTTCTTCCTGACATGCAGCAGTGAGATGAAAGGCCACTTGCTCCCTACAAGTAGCTGCTGTCTGTGGTCCAGCAGCCACTTCTTTATGCCCAGGAGATGGTTTGGGTTCAGTATAATCCCTCAGAATCAACCTCTGCTTGGTTTTCTCACAGAGCCTTCCCACTGAAGTCAGTGATGAAGCCTCTTGGACCAGAAAAGTTGGCATCTTCATCCTTCCTCTTCAGAGCATCAGCGCGCGCCTCTGCCACCAGAGGTTAGGAGAAAGACTTTCCCAGGGCAGGATAAGCTGTAGCTGCCCACTCCAGGGATTTTTTTTGCATCTCCTCTAAACCGTTGCCATCAGAGAGGGGATATCAGATCAGCGAGACCTCTGCCCCAAATCCACTCAAGCCGTGTATTACAACAGGACCCAGAGGACCCCAGAGCGGAGCGTTATTATGATTGGCACCACACAAACACACAGAATTAGATTGTCCCTGCCCCAGATGTCAAATCCTGAATAGATTAGACTAAGTAAAAGGGAAAAAATATGACCATCTCCATTTTACAAGCAGGGGCTCTGGGCAGAGATTTCAGTGTCTTGTCCAAAGCCCCAAGGAGAGCAGAGCTGTGCCAGCCCAAACCTCGCAGGAAAGCTGACCTCCACAAGCAAGAGCTTTGGTTCTCCCTCACCCGCTTCACGTTGGGTCTATGAACCCTTCTGGTGACCAGGCAGCTGAGATGAAAGCCATGTACTCCTCTTCCCTGCTTACCGTTTAGTTTTCATCTAAGAAGTCATGGCAACCTCCAGACTTAGACCAGGTAGTGTTCAGCAGCACCTCCGCATCCCAAGGGTGGTGAGATGCTGGGGCAGGTTGACCAGAGAAGTTGTGGATACCCCATCACTAGAAATCCTCAAGGTCAGGTTGGATAAAGCTTTGAGCAACCTGATCTAGTGGAAGATGTCCCTATTCGTGGCACGGGGGTGGAACTTCAAAGGTCCCTCCCAACCCCAGCTATTCGGTGATTGTATGATCATGTCGATAAACTGAAATGAAAAAATTAAAGCCCGATCCACAAAGACAACTATGATTTTACAACTCGTACCACAGCGAAGAAGTCGGACATCTTGCTCGTGCTGGAGAAGAGCACAGCGCAGACCCTGCTCCCCAGAAGAAGACAGGCCAGCTCTTGTTTTTTTGGCCCTGCCTCGGTTTCCCTACGTCACCGAGCATGTGGCACGTCTCGGTCCCAGGAAACGCGTGGGTGTAAACGGGTCACCGATTTACAGACTACACAACGCGGCGCTTGCCATCTGATGTAACACAAAATAAAGGCAGGTGATGTGACCATATACGACTTCTGGGGAAACCACAGTTCGTTCCAGACAGAGGACTCACCAAAAAAAGTCTGTGAGCGTGTGTGGGAAGAAATGAGCATCTCTTCTGGATGAAAGAAAGCAAGAGAGAAAGGCAGCATGCTAAGTGAGAGTGGTACCCTGGGTGCTCGGGGTAAGGCAAGGAGTCTTCCAGCATCACCAACGCCATGGCTCAGCATCCCCAGCAGAAGTCCTGGGGAATTTAGGGTGAAAAAGCGTATTTTGTTCACAAAAGCGCATGATTAGACCAGTTTTGGTACGGCTAGATTAAACCCCCAGGAGACTGGAGATGATGCTTTAACAGCTGCTGAAGCAGAGGGATGATAATCCCCACGGAGGAGGTACCTCCCCACTCTTCTTGCATATCAGTTCTGTCAGAACTGGGTCCTTACACCCTTCACTCATCCCATGCTGCTCACGAACACGGGGAATCACGTTCAAACCACACATGTTGCAACAATACAACCGGGTGAGAGGCGGGAGGAAACCTTTGCCCCGAAATCTCCGACAGCATGCGCCACCACCGAAGCTTTTCTAGTGATGATGGAGAGAAGCCCTTAGAAAAGCACCTCTCGGGGGGGGTCTGTGCAGTGCTCTGGGCATTAAACTTAATCTCTTTTAAGCTTAAAACTCTCCAGAATTTGATATTCCCTCTGCTCAACCGCACTCACTTGCAGAGCAGGTCCTGCAACATTTTCCCCGGGTTGAGCAAGATCGCTCGGGGGCCACGTCTGCTGGCAAAGCAACGGCATGTTGAACGAGGGGCACAGGCAAGGTGGTCCCCGTGGCCAGCACGTGCGGCCGCAATGCGTCCCCTGCTCCAAGAAGTCTCCAGAGCTCTGAGGAGACAGGTTCAGGCTGTGTTTTCAGTTTTCAGACCTACCTAGAAAAGAACAGGCTATCAGGATGGTTACGTAGGAGCAGAGCTGTTCTCAGCCCCACGACCTTGAGAGCATTCCTCAGCCAACGCGTGCTTCCCAGATCATAAAGAACTCTCCCTAGAAATGCCCTTTGTAATCACACAGTCAAAACAATCACGAATTGAAAGCCGTTTTCCCCAAACTGGGTTTCACGTTGCAGAGGAGCTTGTTTCGATCGCAGCAACTGAAAAAGCAAAAATAAAAAGATACTCAGAATCGCAAAAGGCTCAGATTCCTTGGTGAAGGCTGGAGTGGAGCGACCATGACTGAAAACTGCTTCAGGTGATGAAGATAAGGAAGATGTACTTACTGCGGTGACAAAGGACTGTGTCTTTCATTGTTGTTTTTTTTTTTTTTTTTTTTTTTTTATTCACCCGAAGAATCAAACGCCACCGCAAAATATGTGGAAATACACAGTGATGGAGCTACTGGCAGGGACTTCTCAAAGCGGAGCCCAGCGGTTTTGGAAACTCAGCTGAGACCCCGGGTCTGGTCTGATGGGTCAAAGATGGAAATTAAGGAGCACCTGGGACAAAGTTATCGATGGGCAAGCATCCCCTGGGAACCTCCACCTTCCAGCACCACAGGTACAGAGCAAACCTGCGCCTACCTCATCCCAACGAATTGGAAGAAAAGCAAACTGTCCTTCTTCAGGGATGTATCAGCTACTGGTTACCAGTGATTAGAAAAACATTTTCTCTGGAAAGAAGCAATTCCATTATTTCCACTGCTGGTTTCTTGCAGGTTCCTGGCAGCGCCGGACGGCGCTGGACACGCATGAACTCCATCTCCCTGCTGACCGCTGCCATCTGCGCGCTCCGCGAGTCGCACACCCGACCACCCTTCCTCGGCGTAGTTACACCGACTGCGTGCAAACTGCATTTAGCACATCTCCAGAAACTTCATTCACCCGACAGGAGCGGGAATGCAGCGTGACCAGCCCCACGAAGCCAACCAAAACCATTTTCTAACGAGTGCCGCGATGCTAAAGTCCAAAAGTATCGCGTTTCTCGGGAGGCTCTGAAACTGAAACCAAAAACGAGCTGGGAAGCAAAGCTATGCTCAAATTTAAACGTATTTTTAAGGGCTTTTCTATTTCAAAGTGCTTACTGTCCTATAAAAAAAAAAAGGATGAAGTCTATTTCCAAACTATTTTTAATGGCTCCCAAGGAGTCACTGTACTATAAAAACTTTACATCTTAACCAAATGTTGCAAGTGTATATGGATTTCTGTGGCACTCACAAACAACATAGCTTTGGTTTCCAGATCAACACAATTCCTCCCATGCCCAGGACTCTGAGAAATCCTACCAAAGGAATGAGAATAAGCTCATAACTGCTTAAAATTAGCTCAAGCAGGGCTTTTTTTCCAGCCACATCATAGTACTTTATATATATCTGTACATTTGTATTCCAAGTTAATAAGATTGGGGTTGTTTTTAACTGAAGCTGGATCCTGCAAATAGGTCTGTGTTGATAGATTTTAGCACTCACATACCGCCCCAATAAAGTTTCCAGCACAGACTAACTTTTAAGGAAGCAAACAAAGACTCGGGGGACTCCAAGATTCATACATGAGCTGGCATGGGATATATTATCATTTAATCTCCAAAAAAGCAAGTATTCTGTCTGACTTCCAACCCAGCACCCCACCATCCTGCTTCCTGCAAACAAGAGAAGCAGCTTCCAATTTTCGTTACAGATTCAAGCCCGTACCTATAAAAATTAATATCCAAAGTGATCGTAGTTGTGAAAGGGCTCCTCTCAGCATGGCTGAACCAGCCAGGGCTGCGATCAAGATGCAGCCCATACCAGCACAGGAGTTATTTTTCTGCAAACGCTGCCACTCCCTGAACAAGATTTACAAACCCGGGAGATGATTTCCCCCCCCCCCGCGTCATTATTTCGACACCGCAGCTTGTGCCAGCATAGTGCTGGTGAGGAGACGTCATTCCTTTCCCCGTATTTCAAGGAAATAGGGAGAAAGCTTTGGGGTGCAGAGCAGACCCAAGGGCTCAGCTCCGCGACGCCGGTGCATCGCCCCCAGCAAGATGCATCAGCCACCGGTGAGCCAAAGCATCCCCGTCCACGCGCACATCGCTGTCGGGGGGCTTGCAGAGCTGGATGATGATGTCACGGCGACGTGTCACGACGTCACGACGACATGTCACGACATCACCGTGCGCCTCGGCCGTGTCCCAGGAGGGGGCAGGAGGCACGCGAGGCTGCTCGGGCGGCCACCAGCTTTACCAGCATCCCTTTGCTGCAGCTCTCGGTGGGCAAGCCTGCAGCAGGGCATGGCCATGCAAGCAGCCGGGTCAGAAGTTGGGTCGTTTGTCTCATTCAAAGAAAGAAGGAAAAATGGCGTTTTACTACAACCTGTAGTTGGCAAAGAGGGCACTGACCCACAGCCAGCGGCCAGCGCCACGCACCGCAGCCGATGCTGCACGTGCATGGAAAATGGTTACAAGCAGAATCCACTAGTTCGAGTAAGATATTTTTTGCCCAAACTGCACCCCCTTAAGGAAAAAAAAAAAAACAAAAAAAACAACAACCAAACACTCCATTCCCATCTTAATTCTTCAAAACTTCTCTAATATTCCCCAGGGACAGTATCAGAGGAGTGCTGGGGCAGGAGGCGAGGGAACATCTCCCATCTCAACTCCTTCCCTTCCTGACTTCTTCCCCAGCACAGGGGTGAGGCACTAGAGAGAACAGTAAGCTTTGCAGGGGAAAAAGCACGCTCTCCAAATTTTGGGCTGTCAAATCACCATATAGCATTTATGATACTGAGCCAGACCTGGATAAGAAGCTGCACTGCCTTTTTAACATGCAATTAGCAGGCTTTTAAATTTGCCTGTTGGGTGTCGGGATGCCGGGGGACGATAAAGCGCCCCTGGACCGCGCTTACCGAGGGCAAAAGGATTCATGAGCTGGATGGATGAGCAGGGCAGAGCAGAGGCACAGCAAAACCAACGGCTGGTTATCAGCAGATTCCACCTTACTGCAACACCAAGAGGAAGACACTGAGCTGAGAGAGGAAGGAAGACTTAAAAGCTAGTTAATAATACCGAGAAATTGTGGTTTTACTGGCTCGACCTTTGACTTTTTGCCCTGTAATTAGGAAAATGATGCCGTTATTTAGACACATCTTCTGCTCCAGCAGAAATCTGAAAGCAAAACTTTTCCAAGGATTTCCGTAGCGTCCTTCTGTAGGTCTGTCTGTAATAAATTTTATTGCAACAGGTGCCCCAGCAAACCCCAAGGCCATGGATAGCCTGAGCAGGAGTTAGATCTGAGTTTATAGAGATTAAACTTGATCCCAGGGTCTCCGGAGTCTCTTCTACTGTCCCAACTCAAATAGCAAGAGAATTGCATGTGCAGCTTTGAAAGGTTGCAAAGGGGTACCCCAAATTCACAGCAACTAAAGCAAAATTGTCATCCAACCTCTGCAATCAACACAGTTGATGGGAAAAAAAAAATCTGATTCTACCCCATTTTTTCTGCATTTTCAAGTAAATACTTCCATTTAGAAGCTAAGTAACATTTCTTTTGACTGCAAGAAACGCCATTCAGACCAAGAACTGAAGCTTCCTCTTTCCTTACTTGTGCACTTTTACAAAAATCCTAGATAAAAATTAGATGGATGAAAGGGTGGATAAGATGGTTTCCATACTTGGTAATCAAAGTGCAATTACACCGGGAGTAGAAATTGGGCATCCAAATTTCTTCATCTCCAAAAAAAAAAAAAAGAGAAATCAGTCAGTCACATTGTACGCCGCTGCTCGGACTATTCAGTGTCCACCAGCTGTGTTTATCAGACAGTCTACTCACGGTTTCTGTTTGCAACCTGCCGAGCACAGCACATATTCCCTGCAGCAGAGGTTCGGCAGGCGTAGGGCTGCAGCGAGGTGGCAACCACCAGAAGAACCGAGCACTACCTAACCACCAAGGGCTCCTTGCAGGCGCTCTAGCTGGGGTTCATCTTTGCCTAGTTGAGACATCTCCACGGCAGCTCCTCGCTCCAGGTTCCCTGTACCGAGGCTGGAGAGGAACAAGCACCTCTGGGCAACGGCTTTCAGATCTCCACCTGCTAGTGGGCATCTCCTATAGGTGGAGATCTGAAACAGGCCATTGCTCTTGCGACCTTAAACCGCTCACCTCTAGTCCCATTTGGACTAGATGATTGCTGTAGGTCCCTTTCAACTGAAATATTCTCTTCTATTCACCCCACCACCAACAGGCATCGTGATCACTAGCCTGACTGCAGATGTGCACCTTCAGGGACATGACTCTCATCCTCTTTGTTTAACGCCTGGTTGGAAAGACAGCACGTTCTGGATACTTTGCTGCTGGATATTTCACATGGCTGCTAAGATGCGGACCGCTAACCTTACCCAACACATGCTATGACCCTCTGCTCCAGGCAGGCTGCCACGGGCAGACTCCTGAGCCTATGCCAAGCCCCAAAAAGAATAGCTGGGGCAGAGTCTTGCGTAGGGGCAGGCTCTCCATTTGATGCAGAAGGGTGCACAGGAGGGAGAGGCGGTGAAAAGAAACAGTCGCCCTTGATTCAGAGGGGACACGTGGGTGAGGGAGGGTGAGAGGCTTAATTCTTCAGGAATGACATTCATCACCGGGGAATTAAACATGCAACAATGCTCCTTCTAAGAAGGAAGGTACAAGTTCAAGCAAACATACCTGTGTATACTTATATCCTTTGCTTACGTAAGAGTCTGTAAGCTTATATGCAAATTTTGTGGCCTTTGGATATTTTCCGAATTACCGTCATAGCTTTGGAGCTGTTATGCTTGAGCAAGCTGAGCCTCAGCACGAGCCTGCCGCTGAAAAACACACCGAAAAACACCCTGTTCTTGGTTAGTGAATCTGTCATGACTGTGACCACAAAAGTGAGTCTTTCCCCGTGCTGCACATCCTGCCACAACTTTGAAAATACTGCTAAATAATTAGGAAAACATATAATTTGGCAGTTGTAGTACACTGACCAGCACAACCACCCAAGACAGTGCAGCTCCTGGCACCACCAGCCCTCTGCCCATCAGGCTTCCCCCCGGGGTGGGACATTTGACCAGTGGGTTTCCAGTGCTGCTGATATGCTGACCCGGGCCATTTTCAGACCCTAAAAATGTAATATAGGGGTAACATCATCTTAGGAAGATCCAAGGGTTGGTGCTGGCCAAGCTGTAAGCCCTGTGGCTTAACCCCAGGCCAGTTGCCTTTCTTGCTGCTGTCGTAGGAGGACATTGTAGGAGGACACTGTAGGAGGCATTTCTCTCCACCTAGGAATGGAGGAAGCTAATACAGCTTATTTAGTTCTGCAACACTTAATCTAAAGTCAGCACAAACGAACATTGGCCAACTCTTAGCAGAGGTTCAGTTTTATCCCCACATATCCCCAAGGTAAGGAATGCCCTTTGAGGTCATCACAACCTGGAGGAAGAGGAGGTGGGGAGCATCTGTGTGACAGCAAAGTTTCTCCCACCCGCAGTTCTGAATTTTCTCCAGCACAAGCAAGTTATCAGAAATGCATCTGATAAACAAACAAAGAAAAAAAGCCCAACAGCAAAATATAAACTCAGCTTCCTGGAAACTTTCAAGCGGGCGAGAGCGCCTTGGTGCCGTGTGAGTAGAGGACACTCGCATGAGCATGGGGCTTCATCGGACTCGCCGGCACAGCGCAGGCGCGGGGAAGAAGAGGTTGCAGGACTTGTCGTACGTTGGTGTCAGTTGGGTGCTCCACACCGCCGTTACGCTGCTGGTGAACCTTCATCAGCTCAAAGGCCCTCACCCTTCCCTCAGTGCCACTGAGCCTCCTTCCCTCCCCAGCTGATGGAGGCACTAAAAATAGTCTGGAGAGCTTGCAGAACCCCAACCGAACCCAACCCATTGCATCACTTGGATATATGGATTCATTAAGCAACCCCTCTTCCGTAATCAAGACCTCGTCACAACCGTGCAGGTCCCTTGCAGGCAAGCCTTGCCCGCATTGACATGCGCCGCAGAAAGTCCACCCTTCTACAGGGCTATTTTCAGCAGCGCTCAGTAATTGTTAAATTGCTACTTACTTTGTGCCAAAAAACCTCCGCACCCGGCAGCTGGCTTTGGCCAATGTTTGATTAAATGCAGTTATGTGTCCTTACATAATAACTTCAGGACTGCTCCACCGGCAAGGCGTATAATCAATTATATCGTTGTTCAGTACATCCTGAAATATTAGAAGCTCGTGTCCTAATTAAATAGTTTCTTCAGGCAAAAACTAAAATTACAGTGGATAATTATGTAACAAATTAAACATTTTTACACTATAATCAATATCCCTAAATGCCAGGTAACTACTGATGCTGTGGCACAATAGAGTAAATGCCTAATACATGACCACCCATTGGAGCAAGGGATTTGCAATTAATAATTACGTTAATTTTTCATAAGAGGTTCACAACCACACCAGGTGACAATCCTGGGAAGGCGGCACCTTTCTTCGTTAACGTAAATTAAGTTGCAGAGGACATCCCTTAGAGCAGCTTTCGATAGCTCCAGCTATGTTGAGTGCAGGAAGCACAGCGATTGCCTGAGGCTGGGTGTTAGCGGGGGGACCTCACATCCCAAACACTTCATAATTGTATGCAACAATGAGTTATATACAATAATATATAAACTTATGTATATAACTTATCACCTATAAATCTATAAGCTCATGTATCAATAATACATAAATACATAAACTCAGGTACATAACTCATAAATACATAGACTCATGTAGCAATAATATAAAAACTCATGTATATAATTCATTGTTATATACAGTTAGGAAGTGTTATATACAATATATACGATGTGTGCACAGAGTGGCATCATAAACATACACCTCTTCTTTAAAAATAATTTTTAAAAGAGGGAAAAAGGAGGGGAAAAAAAAAGCAACCAAGCCCTTGAGGCCACCCTTGTCATTTTGGGGCAGAAATACCAGAAGGAGGCCCCCAGCTGAGCCTTTTTACAGAGAAAATGGGGACAGGCGCGCTGCCCCTCACAGCAGGGTTCCCACCCCCATCCACCTGTATTTACAGGTCTCTATTTTTGGTGTACCCCCCCCGCCACACCTTTTATCCCCATTTTTTCATCCATCCTCTATCCCTCCAATCCCCTCAGGTTTTTTTTTAATGACCCATTTTCTTCACCTGCTTTCTCAAGTTAGAACCTGCAAGCTCCGCTTCATTTCAACGAATTTCCTTTATTTTACTTTCAATTTTACTTTGTTCTTCCTCCTTATTTCTTATCTTCTCCACTATGGTTTCCAATACCTTTTCAAAGCCTTCTGACATAGAATTACTTTATTTTGGGGACCGCAGAAGAGGTCTCGCTTAACCTGGCTCAGGTTCACTCAACGTCCTTCGCACAAAGTGGCTGTTGCCAGTTTGGGGGGTTGTGGTGAGATGATCATTGTAGGTCCCTTCCAGCTGAAAATATTCTATTCTTTTCTAAGCAGAAGTGATTTGTTTCTGGGGTCTGCTTAACTTTTGGGGGAATAAAGGGAAAAAAAAATAAGAGTTTGGAGGGGTCTGCTTGGGATTTTTGGGAAATAAAGGGAAAAATAGGTATTTTTTTCCCAAAGGGTAGTGTATTTGGTTTCCATTTTCACGTGTTTCTTGGAGGGCTTGTTGCTTTTAAAGATACGAATCATCTACAATGATGCTGGCCTATGTTCCCCTCTGCAAACGTAACATACCGTAGTATCAAATAGAACACGGTGGGTTCACTTAGGCTTAATATTAATGTTTGACCACAAAACGGTGGTGCCTCCATGGAAGGACCGTGGTCATGCCCGCCTGGAGTTGGCCAACAGAAACATCTGGCACATCCAAAAGATGCGACTTCAACACACGGCATCAACATAAAGGGCAAAACCCACAGACGAGGCAGGTCAATGCCACCTTCAGGTCCTGATTTTGGTGACAAATTATGCCATCCCACTAGGTACTTCTTGGTGTGATTATTATTGGGTTTTATTATTATTTAACAATATACATTCCTTCACTCTTCCAAGCCAGATGTTTGCAGCATGAGGCCAGTACAGGGGAGTTTGATGGTGGGAGGGGGTGGATGCTGCAAAAGTAGAAGTTTCCTTATAAATTGTCAAGTACACCTACTAACTTATTTTTTTTAAAAGACACAAGTGGATTTCAGCACTTAGCTTGACACCACGACATATCATCTTTTTGAAGCATACCTAAACCCAATGAGATTCAGATCTCACACGTGAACATGGATGGATGGATGAAGTTGGAAGAAAGCAGATGTTAAATTCCAATATGCTCCCTATGCCTTTTGTCAGGGAGAAATACAGTGGTAGAGGCTACAGCTAATTTTAACTTAAGATGGGTCTTGTCCCATTTAGTGACTGTTATTTCCGAGCTTTGGTAAGCATCTTAGCACATCTAAGAGGAACCAGAAAGGCAGAGCTACCGGGGGTCCTGCTACACAATAAATTAAAAATTATAGAAATAAAAGGTAATTATTAACTTTCGTGGTGTTTTACCTTAGCATCTGTCAAAATACTTTAAAATACATTTTGAGCATTTGTTCTTATACAGAAATTAAACTCCTCACTGATCCATCGTTAGCCAGTTCTCAGAGGGCCTTCAGGTTTCAAACAATAAGCAGTCTTTTTCTAAAATCCTAGTTTTTCTCTAAATAGAGACTTTGCAAGGCTCCCATTCTTATCTGTTTCATCTGGGTTTTTTTTTGTTTTTTTTTTTTATTATATACCATATATTAAAATCCCAACAATGCAAGTCAGGTTTTGTTTCTTCTTCCAAAGCAAGCCTATCCAAACCAATAGCCTTAACTATTTATTGAGATTGCCTGATAAAGTCCACCAACCACACAACGATTTTCACATTAACCACCAACGGATACATAAATTTAGATTAATTTAGATAAATTAGCAGCATAGCAAAAATTGAAACTACCGATATCGGTTAAGGATTAGCACCCTACACCAAACCTGTCTGGAGGAAAGCCGGCACAGGTCTGTGCAAAAAATGTAGTTATTAGAGAAAGTTTTATTCCTCAGTCATAGCTGAAGAGCTGCACAAGCCCCTCATCTCCCTCCTCCTCTCCTTAATCCGAGCGTGTTGTCAACACGGCAAAAGCAAGAGAAATCTGCAAGGCGTAATTACACCTTGGGACCGCTAACATGACATTCTCTAATAAGTACTCCCCCGAGCATCTGCTGATCTAATAACTGGCACTAGAAAATACGGCGTGCTTATCTGCACGGCCATTAACTCCTTGACTCAGCACCCTGGCGGGGAGAGGGAAAGGGAAAACGCCGCAAGTAAAGGAGAGTCGGTCAAACTTTTCGGGTGTCTGTCACGGGGTGATGGTCTCTCAGCTGTGTTGGACATTTAAACACTGGCAGTAAAGGATTTTAAATCTGTAGTGGAGCAGATCAGAGTTCCCGTCATTGTAAGGGGTCTTGTAAAAAGGAATAAAAAAAAAAAAGAATTAAAAAAAAAGAAAGTAAGAGGAAAAAAAAGGGGAAAAGGAGGAAAAAGGAGGTGAGAGTGAGGAAAGGAGAAAATAGGAGGGGAAAGGAGGGGAAGGAGGAAAAGAGGTAGGAAAAGAGAAGGAAAAAAGAAGCATAAAAAAGGGGGGGAAGAGGAAAAAAGAATAAAAGGGTAAAAAAGGAAAAGGGAAAAAGGGAAAAAAAGAAAAAAGGAACAAAGGGGGGAAGTGGAGAAGGGAAAGGGGGAGGGAAGGGGGGGGAAAGGGGAAGAGAAAGGAGGGGAAGGGACAAAAAGAAAAAAGGAAAAAATCTCTACCTGATGGGAATTGCAGGAATGCCATTTTTCCATCACTCACTCAATATGTCGTTTTCATTTATCAAATGAATCCAATGACAGTGGAAAACACTCTCTAATCCAACAGTCTGGGCAACCTTTACAATACGAAGCCTTCTTTGGTCTTGCCCATTTATTTAAGCCAGGGACAGAGCTACAGTTTAGGATCATTATAATTTTTAATTTCCATTCTCTGGATTTCATCTTGGCACTGGGATTATACTACTGAATACTCTTTGAAGAACTCCATCATGACTTGGACACCATGTTCAAGTGCTCAACTGTGGCTCTCTTGGACACTATGAAGAGGAGGAGGAGGAGGGGGAGGAGGAGGAGGAGACCTTCCTGCCAGGGCCAGGTCTGTACCCACACAGACTCGTTCTGTCCGGAGCATCGCTGAATGCGTCCCTCATGGAGCAGAGCCTCATCCAACACGTGCAAGCAGAAGGCACCACTCCTATACACTAAGCCAACCCAACACCTTTAACATCTGAATAATTAGCTAGAGGTTGTTAAGGCTACAAGGCTGCCTTAATTGAACTGGAGAGGGATGGGTTAAATCCTGAAGAAATCTCAGATTTGATAGAGAGCAAAGCCTTCTGAAATCCCCGGACAGGTTCACCGTTCCTCAAAGCAGAGCAAAGCTTAGAAGTTGTAGAAGCACTCGCCGCCTTCAAAACACAAATAGGAAGACTGCCCATGCTACCTCTTAAAAAAGCACACCCAGTAAAACGATTAGAGTAAAAATAGTGTACTCCAACACAACAAAAATACATCTGATTTCTCGCTGCCTTCTTGTGCCAAAAGAGGACAAGATTTTGCCCGGAGTGCAGTTCACTAAACTTCCACGTGCCGAGTGCCTGCTCTGCTGCATGCCAGGAAGGAGACAGCTCATAGATGACGGCCAGAGGAGAGCTGCACGTACCCCATTTACAACTCACACTATAAAATAAACAGCATTTTATAGAAGTAGCTATTTAAAAAAACTTTTTTGCCTCAGGCCTTGCGATATGCAAAAAAAAATCCCCCTTCCCTGTTGTCAGCTAAATATGGGCTGTAACTTTGAGGAAGATCTTGCTGCAAAGAAAAACTCGGCAACATCCCATCCCAGCTGCACCCCTCACCCCAGCTGCACACACCCCCCCCCCCCAGGTCCCTCTGCCTCCAATGAGTAAAGGGAGGAGGTGGCCGCTACTATCAGGTGTAGCCACCAAAATCCAGCACAGCAGTTTCCAGAGTTAAATGTCAAAGCCCCGACTGAAGCCCATGAGGGTTTCACCAGCCCCTTCTCCCGGCACTGATGCTCAGCACTTCTGGAAATCCTTGCATGTCTTCCATGGAGGAAAACCTGCTCTTACTCAGCCACGGTAACTGATAAAAAAGTCCATTTGATAAGGAAAGGACACTCATTCAGAAAAAATGCACAAAGAGCATTTGTTAATGGAAAGTGCCATAGATCGCTGGGTGTAAACAAAGTTGGGTTCAATTGACCAGGCAGTTTCCCCTCTAGTGCCATTAACCAAACTCTTCAGGGCATTATCAGGTTTATTCCATGTTCCAACAGAACACAATTCTTCCCAAGAGGTTCAGCAGCACCTTGCCAAGAGAAAAAAAATAAGTAGAACTGCACCCATTCTCCATATCAAATGCTCCTGTGTGGCAGGCAGGGAAAGATACAGTGAATTTAGTGAAGTTCCTTCACTAAGCACCAAAAATCCCCTGGCATTCCCCTGGCCATGGGAAACATCCTGGATCACATTTTAAGCGATTAAAAAGGCTCAGCGTCGCTGGCCGTACGTCTGATGTTGTGGGGAGAGAAACCACCTGCGCCAGGCAAGAGCAATAAGAGGATTTCATGTGATGGGAGTACGGCGGGCAAGGGATTTACAGCTTGTTTGGGTTTTATCATTTCATTTTAATAAAGCCAGCTTGGTTTCTTTCTAAATCGAATACGTACACTATCCCGGTCCCAAAATCATGGTTTGTGAGGGGCTGTGTGCAGGAATCTTGTGTTTAGCCCAACTTCAGCATCTGCTTGGCTGCTCCCTTCCAGCAGAGACCCACTTGCAGAGCAGGGCTTGCTGCAGAACCAGAGCAAAATAACACAAAAACTGGCTCATTTCAAACTAACTGATTTTGAAGCCTGTTTTTGGAAGGCTGGGAAAGCAGCTGGCTCTCCTGGGAGGCTGCTCCAGGTCTGCACCAGCTGGATCCTGCGGGTCGGGGAGGTTTAAGGATGGGCAATCGCCCGACAAGGATAAAGTACTTTCCTTTCAAGGGCTCACTCTGCTGCTTTGCAGGGCATAACCCTCTTAAGCAGATATCACTCAGTAATGCTTAAACGAAGAGAATCAGCCAAGTCACTTCTAACCTGCTAAATTCACCTTCTCATCTCCCTGGATGTAGCTCCAAAAATGAGTTTTTATTGCCACACTTTGCATTTTCATAGACTCGGTGACGATATCAAAGTATTTTAGGAGTGTTCAACTTCACAGTGCATCTATCTGGTAGATACTACTTTCAAGAAAGAGCACCAAAAAATCATTTTAAAAAGAGGCTATCTTGCCAACCGCTGCTGAGAAATACAGGGAAGAACCCGGATGATACTCTCCTAATCAACAACCTGCAGTTTAAAAGCAGAATATAGTCTTCACGTTAATGACAAATAACCCAGCAATGGTCAACCCATGTCTTTCCTTCTCCATCAGTAGAAGAAAACAAAGCAAATAAGAAATTACTGCAGGCTGGTGGGGTTTTGGGGTGTAAGGGGCTTTATTTCTTCCCCAGAAATTCCCCGAGCAGAGAAGACGACTCCTCGTTCCCAAGCTGTTCAATACAGAAATCTCAAACTCGAGAGTGCTGGTGACACCTCTGTGAAGATAAATCTTCCTAACAACCCAACCTTTGCAAATTCCAGAAGGAAACTGGAAGATAAATCCTTCTCCTGAGAAGCCTGGAGGTTGCTCTGCCTGTGCCGGGGCTGCAGGGAGGACTTGGCTTCCCAGAACCTGGAATAGATGCTAAAACACGACCTCAAGGGGCACATCTCAAAATAAGTTGATGGGGCTGTAGAATGAAAAAAGACCATGAGAGCATGAAACTTCAAGCAAGCCATCTTCTGGCTCATGTCCATACACCACGAAACAAGAGAACAACTTAAAATTGGGATGGAGAGACCAGACAGGGGATATGGGAGAGGAAATAAAAGTTGATCGTGGTGGAAAGCAGCCTATCTCACATACAAACACATTGGCCTTGGAGACTGGGCATGAAGCAGAAATCCCATACTCTGATTCAAATAAAGCTCTGCTATTCCGATAGAATATGGACTTTCAGAGCAGAAAACACAGGAAGAGAATTTAGGCTCCTTGCCCAAGACCAAGTATTGTTATTGGTAAAGCAAATTTCTGACCCTACATTACTGCAATCTAATCTCTAGATAACATCTGACTCCTCATACAGTTGCACACAGCAATGTCCTGCTTTTAAACGCTGGTCTGCTAGGAAGAAGAATCACCAACATACTCTCAAGCATCATATAAACACTCAAAGAATTAAAATGAATCACAGCAGGAAGGAAAAACTTATCAGTTTAGTGTAGTATTAATTACTGTTTCTTGTGACCAAGAAGGAACTTCAGCAAGAAGCTGAACTGCTCCATTTGGCAGCAGTGCCACAGAAGCTCGGTCAGATATTTTCCTGGGGAGGAGCAGGCAGGGGTTACATGCCCAACTGAGTAATTTCTGCGTACCACCTGCATCTCCTGAGCCTGAGACACAAAGATGCTCAGCTTCCCAACCTATCAAGGGCAGCACGGGAAGCTATTAATGCTCTGTACCTTCGGAAACAAATTCAAAGCATCCATACCTAGTCACCCATATGAGAAGCCAAGATTCCAGCCTCAAATCTAGCCTTGGAATCACAGACCGTTTTGGGTTGGAAGGGACCTTAAATCCCCCCCAGTGCCCCCCCCTGCCCCGGGCAGGGCCCCCTTCCCCCAGCCCAGGGGGCTCCCAGCCCCGTCCAACCTGGCCTTGAACCCTTCCAGGGAGGGGGCAGCCACAGCTGCTCTGGGCACCCTGGGCCAGCGCCTCACCCCCCGCTCAGGGAAGGATTTCTGCCTTAGATCTCACCTAAATCTGCCCTCTTTCAGTTTAAACCCATCCACCCTTGTCCCATCCCCACCCCCTGATCCAGAGTCCCCCCCCCCACCTCTCCTGTCCCCCCTTTAAGCCCTGGGAGGCCGCTCGAAGGGCTCCCCGGAGCCTTCTCTTCTCCAGGCTGAACCCCCCCCAACTCTCTCAGCCTTTCCTCATCGCAGAGGTGCTCCAGAGTTCTGGTCATTTTTGTGGCCCTAAAGTGTGGCCCCTTCTACCCCGACAAGGAGAAAATTCTTTACCACCATTTGCAATGTGCTTTGGAGCTCCATGATGAAGTGCACGCTCAAGGCATGAACATCTCAGGTTATTAATCCACTGTTAACATTAAGACCTGGCACTATTGATATATTTTACTACTCTACACAGAAATGCACATACGCAGAGCAAATACTACATCAGCAAGTGCAGCATGTGCAAGGATGGGCTCCTGCTTTTGCCAGGCTCTCCGATGCCGTCATTCCAGCAACACCGGCCGGAGGTTACTTGGGGTAAATGCACGGTGCACTCGCCAAGTTTTACTTCAGTTTTGTGCAGTGTAACTTGCCGAGCTGATGAGACAGGGGATCCCAAAGATGGAAACCAACAGCCTAACATGACTTCTTAATAAAGATGCTTCCTCGGATATGAGCTTTGTAAAAACAAAGCAACCACCAAAAAAAGACAGATTGCTCGGTGTAACAGTTGCTTTAATTTTCAAGCTTTTTGATTGACTGAACTTTCAGGCATGGCTAGAGGAAATGTGTTTTATAAGGTTATATGAAGAGATGCCATTCACATCCCGGGCGTGGAGCACTCCTGGTACCTGGCAGGATGCTCTGCTCGTCCAGGCTGCCTGGGCTAACATTGACATTTGCTTCCCCTGGAAGTGCTGTACCCCAACTGTGCTTACGGTACAGGAGAGGAGCTTGGAAGGGACACTGACCATCTGAAATCTAATTAAAAACCTGAATTTTAAGTAGCTCCAGTGATTGTGGCAAACAGCCTCCCCACTTTATGACCAGGTTTTTCCAAATACTATTCTCTTTATGCAAAAGTAGAAATGGCTTGCATTTTCTTGACTGTTTATCCCCTTCTTGAATCATCCAGTGCACCACATTTCCATCTGGATAGATTTGCCAAGCAATGTATGTGAAGAACACAAGGATTTTATAGCTCTTCGGGGTTTTGTTCCTTTTCCTTAGAGACTTGCCCCAAGAGTCAGCTCCAAACCCAGACCCAGAACCTGGTGGGCATCTGAACACCACTTTCCATTTTTGAAGGAAAAGCTTACACCACTTTGCAGCTGCATCCCACTCCCTGGGGAGGGAAAGCAGCCCAGCAAGGGTGCTGGGCCAGCCTTTTAGCAGTACATTTATCCAACACACGATTTCGTCTTTTTTTTTTTTTTTTTTTTTTTGCTTTACCGCAGCAAAACTGAGCTGCTTCTTCGTTATATAATTTCTACTTATGTTCTCTTTTAGGCTTTCTCCTTGAAGCAGGCTGCAGAAAGCTCAGGAGCAGGAGCTTTGCAACAAAGGCATCTGCCATAGGAAACTTGCAAAAGTTCAGGAGCACCCTCTGGGAAATAATCCCCCAAAATACATTAATTCACAGAGAAAAAAATAAGATAGGGCTTCATTTCATACCACCTTTCATCTGCATCACCTCCAAGGGATGTGGAAGCACCACGAGCTGTTTTGTTCCACGTGCAGGTGAATGACAGACATGACAAAAATGCTGCAGGCTGAAGTGCAGAGAGTCCCCTCCTCTAACCTAAAGCTAAGCTTAGCTAAAGCTAAATCAACAGTGTCTTGCACCCGCTTTGCCCAGTGCCAGGCAGCAGGACCGGACCCGCATCCCCCGCAAGCACAAGCTGCAGGCATGGATGCAACCTGCCTCCCAGGATGCTCATCCTTAGGTTTGCAAAACACCAATAAGCATTAATAAAACAAAGAGCAGAATAAGAAGTAAGGCGTTAAAGAAAAAAAAAAAAAAGATGGAGAGATTTGTAATTAAGTCCTAAGAATGAAGAAATGGGCTGGGGCGGCACCACAAACTGTACCCTTGCTTTAAGGAACCACAGGAAAATTATGCACTGGGGGCATCTCCTGCCTGAAATACAGGGGGTGTGTTAAAAAAAAATCAGAGCGGTGATGAAGTATATTTAAATGGGGAAGAAGGGCTAGATCACACCACAGAAATGGGTGTAAACGTGCCTTGATCGAGGAAAAGTCAATGTCTTCTGTAAAGAGCAAGAGCACCAGCGCATGTAGGCAAATGCACGGAGGAAAGGGGAAAACCAGGAGGGGGTCAGGGGAGTCCAGCTCCCTCGCGGAGGGAATGTGAGGCTAAACTAATTAAAATGCACAGCCCTTGGAGAGTTTCGGGAGGGAAGTACTGCAGAAATAAGTCCAAACCCGTGCTATTAAATCATAGATATTAATAGCGGAAGAGATCCACAAGTATCTGGTCTGTTAAAATGGAGGGCAAGAGCTGCTCAAGCCATTTCATGAAGCATTGCAGAGAAGAAACCACATTAAAATCCTTTACCGATGCTACTCAGCACTCCTTAAAACTGTTTCTACAATACCAAAATAGGCAAGTGCCTGAGAAAATACAGCGAAATGGCTGGGCTGCTCCACACAACGTTTCTGAAAAGTAGGACATCCTTTGAAAGGCGCAGGATCCCACCGAGGTGACAAAGGGCTGCGAGCTATAAGTAACCCAGTGTCACTTTTGTTGAATTCTTCCCCAAAATTCTTCACTGCAAAAGTGCTCCAGAGAAATAACTTCTTGCTTTGTCCAATGAATCAGGGATCTTTGCTAATGTACTCAACAGTTCCCAAAAGTGGCAAGAAATGCAAGCAGAAGACCCCATCTTTTAAAGAAAACATCAGCTGGGAAATAAAGAGGAGGGAAAAACTACCTGGCTGTGAATCTCTGGAATTTGGTAGAAGATAAAGTATTTTCCAGCACATTGAAGGCCAGTTTACATAACGAAACTTGTGCACATAACAAACACATCCTCCGTGCAACTGTAAAGTCAGCATTGCAAAAACATTTCTGCAGCAACATGCCGAAGCTGCCAGCAACATTTTGTTTGAAAAGGGCAGATGAAACCCAATGTAGGAAAAAAAAAAAAAAAAAACCAAAAACCCCAAACAAAACAAAAAAACAAAAAAAAAACCAAAACAAAACAAAAAACCAAAACAAAACAAAAAAAAACCCAAAACTGGTATTTATTAAACTGTTAAGAAAGAGGAAAAAATTTGCCAGTTCACAGTGATCTGTAAATGTGCATGGGGCTAAATTTCAGAACCGCAAAACAGATGTGCGTGCAATTCCTGCAGCTGCACAAACAACACAGGCAAATAAGACGGCTCCAGCACTGCAGTGTGAAGTTCACACTGGTGCAAGGATAGGGCTTATTTTATACCCATGCCATCGCACTATGATATAAGTAACAGTTTTCTTTTCCCCTCCATAATTAAAGCCTGTGAAAACAAAGCTATGAAAAGACTCAGCTGCGGCGCTCGCTAGCTGCTGCAGCGCAGGGAAGGCTGTGGCTGGAGATGCTGCTTTTAGAAGAGGGCAGCTATAGGACACCTGGGTAATCACAGCTGAATCACATTAATTGTATTAATATTAAAAATGTTTGGCCTTGGGGGCTCTTTTCGTAAGAAATAGAAGCTATTTCCTCCCCTTGCTCTGGAAGATGGTGTTGAAGGCACCAGGGAAGGACACGGCAGCAAAGGGCGATGCTACCCTGGAAGGTGACACCCCTCCTCTGACGGAGAGCGCGGCAACATGGGCATGCACCTGCAGAAAGATCTCTTATGGGCACCTAATGTGTTTTATGAAGTCATATACCTATTACAAACAGAAGGAGGGAAATACCAAATTATTTTTGAGAAGCGCTGCATTGCCAAAAACAAATATCAAAGAGCAAACCGATAATTCAATTGACAAGTCTCACCTTCCTTACCCTTGTGCCATCAGTCCTTTCCGTCACTAAATTACTCTTAGAAACAATAAAGAATCAGGCTGATGTGTATACATTTAATTTTTTTTTCTTCTCTTTAAAATCACAGCTTTCAAGTGAGAATATGTCAGGGGTGGACACCTCACCACAGTGGAAAAGAAAGTTCACTGCAACCACCTGCAACACTCATGAGCAAGACAAATGGCTTTCACCAGGTCTCCTGGCGAGGAGGATGCCATTCTTACACAGTAGAGCAGGCATTTAGTTAGCTGTCATGAAATATTTATTAGTCTGCTGATGAGTTAATTAAAAATTTTAATAAGATTTCAGTAGTTACTGAAATTATTTACCCCGTGTACAGTCACGGTGTTGACAATAGATGGGTAAGTGGTATACGGAGTGATTTTATTTTTTTTAATGACTTAACTACTTGTCTGTAAATGCTCTAATCATTGCTAACAGCTGTAAAATGTATCTGTCCTTCATATTTAACATGCAAAATAGTCGTCGTTCATCCATTAGTACTCTATCATTTTCAAAGACCACTGCAGCATCCCAAACCCAGACCTCGTGTACGGTAGATGACTGATGAAATACTTTGCTACCAACACTCACATTAATAACGGTGCCGTGGAACAGGTCTGGAGTTTAACTGCAGACCCTCTCAGGAAACAACAAGCAAACATCTAATTGTAATGAAGCATTTTCATCTGCTGGAAAAATAAGGATGTGATGGGATTACCATTGTGTTGCGCAGCAATGCCATTCTTCATGGTATATTCATAAATAATATGCTTACACAGAATGGAAAAGCTTCCTTCCCATTTTTATATCGGTCAGGAGACTGTTGCACAGCTGTATTTTCCATCTAAAGACAGACGGAGTCCAGAGAAATATAGAGCAAAAGGAGCTCGTTTGTGACATTATACTATTATATTTAAGAAAAAACCCCACTGCAGCTGTATCTGTATATCATCACTTTGACATGTGCTCGGGTCTCTAATTACTTACTTTCATGAATTAAAGACACAGGAGAGAAGGATTAGAGATGAGACTGCAGAATGCGAGGAGACAACAAATGTGAGAAATTTGGAGGAGTCTCCCATTCAAGCGAGATGAGAGTCAGCAACATTCGGCGGCTTCGCTTCCCTCTCTTCTGCAGGGAGAAATATTAATGCTCTGAAGTTACAAAGATGTATGAAAACCCTAATGAGCATTTTACACTGCAGATGCGTGAGCAGAGCTTCACTCGGCGCTGTGCGAGGCAGAAGCTGTGACACAACCAACTTTAAATGTCCTCAAATTTCTAAATAGCTTTAAATTGGCTGCCAGTGAGAAACGCGCAGTAAAGCCATATGCTCACTTATGGTGCACTAAAGAGGAAGGGAATTCTACTAGAAATTAAGGTCATTAAACTCAACTGCTGACCACTTACGTGACCACTAGTAACATCTTGCCCTGCTCCTTAAGGGGTTTCTCCATGCACTGACAACAGTAATTCATGGATCTGGATGGTATTTCCTATAAATTTTTGCCAATTCCAGTTTTCTGTTGTCCATCAATTGCCAAGAGCTGCATGTCTGCTTTACAAACACTATGTATTTAAATGCTAAATATTTTGTAGGATCTCAGGAAATTTGAGGTTAACCCTTGGGATGTCTCTGGTCCAACCTGCTCTGGGGTCTGTCCTCACGGTGAAGAAATTTTTCCTTATATCCTCTTGAACCGCCCTTGTTCCAGCTCCATTGAGCAGGATTCCCAGTTTACAACTTTCGTATAATAAACTGTCAGTAACACCACGGAGTTCTGGTTTAAAGTTTGTCAAGATCTGAGATGACCTTTCCTTGCACAAGAACAGTCATTTCCTTTGTTGTTCTTTCATTTATGTAATTTTGGGGTTTGAATTGCCCATTCTGATTTTTACTGTGTTTCTTTCGGAATGTTTGTTGAAGTTGTTTTCATTAAACCTTCCACTTTAAGTATGCAGTTTCACTTACTTTCCATCTCTGGACTATTTACTCTTATGGTTGCCATAAATTTAAGGCTACTTAAGTCAGAATTTTATTCCAATATCTTAATAAAAGATTTTTCCCTTCATTTGCTACACATTCAGAGATACGCAGAAACTGCTCATCTGTATAAATCTAATGCTAAAAGACATACCATCCATCTGATATTCCGTTACTTTGTTATTAAAATTTGCTAATTAGTTTGCCTTTCCCTCTTCACACTTGGGCTTAAGACAGTAGAGAATTTCCCTACAGATAAAATTGGTCCCTTCTTAACAACCCATTCACGCTTCTAAAAGGAATATGCTTTCTCCCAGGTGACATTTTGATATGAACTGTAACAAGCAACGGGGCAATTTTCCTTTGATTTTGAATTTCATTTTAACTTCACCAAATATATTTTAATATACATTCTGCAGTTCATCTGTAGCTGGGATTCGTGACAGCTCCATTAAACAAATGTATGCCTTTCATTGTATAAAGAAACTCCAGGATAACAAGGTAGAGGAAGCAGGGGTGGGGAGGGAAAGCACATTAAAGCTAAGGCTTGATTAACCTCACGAGGCTTCTCTGAAATCTGCAAGGGGAGTCTAAGGTCTTCACAAAAATAAAAGAAACTATGGAAACTATGCTAAGGAACATGGAAAATAAGGAGGTGATTGGCAACAGCCAACATGGCTTCACTGACGGCAGAGCGTGCCTGACAAACTTGGTGGCCTACAACAGGGTCACAGTGTTGGGGGATAAGGGAAGAGCAACCAAAATCATCTACCTGGACTTGTGCAAAGCATTTGCCACTGTCCCACCTGACATCGTTGTCTCTAAACTGGAGAGACGGGCGTTGGATGGACGGACCATGGGGGGGGTAAGGAACTGGCTGGGTGGTTGCACTCAAAGAGCTGTGGTCAACGGCTCGATGGCCAAGTGGAGAGCGGTGACGAGAGGCGTTCCTCGGGGGTCACGGCCGGGCCCGGTGCTGTTTAACCACTTTGTTGGTGCCATGGACAGTGGGATCGATGCACCCTCAGCAAGTTCACCCATGACGCCGAGCTGTGTGGGGCGGGGACACGCGGGAGGGCAGGGATGGCATCCAGAGGGACCTGGGCAGGCTGGAGAGGGGGGACTGGGCAAACCTCATGGGGTTCAACAAGGGCAAGGGCAAGGTCCTGCCCGTGGGTCGGGGCAACCCCAGCAAAAATCCAGGCTGGGCGAGGAGTGGCTGGAGAGCAGCCCCGAGGAGAGGGACTGGGGGTGCTGGTGGGGGGAAAACTACGACCCAACAATGTGCGCTCGCAGCCGAGAAAGCCACCCGTGCCCTGGGCTGCAGGCAGAGCAGGGGGGGCAGCAGGGCCAGGGAGGGGATTGTCCCCCTCTGCTCCGCTCTGGGGAGACCCCCCCTGCAGTGCTGGGGCCAGCTCAGGGGCCCCCAACAGCAGAAGGACCCGGAGCTGCTCGAGCGGGGCCAGAGGAGGCCACGGAGATGCTGGGGGGGCTGGAGCAGCTCCCCTGGGAGGCCGGGCTGAGAGAGTTGGGGGGGTTCAGCCTGGAGAAGAGAAGGCTCTGGGGGGACCTTCGAGCGGCCTCCCAGGGCTTAAAGGGGGGACAGGGAAGGTGGGGGGGGACTCTGGATCAGGGGGTGGGGATGGGACAAGGGTGGATGGGTTTAAACTGAAAGAGGGCAGATTTAGGTGAGATCTAAGGCAGAAATCGTTCCCTGTGCGGGGGGTGAGGCGCTGGCCCAGGGTGCCCAGAGCAGCTGTGGCTGCCCCCTCCCTGGAAGAGTTCAAGGCCAGGTTGGACGGGGCTGGGAGCCCCCTGGGCTGGGGGAAGGGGGCCCTGCCCGGGGCAGGGGGTGCCACTGTGGGGGCTTTAAGGTCCCTTCAAACCTAAACCATTCTGTGATTCTATGAAATAAGCACCTATGAGGAGTTTGCTCTATATTCCCACATAGTTTTTGCTATATATTCCTACATTGTTTTTTGCTATATATTCCTACCACCTCATCCTCTTTCCAACAGCTAGAGCTCTCCTAATCCCTAACTCACAACTCTGAAAGGTAAGTAAATTCAAGGAAGAGAACAAGTGTTGTAAGTATATGGGAAAAAAACAGGATTTATGGAAAAACGTCACTTGCCTTTGCACCTTAGAGCAAAAGTTCCCTGTGTATCTGCCACAGACCCAGGCAGAGCCTCTCTGCAGCCTCTCCATCCCACACCAGTGAGGCATCAGACGATGCAGACAACTTCTCTGCAGATGATGAATTTCACCCCGAGTTGCTAATTCTTACCAGCAATGTACTCTGAAGTTTTAAGCATCATTTGAGATGCTTTGAGATGTCAGCATGTCAGGGAAGAGGAGGACAGCATGTCACAGAGGAATGCTGATCAAGGATGAGCAAAATTAAGATCCGTATTCCAAATCACCAGAATTTCACGGGTGTCGTGCTCTTAAAACTTATTTGTAATGAAAATTATTTACCAGTATTTCTGGTTCTTGGAAAGTACTATTGCAGATGACGCTACTGTCTCCAGCTCACAAGACTGACTCAATAGTAAACAATAATTTAAACCAGTATTCTGGCAAAACTACCAGGAAATACTTTAAATTTCAGTTCTTTCCTGGTGGCAGCAGGCATGTGCATGTGTGTTTTAATGCATATACCTTCATCTTCAAACCACAGGAACTAGGTATTGATAGTTTTCGTTCTGAGAAGCAGAGCCACATACTTAGCAAAACCTCCCTGGCGCTGATGAAAGGTATTCACCAACAACTCAGCACAGAAGTAAAAAAAACACCAGAAAAATTCTTCTCACTTTGTGTCAGCCAAGTGGTAGCTTTGGGGTTTTGTGTTTATCTCTTGAAAGTTTACCAGAAACAGATCTTACTACTCTCCTGAGTTATTGACAAGTGGTTGCACAACTCCCAACAGCTCTAAAAAATGTTTTTAGTGATAACTGGAAGATAAAAAAGACTTCTCTAACTAAAAGCACGAATAGTCCTTATTAAGGGTTTAACCCATCTAAAATTTCTCTCTTTCAAAGACAAGATCAAAAGTAGGGAAATAAACAAAAAGGCAGTTCTAAGCAGGTTTATTTGTTATTTTTAGAAGATAAAAGGATCTCCTTTTCAGATATCATGCTGTGCCACGTTTTCCCCAGAAGCGGCTGTGAAGAGCAGGCCTGCCCAAGGCAGTGCAGGGGAGCGATGACCGTGAGCATTCAGGAGCAGAACCTGCCTCTTGCAGGCTTGAACTCACTCACTGTCCCCAGCTCTACTTCCAGCTGGCTTCACCCCATCCAAGAGGCTTCAGAAAGAAGACAAAACCTCATGGAAGGAGGAAGAAACCCCTCTGGAATGGATATCTATCACCCCAGGAACACAGCCGGGGTGGCGATGCCCAAGAAGATGTGGCACTGCCCAGCAGGACAAATGCTCACCCTTGTTTTTATTAATTTATGATAATTTTTTCCATAAATGCTTCCACGCTAAGTAAACAGAACTGTGCTTCGTACAAAGCGCTCAATGTCCAAATGGAGATCAGTCATAAGTGGTGTCTCTCAGGGTCCATACTGGGACTGGCACCATACAATATCTTCATCAGTGACCTAGATGGTGGGACTGAGTGCACCCTCAGCAAGTTCACCGATGACACCAAGCTGAGTGGTGCAGTTGATTCACTAGAGGGAAGAGCTGACATCCAGAGGGACCTTGATGAGCTCAAGAAGTGGCCATATGTGAACCCCGTGAAGTTCAACAAGGCCAAGTGCAAGGTCTTGCATCTGGGTTTGGGCAATTCCTACTATCAATACAGATGGGAAATGGATGGATGGATGGATGGATGGATGGATGGATGGATGGATGGATGGATGGATGGATGGATGGATGGATGGATGGATGGATGGATGGATGGATGGATGGATGGGTGGGTGGGTGGATGGGTGGACAGAGAGCAGCCCTGCAGAGGAGGACTTGAGGGTATTAGTGGATGAAAAGTTGGGCATGAACTGGCAATATGCACTCACAGCCCAGAAAGCCACCTGTGCCCTGGGCTGCAGCCAGAGCAGGGGGGGCAGCAGGGCCAGGGAGGGGATTGTCCCCCTCTGCTCCGCTCTGGGGAGACCCCCCTGCAGTGCTGGGGCCAGCTCGGGGGCCCCCAACAGCAGAAGGACCCGGAGCTGCTCGAGCGGGGCCAGAGGAGGCCACGGAGATGCTGGGGGGGCTGGAGCAGCTCCCCTGGGGGGCCGGGCTGAGAGAGTTGGGGGGGTTCAGCCTGGAGAAGAGAAGGCTCCGGGGAGCCCTTCGAGCGGCCTCCCAGGGCTTAAAGGGGGGACAGGAGAGGTGGGGGGGGACTCTGGGTCAGGGGGTGGGGGTAGGATGAGGGGGGACGGTTTTAAGCTGCCAGAGGGCAGATTTAGGTGAGCTCTAAGGCAGAAATTGTTCCTTGTGCGGGGGTGAGGCGCTGGCCCAGGGTGCCCAGAGCAGCTGTGGCTGCCCCCTCCCTGGAAGGGTTCAAGGCCAGGTTGGACGGGGCTGGGAGCCCCCCGGGCTGGGGGAAGGGGGCCCTGCCCGGGGCAGGGGGGCTGGGAACTAGGTGATCTTTAAAGGACCCTTCTGACCCAAACTATTCTGTGATTCCGTGACTAATCCTGCCAACCTCTGGATCGTCTTCTATGAACAAAACCAAGACAGATTTCTCACGCTTCTCTGGCTTACAGAGGCGGCAACCACAGCTGTGTCTTGCAGGGAGAATCAGCAATCACCAGTGTCTCACCTTCGGAGAGCTGACAGGCAACGGGAAGCCTGACACTGAAGAGGTGCCCTTGAGAAGGTCGGAGCAGTAGCTAACACAAACTGACAAAGAAGTACCAAAATAGATAAAACAATGGAGGACAGTAAATAGGTACCGATTTACAACCTTACATTCACAGGAAGGGCTTGTACAGCAAATACAACATTAGGCAAAGAACACCAAATCGTTAAGTCCCAAAAATTGACAGACTCACTTGAGCATGGCTTTCAATTAAATGAAACATCATCTTTGTGGCCCAGGAAGTAGAAATTCCTCGAGGGCAGCAGCGAACCCAGCAGACTAAAAATCCATTAACATATCCAGCATTGTTTACTATCCTGTTGGATGCTGATTACAATCCTGCTCAGCCGAGACACAAACACGTTTCTACCTCATCTCCTCGGCACAGCAAGAGCTACCGGCATGGTGGGGCTGGAGACAACGATGAATTAAGCTTCTGTTGTTCATCGAACCACCGCAGGCACAGAGGAAAGGGTTACAACCCGCATTAATTGTACCTTAAAGGTTGTGATAAATTGATCACTGCAGAAGTGGCTGCGGCAGATTAAGACGTTCCCGCTCCTGGGCTGCCTGTGAAGAGGATCCCCCGCTCACAGCTGAAGGGTTCACATGAGCATTTCTCATTTGCTTCAGCACGAGAAGGTCGGGTTGAAGAGCTGCTGGAGAGGGCTCAGCCCAGCCTGGAGGACTCGGCAGCGCTGCAGGTGAAGGGTGCTCACAGGAACCGTGCTGCTGGATGAACTCACGGGAGTCACCAGCTTTGCCATGTAGGTAGTGACCAACGGTGGAGGGACAATGACATCTCAGACCTGCTTTCTGCAGCTGGTGTCTTGTCATGGTCAAAGAATTAGGCTGGATTTGCGGAGAAGTGTGAAAGCCTAAGAAAAAGGTGCATTTGCTTAAAATTTCTAGGAGTAAGGCAAATGGATGAAGTGGTTTGTTCCAAAAGATAAGCAAAACCGCAATCTGGATATTAAAACAAACTAGTCAAAATAGATCTGTTCAAAGCTCCTAGGCAAGCAGTGTTTAACAGAAGATGACTAAAATCTTACTTAGACATTTTAATTTCTTGAAGGAGCTAAGCACCAAAACTTCGACTTAATGGAAGAGGTGTGTGTTTCTCATACTTTCTGTATAAACAAAACACTCAATCTGACTGGCCAACTATAGGATTTATGTGTGAAAACCAGAACATCTAATGGTATTTTTAGAAAGAAGGAACAGAAAGAGTCCTCAGATGTGAAACTACAACCAGCTCCGTATCAAAACAGTTCTTCCTTAGTTTCACACAGAAGTGCCAAAGTCACCAGCAGATATCTGAAATCTCACCAACTGTTTTCTTCTCAACACATGCTTGAAACTTTTGTCTTTAACGCCACGCGAGTGCCACTAACATATAAACATCTAACAGAAAGAGGTATTTCAACATTACGCAGACAAGGATTGCAGCAGAGTTAGATGTCCAAAGGAAAACAAAACGGGGAGACTTAGTTAAGACTTGAACACCTTCAGCAGGGTGAATGCTTTTAACAAACTTTTTTGCTAGCAACAGCTGGCTATAACAACTTCACAACAAATATGAAAAGAAACATGGGGGCCTCCATGTGCTCATTCTAACTTTTTTCCTAAAAAAACACCCCCACAACCAACCCTCCCCCCCAAAAAACAAAACAAAACAAAACAAAACAAAACAAAACAAAACCAACTTGACTCTTCAGCATTTGTATTTGGCAACCTAAAGAGAGAAACACATCTCCTGTTATTGTGGTTGCAGGTTGGCCAGCAAAAGTACAAAAAGCCCAACTTGAAGATGGGATATTGCTGATGGGTGTCCTCTGCAAAGCAGCAGAAGCTTCAGCCCCCTCCCTGCACGTGGTCCACAGCAGTTGTCCTGTCTGTGCTCTACCAGGCAACCTAGAGAGCCTTTTCCAGTGGGCATGATGGGGATTTCTGGTTTGTCTGTGCTCTTTGTTTTTTAAAAGCAAAGCTTCAGGAGCACCCCAATGACTTGAATTCACACGTGGCGAGACAAGTCTGAGATTTCTTCTTCCTAAGTCAGAAGTGCTGCGTGCATCTTTGCCTCGATCAGCAGGACTCCATTTCAAACACATGCCTGAAACAACATCCCTCTCGAAAACTAACAAAAAAGGTAGAAGAACAGATGATTTAGAAGTACAGTGACTGCCAAGCCCGTCATCTGTGTCCTTCCTACCCCACCAGCAGCCCCCAGGAAAAGGGAACAGCAAGGCAGAGGTTACGACTTCAAGGAAACTCACCTACGGTAAATACCTCGCACGAGATACCATTTATAAAATGTTGCAACACTTGAAAATGCTGTTAACAGCAGGAAATCTATTTAAAGTGGAAGGAATATGATCATTAAGGAATAAAGAGGGAGTTTCAGCTCAGCAAAGACCTAGGGCTAGGGTGGGGGGGAGGGAGCGTCTCAGCGTTTGCATTCACATTGTTTCATCTCAAAGCCCCATCACAGGATAAAGGGGATGGGAACTCAAATCACAGCAACTGGATTTCATGCCAAGCCAAAAAGTCCATTTGCTAGAAGAAAGAATGAAATTTAATAAGACAGGTTGGGAGGGGGTGGGGGGGTGGTTGGGAGGAAATATAAGGAAAGGCTGGGAGGTGCCAGGTGGGATGAAGGCAGGGTTCTTCCCCTGCAACTGCAGGGGCTAGCCCATCAGCCCCCTAAATTAGGGGAAATCCAGAGCAGCCGAGGAGGCACCTCACCCTTAAAATTAATCTAGAACTCACCGTTCCTCCCCGCAACGATATCCAATGTCACAGTTGAGAATTTAACCATTTACTTGCCTGGGCTGCATCCATCAAGCTGCCTGACATTAAGACATGTCTCAGGTAAAGCCTGGCCACTGCTGGGCACATGATTTGTAGTGATTGCTTTGGAGAGGGAGGGGGAAAAAAAAAAAAAAAAAAAGAAGAAAAGCTGTGTACAGCCCAGCCTGAGGCACGCTCCAACCCAAGACCCTTGGTCTGCAAGCTCCAAGCCTGGGCAGGTATTAATCGGTGCCTACAAAGCAGGAGGTCAGCAGTGGGGAGAACCCACCACCACCCCATGAGGTCACCTCTTCAAAAGCTGATTCTGGTCAGATACTAGAGGAAAAAAATAAAGATGTCTTAAGAGTCACAGGAGCCAAGATATTTTGTTTGTACGTGATACAGCTTACCCGCTTCCAATCAAAAAATAGCTGCTGTGTCCATAGAGAAAAGTGATCTTTTTTTGCAGTGAAAAATCCTGAATCCAACTGTGCATTTATCGAGCAAAGTGGTTTAATAATTAACTCTGAGCAGCACTTCCAGCGCTGGATTGGGGCTCTGCTGGTTTCTTACCACTCACAGGCAGCCCCCCAGCTCCTCTCTGCCCAGGCAACTCCGAGCCAACAGTCAGGACAGCACACAACAATACAGAAGCAACATTATTTCCAAATTTTACAACCATATCTAATTACTGCCATCGTTTGAGCTACAAACGGAAGATGAGAAGGCAGAGAGCAAAGAGCCTTGCCCAAAAATGCAGGGCAACCACTAGACAGCCAGACAGATGAGGGCAAGGGAGGGGGACGGCTCCCCAGCTACCACCACCCCTGCACCCCATCTTGGGTGCCCGATTATCCTCCCTCCAACCACCAAACTGATCAGGGGAGGACATCTAGAACAGGGGCACCACCATCTCCAAGCCACCGTAGTCCCTGCTGCAGCGATCATCCCACCACAGTTTAGGGAAGCAACCAACTCAAGGACAGAAATAAGGTGGTCAAAGCAGCCTACAGAGGACATACAACACCAGTATCCTACTGGGACCAGTATTTACACCACACCGAGGAGGAGCATAGGAGCAAGCCATGCCCAATCCAAAAGGAAACACCTCATTTCCCGTTGCACTCCAGCCAAAACCAGCTCCAACGCAAAAGTTCCTTGCAACACCAGCTATCTCAGACAGGGAATGGTGATACAAGCAATATAAAATTTCCTCAGATAAAAGCAGCTCTACATGTAATTTTTGCCTTATGGCATGTCAGTTAGAAGCTGGTTTTCCAGGGGAATTAGCAGGGATACCAGTCCTCCTCTCTCCTGCATCCTCATAGTCCACAGCAGTAAGCATTCCCAGTCTTGCTGGAGAGCGGCTGCAAATTCCACAGCCACGCAGTAGCTGCAGCCAACACATCATCCAACTGCTACTTGTTTTACCATTTTGTTCATTTCTAAAAATATTCTACCGTCCTTCCGAGTTACCGCTCCATTACAACAATTTCCCTTTAAGATATTGCCGGCTGTGGGCAAACCACAGAAGTGTTCAAGTTGTTACATGCATCAGCTGGTAAGAGCTACAAGGATGCTGAGTACACTATTCTTGCTCTAGAAGTTGTGGTAGCACCTCGCCATAAAACATTTCGATTTCCCAAGTTTGTGACTTTTAAAACTCTCTGGTTATGGATTCAGTTCACCTGATCAACACCGTGAGCCAGCCTGCAGCGTAACACTGACTTACCAAAACCATATATTATTCTTTAGCACAAATCCTTTGCATACCACTCTGCCACCGCAGCAATTAGCTATTCCATTTTGCAAAACATATTGAGAAAGCGCAGTTGATTCAGGCAATAATTTCATCTTCATGAGCTTTTAAAACAACTCTTGTAGCTATGAATGCAATGCAGACTGACTGCACATCTCATGTACGGAAAACAACCCAAAGGATGCCAAGGACAGGGAGAAACAGTGACTTTTGCTTTCAGCAGTCTCAGTAATTAATTCCGCATGAAGAGGTGCTCCAGCAAAAACCACCTCCACGACAGGTTTAAACATTTTCTGCCAGAGGAAAGAAGAAAAAGAGACCTGCAACCTTACCTCTACCTTCCTGAGGTGAAAGATGGTTCATGGGAAAAACTGGACTCTTCAGTTAATTAAACAGCAAAACAACAGAATCCTAGAGCTTCAGCAAACACAGGCATCGACCTTCCACGGGCAGTCTTCACATGAACTCTTCTGACAGGGGACCAGCATCAATTACTGAGTCCTGCAGAGAAAAAGACAGTTTGTTTGCATTGTCTTTCATTTATCTTTCTGAATTATTATTCACATGATGTGGTTTTCAGAGTTTTAAGGAGAAAACCAGCAAAGTTGAGGTCAACTATTAATTCACAGCAGCATCATTAATAGCTTGCTGACCTTCTCAATACGATCAGTTGCAAGGTACCTTTTTTTATTTCATTGGAAAAGAACCCATTAAGGTTCCTCAAGCTTTAAGCTGCTTGGGGAAATAAAGTAAATGAAAGCTTAATACTCCAACCGATACCTTTTTTTAAAATTCTCCCCTCCCTCTTTGCCAATACCACTCCTAAGAAACAAAGATTACCCTCCAGAAAAACACAGCACAGATCTAGTAGCAAATCTGCCATAGCGAGACAGCATCTACGCAACACGGGAGATAAAAACTAGCACCAGAAAATTACAGTTGGTGTTTACAGCCAACAGGCTGCAGACCACCACCGAACTCATAAAACTCGAAGATAACGAGATCCTTCCCTGCCTCAGAAAGGCACGGATAGTAAACTGCTGTTGTTACTAAGCATTAAGCTAGAACTGGATCAAGGGGATTTCTCCCGTTCCTCCTCTTCCGCAGACTTTCTCTATCACCTTCAATAAGCTAGGCAGCCTCTGAACCTGCAATGAGCATAATTATTTCTCTCCTAAAGCACGTACGCCATAAAAAGATGCTCAGACTGCAGTACGTCCATTTTCTTCGGCTATCCCCTCTCCTGTAAGTCATACCAGTCTGAACCTTGTTCCTCTCGAGTTGAACGCTGGCATGGCAACTAATCTGTGGCTTGCAAAGCCTTTGCTTGGTTGAAAACTTTAAGTTCATAAAATTGGGCTCTTCATGTTGTGATGTACTGGCTGAATTCTCATGAAAAGGTAAGTAATGTTTAAAAAAACAACCATGGAAACACTGAGATGAGCTTCATAACTTTCCTTCCAAGCTACTCCACACGTTGCAGTTTCTATAGCCAAGCTTGCTACCTACCCCATCAAATGCTCCAAGACACAAGTCCCAATATTGCTTTTGAACTTTTATTTGTAGTAGCTATAGGATCCAATTCATCTTAATCAACCTTAGAGCCCTAAGAACTGGTTGGAAACCGGAGCTGGCAATTCCAGGGTCCCTCTGTAGTCAATAAACAGGTCCCCAGATCTCCCCTTGGGTGGAGATGTCCAGCGGTCCCCGGCAACCCAACTGCCCCAAGGGCTGGCTGCTGCTTCAGCGGATCCGGTCTGGTCCCCAACGAGCCACCAGGTTAGGAGTCCACATCAAATGACTTCCAGGATGTGTCTCTTTTCTTTCCTTCTCACAGGTTTACTAGGATTATTGGGTTAAATTTAGACCTCTAAATCCAAGCAGCTGGAGTTAGATATGGGGAGTATCATCACATGTTCAAAACCTGCTTGTCCCCATCACCGCTCCTGCTATTACAAAAGAAATTACATACATGGACATGGTCATTAGAATACCTAATAACCCACCTGTCGTTAATAACACAAGATTTTTCTAAGTCACTTGTTACAACCTATTGACGAAAAAGCAAGTAGGCAAAAGATGGGAGGAAGACTCACATGGCAGCATTGTCTCCAAGGCACTGGCAAAGAACAACTCCAGAAGCTTATGGATCCACATCCGAGCAGAAAGGTGCGACTAGAGCACATCCTGATGGGAGACAGGATGCCTGCCTTGCTAACCACCCATTTTTATACACAAGTGCACAGAAATGAACACAAAAGATGCACAAACTGCTGTATCACTCAGGCTTCCAGTCTGAAAGTTGCATTATACCAGTAGGAGACGGTCTTTGAATTTCTAAATGTCATAGATAGTCCAGCTGCTTTCACTAACCCTACAATAAATAGACCAAATGATGCTAAGGAAGAAACGCTAAAACCACAAAAACATAAATAATAATGGAAACTTTAAGAGTATGTTTCCAGATTCCCGGGGTGAGGTGTGTGTCGGGGCGGGGATTAAGGTCCCAAAATGAAAAAGGGAAGATGTTCCTGTTTTAAAAAGTATCTCTTCTCAACCTGGCTCTCATGAAAAGGAAATCAACAATCAGAATTTTAAAAATACATAACAAAGCAAAGAAAAACTAAACTGTTGGTATTTTAAAACACATTAGAAATGTAGTGAAAGAGCAAGAGAAACAAAATGCAGTGAGAGGAACCGCAGTACTCACAGGTTTGAGCATATCAGGTTATAAAAATTACCTGGGAACAGCAAATTCCAGCAATGGCCAAGGACCGTTACTGCACAGAAACAGAGCAACCACCAGCAATATGATAGAAATGGCAGAAGAACGCAACAAATATTTCTGTTCATTAATTAAGAAAGAAACCAGATGGTATAGTCATGCCACAGGAAACATTTTCTATTCCAAACAGCAATGCAGGCAGATGTGAAACAACAGCTAATGGAGCTGGTCGTTTTAAAGTCAGGAGACTTTCAACTCCATCCCAGGGGCTTTAAAAGCGCTGGACGAGAAAACCTCCGGACCACTTCTCGTAGCTTCCCGCAAGGGTTAACTTGGGAGGTTTGAGAGCATTGAAGGACACGTTGTTGTGTCAACATTTTAAACACATGAGCAGGATGACCAGGCTAATAACAAGCTATCAGTCCAGCTGACATCCCAGCAAGGAAAGGAAAATGCTGGTATAAAATCTAATTAGGAGCTATAGGAAGTAAATAACTGATGCCTACCGACACATTGGTCTTAAATCAATTGTCTGGGTTTTTATTAAGACTACGAGATTGGCTGCAAACTGTAGCAGCTCTGATGCAACATACTCAGAGCTCGGTAAATCATTTAACTTTGTAAAGTATCATTTCTCAAGTAACTGGAATTACATTACATAACATGGAATATATTAAACAGATTAATAATTGGCCAAGCAACAAGTCATAAAATATAACTAGATCACCATTAATCACGTGCCTGCATTGAAATCCCAGAAGGAGCCATTCTTGCACCCTACATTACTCATCCTCCTGCGAGCCATGAGCAAAAGCCACTGCAACTCAAGCTCACACCAGCTCTGAAAGCTGCAGATAGCAAAGGACATGAGATACGGATCTTCTACCAATGTGACTGCAAGCAAAGACCTTGTTCATCTTTATCACCAAACACAAACTTGGAGCAAAGACCCTTCCCAAACCAGACAAGAGGTAACAGAGGAGGGACACACCAGCAGCCTATGAAGGCAGTGGCAGCTTGTTCAGTGTGAGAACAAGGGGACACGATATGAAAGTTGCAGGTGGCAAGGCCAAAACCAAACCAGAGACAGCGGTTTCCTCACCCATGATCCAGCTAAGTGGTTTAGCTTCTTGCCACAGGATGCTGTGAATGCTAAACATCTGCGTGAGCTCAAGGGAGGACTGGTTGTGTCACAGAGCAGACACCCATGATGGTCATTAATCAGATGGACTGGGAAAGTCCTGGAGATGTCGAATGATCAAAGGCTAGAGAGCTGAGAGAGTGTCATACAGGGACTACCCAGCTCTCACATCCTTCTGCGGGCTCCACTTTCAGTAACAGGGTGCAGATCCATCAATGCTATTTTTAATTCTCACTTAAGAGTAGGGGAAACAGTACTTTGGAAAAGATCTCAGTGATGGTGGACCACCAATCGCACGTGGCTCCCCAGCGCAGCTCCCTTTGGCAGCAGCACTGCACCGTCCACGTGCATGAAAAAATCCTGAGTGTGGGAGCTCAACTCACTACTTCAAATACAACTGAACTTGGGGACGTCCTACAGCCTCTTGCGCAGGTGACTGTACCAGAAGATACCAACAACCTCTCCTTTTCTGGAGATGGTGGAACCACGGCTGTTGAACCACAAGCAGCCTACAGGCAGCCCCAGAGTTACTCCCGGCCTGCGGCACAGTTGCACAAGAAGTAGTGGGGTGATGCCATCCTGGGGTCATCGGATGATCTGAGCCCACATCAGCAGAAGAAAGCAGGTTTGAGAGGCAGACAGAAACACGTGCCTCATTTAGAGGGCACCAAAGACCTTTCAGACATAATTCCATGGCAGAACCACTCCATCCCCTCAAGCTCTCCCATGTCCCGCACGCTTTCTTGTCCTCAACTATATGAAGATTTTGCTAAGCTTTCACAGGGCATTACTACACAACCTGCCTGCAGACCACTACCTGTAGTCCATATATCACAGTCAGAAGCTAAGGGAGCTGGATCTCGACTTTTCTTTCCAATACATAATACCTTGAGGCAATAATAAAAGACACTTTCCAAGTGCTATTATTCATAAGCTTTCAGTTTAAGATATAAAGAGATTTAGAGGACAGATAAAAGAAATAAGTATCCATAGATTATATACATCAACAGCCAGGATATTTCTCCCTTTCATCAGAAAGCCTTTTAATTAGTAGGAATATGCGCTTAGAAATTTTCCAACATTAAAAACCCCCAAGCCCTTTCACCCACACTGACTGGTGACTTTTTCTCTTCTCTTTTCTTCCCCAAACCTGTATGTAGCATTTCTCACTCCAATTATTGACAACTTTCACTGAATGAAGTGATTTGTTTTAGGTGTTTCCGTGTTTTTCCCTCAAACAAGGCATCAAAGTGGGGTTGCTCCCTGCAACCCAACAAAGCACAAAGAAATAACACACACAAGTCGATGGGTTGGACTGGTTTTAAACAGCTGAAGCTGAGGGCAAGAAGTGGGTTATCCACGATCTTGTTAAGCATATCCTCTGAAGCTGCTCTGAGCTGGGTTCAGACCAGATGATCTCCTCACACCCCTTCCACCTAAACTATCCTGCATAATCTATAGCAGGTTCAGAGTATCAAAAGTTCTCCTTATCCCATGAAAATGTATTCAGGAACACACAGGAGAGCCTGGTGTGTTGCTGAACCCATTGGCCTTTCCAGCCATATGTCTGCTTTGAAATTCTACTAATCAGTTGCAAAGTTAGTGGAGAGTGGAAGGAAGCTAAAAATCTAGCACAGTATTTAGGCTCAAGGTCAACTGCTAATATATTTTTGAGTCAAATATATCCACTATAGCTTCTCAGACGTTCCAGCAACCAGAAGAAACAACTTCCTGTCATCCTTCATCTGAGCCAGATCTCACCCGAAACCTTTCATCTTTAGCTTACTACAACATTCTCCAGTCCCTCGAAGTCACGCGCTGTCTACTGCATCTTCAGCCACGGACCTACAGGGCAGAAACCCTTTGCAAGGGAGTTCTCACACAGCCCGTGATGGACCGAGCCACCACAGCACCTTTGAAGCCGTCATCATTCAGCATGTGAAACAGGCATCTTTCAATACCCCCCTTGTTATATTTTACTTAAGGCTCTAAATCTTTTATCGGTGACTGTTTAATATTAAAACGCATAAACAAGGGTCCATGGAGGCAGGACCAGAAACAGCATTGCTCTCTTCACTTGATGACTGGGCTCCAGATCTACAACATGAAGACAAATATGGGCTTGTCCACTCTTGTCCCACGCTGTGACTGCAGGATCCTCTCCTGTCTGTCAGCTGCAACAGTTTGTTCCGTTTAGCCTAGGTAATCAAAGCTAATAAATTATCCCCAACTATAAAAAGCAAGTGGAAAGGAGTTAGGAGGCATTTACTGTTTATTGTATGATGACAAAATCTATAATTTATTTACTTGTTTTTCATTGCTGTGCTATATATAAAAAGGGCTCACGACAAAGTAATAATAAAGAACAGCTTTGTTACAGGAGGTTGCAGGGAGCCTCCCGCAAGGACCGTCCTTCTCTCTCTGCTTACGAGCAACGTGCAGCACCAAATATTTTTTTGCAACTCCTCCAAACTCCAAGGCTGTTGGGCCAGTGTAAATGCTGCATTTTTAAAGGGATATTTAATCTCCCTGGAGGAAGGACATTCAGGCAACAGTTTCAAGGCAATGCTAATTCTCACTACATTTTCCCGCCTTGAAAGTACTCTTTCAGGTTCCCTTTAAATTTTATTTTGCTTAAGAACTTTTACACATTTTTGGGCATCTGGAAAGTCTGCTTTCTTCCTTATCTACTTTGTCAGTAATACTGCCTGATTTATACCCAATACCAAATAAGTGTTGCAGGAGACACAGAGAGAAAAGACGTTTTGCAAGAGGCCTAAATCTGTTTGCCAGTTAACTGTTGCAAATTAAAAGGTCAGAAAAACAATCACTGTATTTGGAAAGGATAATTTTACACAACGAAGACCTCAATGCAAAAAAAAAAAAAATAGTAACTTTGTTCCAGTAAAGCAAGTTGTCTTATCTACCCATGAGGAAGTTTAATAAACAGCTTTCTGTACTTCTAAGGTTTTGAACGCGTGCCAGGTTTTGCAGGGATCTCACTCATCCTAGATGAAACTGCAGGGCTTTAACTGAAAAGCAGAAAGTGTAAAACATGTTTTGAAAAAAAATTTGAAGGAGAAATTGATTGGGCTTGTTCATTTAGCCAATCAATAACAACAGACATCACTAATACTAAAATCACATCTGCAGATTGTTCCTCCTGTTACAGACCAAGACCAGTGAATTAACCCGCTGGCTCCCAAAGCCCAAGGTACTCCTGTCAGACAGAAGAAGCACATCACAGAGCCCGAGTTAGGAGCCCTGCCAGATTTTTGCTAACTCAAGGCTAGGGCAGCTCCAGGTGGAAACACCTGGGCTTATTCACCGAGGCTCCCAGCCAGCGCTGCTGGAGCCGTCCAGGGAGAGGAGAGAGGCAGAAGTAGCTCCAAGGTCGGGGCAAAGAAGCAGCAATAAATTTGAGGGACCGCTGTTCAACTCTCCCGGTCTTGACAGACAGTCCAGAAGTCATCCGTGGGGGTATCTGAAGGAGTGAAGAGGCCAGGCTGCGTTTCACTGCCACATAATTTGGGGTTTGACCCATTGAGGTCAAGCAAGGAGGACAAGCCAAGATGAAGGGCTGTTTGGTCCCTAAATGCCAACTGTCCCCAGGTGGAACACGGGAAGAGAAGAGCTCAACGGAAAGGAAAAGCTGTATTTATATATGCAACACCAAATACAAAGGAACTTCTCTCGGCAGGTCTCTGTAACAATCTCACATGTCCATGAATGCTCAACCTGCCATACATCTCCTACACCATCGTTGGCTTTTCTTCATTCACCCGCCTCATCACAACACGAAGCCCAGAGTTCCCAGTTTGGGTATTTATGAAAACTGCTGTAATTTTGAACCAGCTCAAGATTTCACAAGTGCTGTGAAGCCATAATAGCTCTTTGCTGGCAAAAGTCCCCAGCTGGATCACATCAACAGTTTGGCCATCATCAGCTCTGGGGAACGCTGAACCTGGTGTGGGATCCTGCAAAGAGAATGAACCTGAAAGCTCTTTAGCAGATGACACTTCCCAAGGGTGCTCCAGCCGTCACTGCTGCAGCACATGTGAGCAGGACTCCTGTTTTGCATCCTGAAAGCAGAAGTGTGCTTTAAGGGCAGAAAAGAAACCAAACCAAAACCCAAAGTGTTTTTCTATCCGCACACAACCCAGCACCCCAGGTCCCTACTCACTACATCTTGCCAAATTAATCCATAGCTTGCTCCTAGCCAAAGAAATCATTAGATTTATGTCCAAAAACTCTCAAGGCATTAACAGCCTTAAGTGCACACTTCATATTAGTTTTTAATAACTTCCTGATATAGATTAGATCCAACTTTATTCCTCCCTCACCAGCTGAACGTGAACTCTATGAACACCCTAATTTCTGGAACGGCATCCACATTCTCAGAATATTCAGTTTCTCTCAGTAGGGCAAATTCAGTTTCAAGCCAAATGACATATAAATAATTATTTACACAGCTCAGTAGTCCTGTGGTGCTCAGGTTCCTTTTCTTCCAAAGCCTCGCAGTTATCTTAAAAAGTGTCTACCATCATTTGCAAACTATTTTGTCTGACTGATGCCAAAGGGTGATAACCGCTTGCTTGCTTGATGTCAGCTCCTTGGAAAGGCTGAAATTGCATGACATTTCCAAAGGACTATACTTGAAGTTATCTCTGAGTAATCTAGGAGAGATGATCTTGTGCAGCAGAGAGTAACTGGTTTGAAGGGCTGTGCGAATGCTAATTCCTCAGGCTGGAAAGAAGATGCATCTTTGAAAGTGGAATTTAAGCTGTTACAGGTTCCCTATTCCAACAAAACCAGCTCCTACAACACTTTAATAATAAATCCCAAATCTGAGATCTCCTGCAAAGAACAGTCTTGATTTTAGGAATGTGAGACCAACTTTTAATCCTCTCCTGCCTTTTTTTCTCTCTACTCAAAGCCAGTGACGACGATTAAGTGATGACAAACGGGTTTGCATGGGTACCATCGCGAAACAGGCTGCTGTCCAAGTAAACCTTCAGTGATGCACAAATATGCTCCTATAGCAAGTGATGCACAGACACTGTGGTGGCCTCAAATCTTCACAATCACTTGAACAGCTGTGTGCTGGATTACAAGTATGTGGTACAGGACTTTAAACTGTTTACTTTCTTACTATCCATCATTAAAATGTGCTTAACAACAAGCACCAGCAGCCTGGGACAGATGTTCTTGCCTTTTTTTCTTCCACAACAAAATGTAATTTAAAAAAACAAAACAAAACAAAACAAAACACAATGGAGAAGGATATCATATATAAAATATGTAAAGGATATTGTATATAAAATTACAGAGTTCAAAAATTTTTGTTAATATATTAACACAGAGAAGGTGTACTAGAGTCCAACTGTGAAAACTTTGTTAGTAATTCCAATGTCTGGACTTCCAGCTTTTAATTACCCTTGTCTTACATTTTTTACTCTAAAGATGCTTTATTGTCCTGGCATCAAAACAATGACAGGGGAAGGCATCAGATATTGTGAAATCCTAATTCTTTTGATGTCATTGAATTTGGAATTTCGATTACCTTAGACCTCAACTATCCTTTCACAAGGGGCTGGGTCACGCTGAGTCAAGCCGGGGAGTAAGCAGAAACTGAAGATACAAAGCACTCTGCACTACCCCGGGTACACATCTCTTAATAAAAATGTCACTGTCCTCAGCCCTGTGACTTCAGATCTGTATCTCATCACCTTTATTGAACCCAAACTGTGGCAGAGCTCGTTATATCCAGATGCAATTTAGAAGTTTCTGAGAAGCTGACTCAATAGGTTTCTCTAGAAAGGAAAGCCAACGAAACAATTTTAGAACGTTCTCTGATGCTTCTTGAGTGTCATGTCTTAATGATTAAATATCTCGGGACGATCGAGGGAAAAAAAGAAATGAAGACACCTTCCTGAAACAACCATCGCTTCAAGATTTGAAAACTGCTCTTCTCCCACTGCCCCCACTACTCACATCATTGTATCTGAGATTTTTATACAATGCAGATAGCTCAGATAAACAAACTATATATGAACACAGAAATACTGTTTACTATAATCCCTGGCTGACAGTTAGATAACACAAAGTATATTAATACTAAGAAAACAATTATACTGGAGTTATAACTCCATATATTATGGAATAGCATAAATCCATATATGCATAATGTAGGAATGTGTTGCTATAGCTACAGAAAGAAAATTCAGTAGTAAAAAGGTAATTTTGAGGACTCTGAGTGGAAAAAAAATCTACAGCAAACCCTTCAGCACTGCTATTACCACATGCTAAAATACAATGCTCTTTAGACAGTTTAAATGCATGTTTATCTTTTTTTAATTATTTCAGTATGGTCCTAGAAAAAAATAGTGACTTTATCAAAAAAAACAAATTACTTAAAGTGCCAAGAACATTTCTAGAAGGTTTCATCAAAGTCAGGACCAAGGATGGAAAATGGCTTATGCTTCTTCTTGTTCTGTGAAAGAGGGGAAAGGTGGTGTAGGGAAAGGAGATTCCATGTACAACAGCATCCCAACATGCAAGCTGCCCCTGCAGCTGGCAAAGTGCAGGTGCCACCGAGGATGAGGACCATTAACGGCAGCTTGGAATATATCGCTGAAGCTTTTAAGATGACATGCTTATCAGCCTGAATGCCTAACCAGTGCTTTAGAAATAAAGGATTACTGGGAGTAGAGGGCCTGTGTTTATACAGAAGAGCTGTAGTGAACTTAAAAGCTTTATAGCTCTTTCTCATGTATTTATGCTTATTTAAAAAAAAAAAAAAAAAATCCAAGATGCCATAAGCTTATCTGTATTTATAACTTTAGCTATTTGAATGCTTTGTCTGAATGGATTCCAAATGGAAATTGAAAATTCCCTGCCCCCGCTTTCCTGTACTATTTTAGCTTAATCATTTTGCCAACAACGCTGCAGGAGGTGAGCGAAGGGATG
The DNA here is from genome assembly GCF_018691265.1 of Tyto alba. Taxonomy (NCBI): domain Eukaryota; kingdom Metazoa; phylum Chordata; class Aves; order Strigiformes; family Tytonidae; genus Tyto; species Tyto alba. The sequence goes on along the minus strand of NW_024881316.1, from coordinate 49,459,804 downwards.
CTGAGGGTGGACAGTCCCACCCCTGCCACTCCGGCAAAGGACCGCGATGGCCGTGCACACACTATGGGACTGAGATGACAAGGACAACTGCTTCACCTTCTCAGCTACCAGCAGCCACTGCCAGACAAGATGCAATAATTGTGATTTCTCAAATAAAGCCTATTCCCTGCTACAGACTGGCCTTGATTGGGCACTGGTGGAAGAGCAGCTCCAGAGCAGTGAACAGGGGACTGTATAATGGAAACAGAGACAACTGGAACAGAAAAGTCAAGGGTTAACCACCCCTTTTCCCTTTCTCCACTGCAACCTCAAATAGCTTGTGAAATCTCCTACCAGCCAGCTACGCTCCTCTAAGCCCATTTTCCAGTAATTTTAGAGAAAAGGGATTCCAGCTGCACATACAAGCTAGCAAAGTGTCAGTGCTAATATATGTTCTCCCACTCCTCTGCTCTTGCACCCATCATGTCCTACCACTGGTTCAGAGCCACCCTGAAAATACAGCATCGCACTTGTTCTCTGTGTGGTCTGCCATCAAAAGAGGGCATGGGCATGGAAAAAGACTTTTCAGAAGCAGATGAATATAGCCATGCAAGTTGAATTTAATGTTACAAAAGGCGGCGGGGGGGGGGGGGGAACTCTTTATAAACTGCTTTAAGTCAATCCATTGAGATGTGTTTTCTGCAAAACGTGTCTCTTGCAGAACTTCAGATCCTGTGGGCAAGCCCACCCCTTAACGTTCAAGTTTCTCCCATCCATCAATCCAGAGACCAAGCTCCCTGCAGCTCTGATCCTTCCAGGGAAAGCAGCTCCAACAACAGAGGATTTGGCTGAGAACTTCCACCTGTGGCTAGTGGCAATGAGAACAAGCCATTTTCTGTGAAGCTCCTCAAACCAGTCCCAAACCACTGCCTTTCCTTTTCGGAATTAAAAGCAGATGGTAAACAAATCAAAGGACAGTTATCTAAACAGTTGCTGAGATTCAACATCTCTCTTCATTATCCAGCTGAAATTGAGTTTTCACATTCATACTCCCAACTCCAATCTGTTTATTGGTTTGCAATAGTGGGGAATTTCCTCCTCCTTTTCCAATAGCAACTTGGTAACCACAGCGCATTTGGCAATTTCTTAGACAATATTCCTTTGAAGCATTAACCAAAAGGGGCTGGAAATGAGAAACAGCTACACTGGAGGTGGTACAAAGATGCACTCCATGTAGAAACTTCAGCAAAGATTGAATCTCCTGAAATAACGCCTCAGTGTCTCCATTTGAAGGGAGATTTTGATATACCTTTTTCTGACAAACAAGTTAGTAGCAAAGCGAAGGATTCAGAAGTGTCACCTCCAATATCCATTCTAAACCTGTACCACACGCAGCCTCCAAATTGCTTTAATCTACCCCAGAACAGCCCGTTTTGTGGGAAAAGCCACCTTAAAGAAACCGGGGGCTGTGGACACTTCAGATGTACACGTACAAATGTGCCCAAAACATGAGCAGAATGAGGCTGAGCTCTCTGCATCCCAGATGGGTGCTCCTCCGCCCCATCCTACGGCACTGGATCTTCCTGAGAGATACCAAACCGGCACTGCAGGACCACCGAGCCTTGGCTGCCAGGGTCTTTTTAACTGCAGAGCCACGTGGCAAAGCAGAGGGCATCGCCATGGTGAGGATCAAGGCATATTTGGGCAGAAGACACCAGGGTGGAGAACCACGCTGAGACCTCCAGGTAGTCCACAAGCCCTGAACCTGACACAGTAATTTCTCCATTGAGCCCAGAAATTCTGATCATCTCCAATTATACTTCATTCAGGTAACTAGAAAGACAGTATATAGGAAAACACGGATCTCAACTAAAGCAGCTATTATAATTAATCCCCAGCGGTGTTTATACACGAACACAAGAGCACTCCAGCTGCAATTTGCTGTATAGAAACACAACCAGAAGGGAGAGAACATTGCAAATCCGGCAAAAAACCACCCACCCTTCCGTTAGCTGTATTAACCAAAACCATCTCCTAACCCATTAGCATGACCTCTCGATTTCAGCGTCATCCTGAGCTATGCGAGGGGTTTTACTGACTGTGCGTTCCCCTTCTCGTCATGTGGAAGGAAATGCACCCTCATCCTCACCCGAGCAACGAGGTGGTTATCACTAATTGCAGGAGCAAAACAACTCAACAAGACAGCAAACACATGCATAAAGCAGGAGGGAGAAGGAAAATTTAGTGAAACCTTGGGCAAGGTTTCGCTAAATTTCCTCCCTCTTCGGTTTCTGCAGGTGTAAAATGGGAATTATTGATGCAGACACCTTTTGTTAAGCTTTGCTTACTGCACCTTGTAAAGCATCAATGTCTCCTGCACAAGCGACTCTGAAAAACTGTCATAGATCTGGAAAAGGAAATTACATGAATCCAAACAGATGGTTAATCAAAAGGTTAGCTTCTGGCTCTGCAGCCAGAGGAAATAGGTTTTTCTTTAGCAAAAATAAATCATGTCAATAAAGTAAACAGTAGTGGCTTAAGTCAAAATAATAGTTTAGGTCAATCTGGACTGAACACCTTCACCATCATCCTGATAATCTCAGCACTCCTGACTTTCAGCAGTTGAGCCTTAAAGTCATTTAAGTCATGATAGGTTTTCCAAGGTCCTGTGTCGCTGCTGCAGCCTCCTCCCAGGGCGCCGCCGGCGAGTGGCTCAGCAGCACGGGCTTCTGGTCACGTTCCCAAAATACAAACAGGTACAAAGAACAGCACCTGAGTTTCATTTCGGTGGCAAGATTTTCATTTATAAGCAGCCAAAATTGCTGCACTATCACATAACCCCAACTGCCGGATGGTAGAGCATTTTGGCGTTTGTTTTCTTGGTGTTTGTTTTTTTTTTTTTTCCGAACATACAAAATTAGAAGGGACAGCACTGAAGTTTTAGAATCATAGAATGGTTTGGGTTGGAAAGGACCTTTAAAGGTTGTCTAGTTCCATCCCCCCTGCAATAAGCAGGGCCATCTTCAACTAGACCAGGTTGCTCAGAGCCTCAAAGTCTCGCCACGTGCCAGCAGTGCGTTATTAAGCACTGGACTGCAGCAAGAGACGTGTTAAAATAAGCTCTTTGGAGATGAGCTTCATATACAAAATTTCCATGGTTACTTCCATGCAAGTTACCACGGATTAGGTGGGACTAAGTACTTATTTTTCCAAAGCCATTTATAAGCATTTAAGAGATTTTTTCCATTCTTGCCTCAAAGTATTTCATATCATTAGCCACTGTTTTTCTGAACATATACATTATGTATTAAGCTTTAAGAAAAAATTAATTTTATACTTTTGCAGTTTACAGGAACTGCATTAGAGATAGGTACGATAAGAAGATACATGTTTGTATAAAATGTCAAGCTAATCTTGACAGCTAGTAAAGTCCTAGAGCGAATTAAAGGCTACATGAAAGTATTTTATCATTCTACCAGACGAAACAGCTGTTGGATCAGACAGATTTTTCCAGTTGTTAGAAGTCAGGGGCCATACTTGCATCAATAACCATGACTAACACCTACGCAACTGTGTTTAAACAATTATACTAATGATTCTTGTCATGACTGAAGGAGTGAAAGTGGTGGTTTTCAGTCCAAAGAATAAAATCTGTAAGATTATCCAAACCTAGAGTATCTTCTGCTTGGCATCACTTATGGGAAAACTCTTCTCTAGAAAGAATTTATTTATTTGTATTTTTAATGAAGCATTTGAGGCTGTAGGACACTACTTCTGAGAGGCTACCTACAACATCTGATGTGCAGCAAGCCTAGGAGCTGCAGATTGACGTGAACATCATACTCTACACTTTGCTCATTCATCTGGCTGGTTGAGCAACGGACACACAATCTACCTACCCCAGCATTTTCTTCAACTGAAAATTGTGAGAAATAGGCTTTTATAAGCATCTTTGAGATTTATTTTAATTGCTATACCAAAAAAGGTAAGTACTATTTCACACAGGATGCCAACACATGACAGAAGATCCCAGCTGGAAAGCCAACTGGTCAACCAGGAGACATTCAGTTCTGCGAAATGGGTCGTGTCTTTTGTGACCTGCACTACCCGAATATGACAAAACAACATCCAGATTTACACAATGGATTTTATTTCTGTTCAACAGCCAGCCTTGCTTTGCATCGCATACCCAGAAGAGCCAAATCCTAAAAGCCTCCATTCTACTGCCCCTCAAATACCCACGTCTTGTCCTTTCTTTCTTGGGTATTAAATAAGCCCTGCAAATGTAAGGAGACAAATAATTCATGTAAAAGGTCTTGGTCCCATCTGACTGGGACTATGGGTGTGTTATAATGGAATTAAGATACAGAAAATGACTCACACACCCCTGTTATTTGCAGTCCTCCTTATCTTCCTCAAACTGCCAGAGGCATCCTAATCCCCAGTTTCAAGAGAATCATTTCTTAAAAATGAAAGGAAAACAACTTTCAAAGCCATCCCACCTGGCAGGAGGTTGGATGCTGGGTGCACTGGCAGCGTGGGTTTGGCTCACCGGACCAACGCTGCCCCCAGCGCCGTCAAACCCAGGCTGCCCTTTGCCTCCTGCAACAAAAATGATGAGCTCCTGTTTCACGTTGGATTTCCATCAGCTTCACGGGGCACCCTAACGCACATGAGGCACGGAGGCAGCCAGATGTGCCCCACAGCTGTTGTTGAGGAGCGATACCCAAACCCTGGGAGGAGATACGGTTGGGAACGTGTGACGTTCTGCTGGATCAGCCAGCCCATTCATCCCCATCCTCCCCTTGGATCTGCTATTTTAGCTTTGCCATCCCTGGGCACGTTGCCAAGAAACAGTAAAGACAATTTAATTTCTGGAGGAGTGGTAGGAAAATTGCGAATCGGGATATTACGATACAGACATGTTCTTTGTGACTTGCACCACAGAATCCACGGATATGACATGGAGATACCTATCACTAAGGAGTTTCTTTTCATGGTGTTATCACTTGCTCAAGCAAAACTTCAACAGATTGCCAGGACCTGGTAGAGTCAGAGAGTTCAACCATGGAATTACTCCTTTAAGTTAAAACATCTTTCCATGAAGTTTTACAAAGAAAGTGTCTTTCTTTTAATTTCGATACCGTAAAATGTAATTTCTCTACCTCAGTACACTTTGAGAAGGAGATATAGATAAACAATGTTTTTAAAAATACACTAACTCAACAGTAGTATATGCAGACTAAAGGGAATTATTTTATTCCCCAAGAAAAGACATTACAAAGCAATAATGTATGTAAAATACACTTCAAAAAGGAATTTTTTTTTTTTTTTCAGATCAATCTTAAACAAGATTGTGATCAAAACCATACAGGAATCTAAAAATATCTGGCCAGAGAAAACACTAAACAGAGAAAAAGCCCAAGATTATTCGTTAAAGGAATTTATTCCTCTATTTTTCCTTTCTTTAGAGGTTCCCAAGTGCTACTTAGGATGGGCAATGTAGCAGGACACAAACCACCGAGAAGATCCAGACCATTTGCACCACAAGGTGCACGATGAGTGTCCTCACACCATCTCTGGGTGGGATTTTGTTCAGCTTCTCCAAGCCGGGCTCAGCCTTCTCGATGGGTAAGACAATCCAAATACTATCCGTGCAAATCGACACCTGCGCGGGGACATCGTGTTTTAAAAGAAATGGCATTAAAGCACATTAATAGTTGCCGAAATTCTTCATCTCGGGAGCAGCCCATCTACAAACATTTTGTGTTTTCAATCACGTTAGAGCAAATTAACTCCCTGGTGTTTGAAGTCTGAAGTGAACTCGCTCCATGGTAATTACCTCCTGTTCTCGTACAAGTAGCTGCTTGTGCCAGCCCAGCTCACTCTTGCTTCGAGAGGCAATGCTCCAAAGTGCTGCCGTACTGCCGCGGCTGTTTACATTTCTGAAGACAAGCCTAAAGAACTGTTTTTCCTCCCCTGCTTTAGAAAACTCTCTCCAGAAGAGCTTGTTTAGCAGAACGCGGAAGCTTTTGAAAAAAAAACAAAAAAAAACAAAAAAAAAAAAAACAGAGAAACTTTGACAAACACCGTTTCAAAACTGCTTCTTAGAACGAGCTGTATAAAATTATCTTGGATACGTGCTTTTCCCACTCGGTTAAGCCAGGCTGAAAGGGAGAATTCCCCGGTGATTCAGCACATAGTTTGAAAACGTGATGCTTTTATTAAACCCGAACAAAGCGAGGCCTCTCAAGGAGGCACTTGATTTCCGAGCACCTGGAGACGTTCAGCGCTTTGCCAGGCACTTGGGGTGGGTCCATGCACATCTGCACGGCGAGCAAAGCTTTGCTGATGAAGGTACAATCCCACAAATAGCGACATAATTTCGACAGCACCTCCAGGGAAAGGATTTACTGGCATAATTTGGTCTTCCTAGAAGGGTTCAGCACGGTGTCAACAAGTTAGTCCAAGCTCCAGACATATAAAAGATGCAAGGTGCTGGAAAAAAATACATTGCATGTTGCTCCCTTTCCATCCTCCAGTCATCCACCTCTCTCCCCTCAGTACACTCTCATCTTCTGAAATTTTTGCTAGTTGTACCTGATAAAAATTCACATTTCTCAAAACGCAAAACACACAGCCCCAGAGGCTGTCACCTCCCGTGTCAGGTGGTTTTATATTTTAGGGTGGTCTTCTCACTTTACGACGTAACCGACATTACCATGTGGCTCAGCAACAGCGGTTGACCTTTCTGTTCCCTTTAGTTCTCGCCAGAAGATCCCAAAACGCACAGAAATTTGCCCAAACATCCTCCACAAACTTGGCGGTGAAGCTCTTGGCATCTAGGAGAGACCCTCACAGTCCTCATCCAGATCTTGCTCTCCAAGTGCTCATCACTCCTCGCTGAAGCTTTATTTCAACAGAACTTAAGGATACACAATATGAAAGGTAACAACACGGCGAACAAAACCAGAGATCAAAGACTGCCCCAGCAGACAGAAATTAAGTTTAATATGCCTTGAGAGTGCTCTTGTATAAGTAAGTATTTTGAAGCTGATCAAGTGTTAGTAAGCATTAATATGCTTATAAATATCTGCTCGCAGGAAGAAAAAAAGATCAGCTAGGAGGATTTGGCTATATACAAAATGTACTAATCCCATAAAATGAGCAAATTAAAGAAAAATATTTTTATTTGTTTCCATGTAGGAATGTGATCTTCAAGTTGATTGTGCCATCTCTGGAAAGCTATCCAAGTGGGTAGGCAAAACTGGGGAAGTAAGCAAAATTCATCTCTGAGAAACCCCATAATAATGAACCAGTCATATTTTCTCCTGTAAGAGTGGGTCTCCGTGGAGATCATAATTAAGAATCCAAATTAAACAGCAACTAAAGGGTGGGCGAGGCAAACTGCATCAAAGTCCAGAAGTTAAATTCAGTCAAATGAATACTATTTACTAAAAATGAGAATTGCCATGCTGTCCATCTGGCAAATGTCTGAGACGTCCTCTTATAGCCCTCTTGGCTCTGCAAGAGCAGGACTTTATCCTCTAAGGAAAAGAGATGGGAAACAGCTCACAAACCTCCTCTGTGCAGATTTTAGTCCCTATGGATGTGGTTCAAGAAACTGTAGTTTCTTCTCTTTATTCCCATCATAGGAAAGAACAGATTGGGAGATGATGTTATCTTTTCCAGTAATAAGAAGGCTAAACCTCTTCTAACATCTAAAAAAAAAAAACCATAGTCTGGCTTCACCTTTATATGCCTGGGATTTAGAAAGGGATATACACAAATTTGATTCTCCCCCAAACATGCAACTGTATCAGGCAAACTGGGATAAGGGATGTACATATGGGATGAGGGACACAGCTAAGAGGTAAAGGCCATATGACTCGGTAGTAATGCAAAACCTGCAAATGGTGGACCCAATGCAAAAGCCTGGAACTCGTTAACTCTCCTGGCAGAGGTGACTGCGGCCAAGAACTTTAGTCAACTGATGAAATAAAGAACATTTGCCCCAGGCTCAAATGGATATTTCATTAATTATGTGAGAATTAATCTAAGATTAAGCAAAGATAGAGACCTCTCTTATGGGAGCAGGGGTCAAGAACTAAGAATTTGTTTCATTTCATGGGTAACAACAAACTGACATTAACAAGAAACAACGTCTAATAAATGCACTCTTAAACATAGGCCTGAGATTTTGTAATGTTAATATTTGTGTATAAACCGGATCCACTGAAGCAACGTTATTAATGCTTCCCAGTTTATGAACCTTCTCCATGTGGGGAAAAAGGCTCAATCTCAGTAATAGCATTTATGGTTTACTGCAAAGTGCTGGCCCCCACCAGAGTAAAGTAAATTTTCAGCGGTATTTAGGGATTCTAGAGGCAGGGTGGGATAAAGAGTTAATTTTGGGTAAATGACCTGACTGTTTTATTGGACCAGCAGATCTGTAGCTGCACCAGTGGAGATGTTTCTACATCACCACTAAGGAGTGAGGTACGCGCGGGAGCATCCGCCACCTGCCCGGGATCATGCAGCGATGACCACCTCGCCCTCGTCTTGCTTGACAGGTGAAGAACCTACCCCAGATGGAAGCTGTGCCTCAACACACTCTTCATAGCGGCAGGACAAGGGGTGATGGTTTTAAACTGAAAGAGGGGAGATTCGGACTAGAGAGAAGGAAGAAATTTTTTATACTGAGGATGGTGAGACATTGGCATGGGTTGGCCAGAGAGGTGGTAGATGCCCCCACCCTGAAAACAGTCAAGGCCAGGTTGGATGGGGCCCTGAGCAACCTGATTTAGTGGAAGGTGTCCCTGCCCATGGCAGCGGGGTTGAACTAGATGGCCTTTAAAGGTCCCTTCCCACCCAAACCTGTCTGTGACTCGATGACTGTGATTCTTCAGTTCCTCTTGGCATGGTGCATTATCCTTAGCGGTGGGATGCTCGGGGTTCAGATGATCGCAGCAAGTTAATTTCCCTTTTAATACTCAGTTTTCAGTGACCATTCATTGAGCTTCTTGCCCTTAATCATTTTGCTTAATTCATCTATCAAGGTTAGCTCTTCTCTACACGAAATTCAAGGCCACAGGGCTCTGAGCGAGCCTCAGGTCAAGATCTCCACAGCCCTGGTTAGCTCACAGCCCGGGCAGCAAACACCAGGAGCTGACTTCCAAGCACAAGAAGTGCTGCTGGAAGCTACTGCTCTGCTCAAGACACGTTTTTTCCCCAAAAGGTGCTACTATTCCACAAAGCTGGTGAAACAGGAATCTCCCCAGTCGCACATAGCATTATGGGTGTGTCATCTTAATGCTGTGCAAGAGATGAAGCAAAATACGCTAAAAACTTTGACTTCATATATTAATAATATATAAATTACATAAAAATATACCATAAATATATAAAGAATGTCTTTCAAGGGCATTTTGCTGACCTCTGAGCTATGCTCATGTTGTATTTCCAGCTGCAGGATGGCCACACAGGTAAGTAGAGGATTAAATGTCATGATTTTGCAAACAGTGGCCTCCAGCCACCTTCCTGTGACACTAACAGCCTGCAAGACCATCTAAACTGACCCCTAAAAACAGTAATTCCAAGCTGTTTGCAGCATGCTATTTCTTCCAGGTAAGAATATGCCGTTGTTTTTTTTTTTTCTCTGTCCAAACAAGAACATGTATGAACCCTTGTCATTTTAGGTTCTGAGCACAAGAAACAGTTTATGAATCTTCTAAGCATAAAATGAGGGCTCTATTGGAGGAACTTGGTCTGAATCTGACCCTTCCCTACTTGGCAAGTACTTCCATTTCAGTGATCTGTCCCTAAACAGATCCAATCCAAGAGCCGGGGAACAACTCCATCCAAGAGCCGGGGAAGCGGGGAAGAAGGATTGGATGCAAATGCATAGATTGCTATATGGAAATGACATTTTTCAAAAATATTATGCTTCTAATAGTTCTGGCATGAAGCAAGGAATTACATCATTTATCAGAATCCAGGAATTCTGGACTCCTGCATGCCTGGGTCTTCCAGTCCTAACAGGTCCTCTCCCTAAAAATCCACAGCAGATGCTGAAAATTATCTGTCCCTTCATGATTTCTTAGTGAAAGTGCCTCCTCCTCCTTTGAAGAAGAGGGCAAAGAAAATCCAACAAAGCTTACTTGTTACCATTTCTTGGAAGGAAAGGGCTCACACAGCCTATTCAGCCTCTCTTCTTCCTCCTCCTCTGAATAAAATAGCAAGCCCCGTACCTTGAGCAAGCACCCGTTTCCATGACAAGCTTGGCACTCGTGTTGGAGTCTTTAAAGTCAGAAGGACGAGAAGCCAAGCAGCATGCCGCTCCGAAGGCTAGCCGAGCTAGAACCAATTCTCTAGAACAAATAGGCTATGTAAACACCAATAACATAATCTACTTAAAAGCACTATTACCAGTGATACAGAACCACTGTGAATTTTCTAACACAAAGATAAATGCTAGCACAAATATTTGTTTAACGCTAAACAGTAAGACCTGAGCAGAAGTGATTCTGGCCCAGAGCAGCTCCCAATGAACCGGAGCTGCCCGAGTGCCACGATTGCTTCATGAGGGCTTTAAACCCGCTGCAGAGAGGGATTTTTTTAATTTTATAAAGCAGTATTAATATTTTATGATTGCATTCTTCTGCATTCCAAACATATAAATAACTCCAGATTGCTGCATGCTTCAATCGCCAAGAATATACTCTCTTTATCCTTTTCTGCCTTTTTGTGTTGTAAGGGTGTGGGGCTGGGAGGGGGGGGGTAAGCATACTAAATATAATGAAAATGCAGCCTGACATCATGAGTAATTCTAGGCTTGTCCAAAGACTTTATATCTCTAAAAGAATATGAAATCAACCTAGCAGGTCTGTTTAACAGGGACATGTAGTAATGCAGACACAATGCAACTGTAAAAACTGAAAAGGCAATACAACAGGCTATGCAGCAGGAAGACTACCAAGGTTCTTCACTGAGTTCTCCTTTGATTTAATTCTGTGTAGATGTATTCTGTGGTCAACTACTTGCAGTCAAACAAGAGAAGCCTTTCAAGGTTGCTATTGCAAATTACAGCACAGGAGAAACCGGGCTCGCTGCTACCAGAAGCCTTCACGCTGTGATCCCTGCTGTCACAACCAGCAAGGGAGTTCAGGGGTGAAGTCAGAAACGACACGATTCCCAATGACTGGAATACGCCCTGAAACTTTCCACGCACATCCTAAATTTTTGAGGTCATCCTTTCCTCAGGACTTCCTCCAGTCATTCTTATATGTTAAATTCTCAACATCATACACTGAAACAATTGCCTTTTTAGATGGGAAAAGAGAAACAATCCAGAAGTCTCATTGCAACCTCAATTCAGTATTTCCATCCTTCCCCCTTAAAACACTTAAACCCCTGCAACTAGTTGCTGAAACATCAGCAACAAACACACTTAACTTAAAACAAAGAACATGCACGCAGAAAGAGTCCTGTAACTCCAAGGGCTAACAAACCCAGGTCTGCTCTCCCAGTTGCACTCTTTCAATCTGCTGCTCATAGTTTTTATTTTTGCAGGATGGCACCTTCACGTCCATAACCAGCCATCAAATATTTTGCCCCTGATGCATCACGGACCATTAGCCTGTCTCAGCCTCATCCTCACTGCTGTTTGTCTTATGCCATTGAAAACTCAACAAGACCTTTTAGAGGCAAGTGAGGTCCTACCTCAAAAATATACATCTGGGAGATACTCCCAGACCTGGGACAGTGCTAAAATGCAAAATATTGACCTCGCCTCAAAGAAGCGGAGGGTTGAGCTTAAGCCCGTATGAACCAGCCCCACTGCTGGTGCTGCACGCCGCAGGAAAGCCTCGCAGATGGTGGGCCACAAATCGTACTGGTCTTTCCAAAAAACAAGCCGTTGAGCAAAGAAAAGGAAAATGGAAACCACAGCAAAGTCATTTCATGAAATAAAGGGACATAACCACCAAGGCAATTCAAGAACAAAAATGCTATGCCCATCTACTTCTCATATACCATGTTATTATTCTAGCTAAAGCATGCAAATAAAAAAATCTTGGTCCAATTTAACTACAGCAGAAGTTACACTTGACAGTTTATCAGCATACGGAAAAGGAATGACACTAGGAGGAGAAAAAGCTTGTACAACGGCAGACCGGTTCTACAGTGCAATATTGTATGTTTTTCTAATACATAATAGATCAAACGCTTAATAAAAAATAAGCTCGTTTCTGATGGAACAAATATTCAAGGGCATGAAATACTGTTTTAAATTATTTCACTTATAGAGGAGAAGAAAAAAAATCTTGGCTGAGCAAGCCACAGGCAAAACTGAAGTGCTGTGCCAGCAGCTGTGGGGCTTCGCTGCAAACCACGCCAGCAGAAGGCTATCGCAGCTATAAAGCCGCACAACCGTCCCTTATTCCTCCCATTTATAAGCCACACTTTCACGTTGTACATCACGCCACCACGATATCCCGAAGCCCAACTCCATCTGCAGCTCCCTTCATGCCTAAGCACTTTTTCCACCTCGTCTGATTGACGGGAACCACTTCGGTCAAGAGATAAGTTCTTGCTTCACTGTATGTGTAGGAACAGATCCTTTCCTCTCCATGTCAGGAGCATTTTATGTCGTTAATACCAACGAACGCTCATGGCACCAAGTCCTCAGTGCAACAATAGGAAAAAAGATCCCCAAGTTTCCTTGAGAAAAATCCTTCAGAATCTTTCTCCAGCATATAAAGAAATTTAATATGCAGCCTTATGTTCAAAATTACTTATGTCAAATCTGCTCAGCTTGCAAGTCATTTTTATTTTTTCTTAACTGCCTGCCTTGTAAAGTCACCTGGGAGCTAAATGTCAATATAACTTGTGCTTTGGAACAAAGCCTCTGCAATTAGAATATTTCATTATGGTACCGAGTACATTAAACACATTTATGCCTTATTCTTTTTTGTTGTTTTACTTATTTTAACCAGTAATTTTGTTTCTTCTTACAGAATGCCAGTAAGGTTTGTGTTACTAGTAAATAAAATATTCAAAATCATGTTCTCCTAAAAAGAGATCTCATGGGTTAACATAAACCAGAAGTGAGCTTGTTACTTATATGCCCCTTAAAAGAACACGGGTACTTATAGGGAAAGACACCAGCAAAACTGCAGTAGGGTACAGGACACCACAATATGTATTTCTATCTTGAAAAACATTGAACAAATCCACTTTAAAAATACCAAGCATAGCCCCAAGGCCACGAGGAGAAGAAAGTGGTTTAGCAGGTAGAACAAGACAGCCCATGCTTTAAAAACCCAACTGAACACATGATGATGGCTCTCGCATAGAAATTCTGCACAGTAAGGGACTATATCTGGCCAGTAAGTGCTTTTTAGCTCACTATCATCTAGCAAAACAAACTGGCTCTTTCTTCGAAATGCCAGGACCTCCAGCAATTACCCCTCGACATCCTAATTGACTCAGCAATTGGAGATTTTAATTTCTGAAGCCTCGTCTCTGCAGTTAGCCTTGATTTAATTTCCCATAATCTTCAGCAATAAATTACTTTTACCCAGGCTTTGACTCTGTGAGATTACTCATACAGAGGTATAACACGAAGAACAGTTGAAAAAGAACTTATGGGAAAGTTAGCAGTCATATTTGAAAGGTTGTCATTTACAACAAATTACACTGCAAAAAGAAAAAAAAGCCTCGCACTATGAGTCAGAAGAGAAAGGTAAAAACCTACCACAAGGTCTGGAGTCAATATCAGCAAAATGAGAGTTTTCTAGTAGTCCCTTTTCCTGTACAATTTGCTTGCTAACTGCCACACGTTATTAGTCTCTATAAGGATACACCATAAAGTTTTCAGCGTTTTACAGTTTCTCTGGTTCTCATTTGGGGTTTCAAAAAATAAAGCATAAAAAATAAAATTGGGAAAGCAAACTCTTCAAATCAAATACTGCGGCAAAATGCAAACGGGCACAGTGCAATGTCAAAAAAAAACCCTTGAAGACTTTGGCACTCGCTTTTCTGAAAGTCAAAAAGACCATTAAAACTGTATTTATTTGGAAATGGAGCCCTCACTCCAACGTGAACCACACTCCAGCAAAATGCTCCGTGTTTTGTACATCGAAACAAACCCAGCATACAGATAACCATCCCAATTAATAAGGCAAAAGCCCTTTTCCCCAGATTTAGCAAGCCTAATAGGTTAAAGTACATGTCACACCCTTTCTCTACACCCACTACATAACTCTCGGCTTTGTTATGTAGACAAGCAGGCAACCAGCTTAGTAAGCATCTTAGTGTATTTACAAAAGGCCTCTACATTAGCACTCAGATATTATGTAAACTAAGCCTTTGCGAGAGAGAGATCCATTGCAGAACAGAGAAAAACAGACATTTCCCAAAGGGATCACTATTTTGAAACAATACTTTAAAGGCTCTACCACATGCTGCTGACCCATACAGACAATTAAAAACACAAGCTCACCAAACAATTAAAGGGTTTGTCATTGGCATGAAGAAAAGTGGAATAAATTCTAAAAGTAAACGTCAGCTTCGGAGGGGCATATATGGTGATTTGGAAAGGATAAATGTGTGCAGCTTCGACGTTCCCAGCACCATCTATTTTTGGTATAAGCTGGTAGAGAAATAAGGCAAGAGGAATAAAGGAGAGAGATTCAGCGTGCTCAAAGGCAGAAGAGTTCACAGCGACGTTAAGGTTCCTTGCAGCATCTCCAGCACAACCCAGCCCTCTCCCACCACCCCCAAAATCCCTGGGCGTGCCAGACTCCACATCTTCTGGTCTCCAGCAGAAGGAAATGAAGGGGCTGAGATAAGGCAAACAGCAAGGGAGGTCAAGCACGCAGCTAGCCAAAAAAAAAAAAAAAGCATCCCTCTTCCCATCCTTACCTCAGTCCTCTTCGTTTCCTCCGTTCATGGGATGAGCCTGTAAATCCTCAGGGAGAGGAGCCATAAAGCATCAATCTTGGGTGGTTAGACCCAGTGTTGTGCTCTTCCTAATGGATTCCCAGCCCGGCCCAGACAAGGACTAGAGAATGAAGATGGCCCCAGAGAGCCGTGGCAAGACCATGCGCTTCATAAACTAGGTCATTTATATTTTTTTCAAATGAGGTGTGGACCATAGCACCATCCCTACCAGCAGGCAATGCTGAAGCTCCACGTGCCTCCAGAAACATTCCTCCCTCCTCATGCTCCTGTGGGTTATAATTACCAGCAAGAGCCACAAACACACGCTCAACCTTCCTCCTCTGCTGGGTTCAGGCAACCGGGCTACAAACTGATTTACAAGGCAGGTATCCCTCAAGACACAGCTCCAGAAGACAGTGTCACGGGCATTTCTAATTGATTCCTGCTTTGGAGTGGAGCAGCCAGACTCCTATGAATAGAAGCTGCAAAGGCTCAGGAAATAGTCTTTTTCCCCGTTTTGAAGGAGGGGATTTTCTGGCTCCATTATTTTCATCACTCTGACTCAACACAGGCATTTGCGTGCGTGCGTAGACATCAGACGGAGATGGAGCTGTTATTAATGGAGAGTCAGTCTCCTGGAAATGACAAAAGGTTCATTTCTACTCATCAAGGGGTCTCGTAAAACACCAGTCAGCACTCAGGCTCATCCCTCAAGCACACGAGCAGGTTTTGCAGAGTAAAATTTTCAGAAGCTCAGAAAACCACGGCTGTTCAAGCCCCACGCAAATGCCAACTCCCTAGCAACACAAGCTTCCTATTCTGGAACAAAAGCTCTCCAAGAAAGAAAAAGCTCATCCTCCAACGAGGTCAGAGAAAGCCTGACATCACAGAAAGATGCTACCACTCAAACTATGGGAATGTGCTGAAGCAGTGTCAAAAAGATGTACAGAAAAGCTTGTTTTCTTTAGAACCAGGACGGCGCAAGGCGGGGAGGAGCTGGGTGGAAGCAGCAGCATCCCCAGGGGTGCAGCTCTGCTGCGTCCACGCTCAGGCACTACACAACATCGACCAGTACCTGCTCTTCCAGTGCCCATCTGGCCTCCCCAGCCCAACGAGCTGAGCTCAGCGCAATCCTCGACATTTTAAACACAATGTGGGATCTGTCCTGCAAACCAAGCAAGATTGTCGAAGTGGTGGAGCAAAAATTCTGCAACATTTAGAGAGCAGAGAGAAGAAACGTTGGATGCTGAGCAGTTACTCATCATAAATCACTGGAGACATTTAAAATTGGGGGGGGGGGGGGGGGGGGGGGGAGGTGTTAAACTTTTTTTATCTTTACCCTGTGCACAGCACTCAGGGTTCATGGGAATCTGAGGCCTGGCAGCTCCAGCACTTGATGCTGGTTACACGACCTTTGCTACTACGCTGCTTCGCCTCCCTTCGACACACTCCTGGGTTCAGCCTCACTTAAAGTCTTTTATTGTCAAGGGAGGTTTTGTGGCAACATTCTTCTGGTTACAACTTCACATTTCAGGTTCTTAAAACATCTCTCTGCTTAATTCCTCCTTTTGTAGTGAGTGCAGCACTGGTAATGGTTTCCTCACTTGCTGCTTATTATCAGTCATCCATATCCCTCAGAAAAGGGCTTTTTTTAAACCAGTTGAGCATATCACACCAATGGAAGAATGACTTAGGTTACAATCTGAAACCGTCTGAAGATTAAAGCCAATTATTTCTAGACTTTTACTCTGGTTTTCTTATCTTCTCACGGAGGTTAAACAAGTTTGTTAAGGTTACATGACCGCCTGCAAACCTATCCTGCCTCTTTTTCCCTTGTTTGAAGTGTTAAATTTTGTCAAAACGGCATCTACTTCACAAAATGATCTTACTACCTATCCACGGGGTACCTTTCTGTTGGAATATTAATTCCTTGTATGCAGTACTCTTAGTCAAACTTCATTTTATCTTGAAAGGGACAGGCAACACCTTGGGATTAACCCTCCTTTTCTTCCAATATACCCAAAGTAGTGCTATATTAGAAGTCTTCATTATTTTATTAGCAATATGCACCGCATTAAAAAAAAAACTTTGGCAGCCTGTAGATTGTTGTGGGGGTGCACAGACAAGAATGTTAAGAAACTTTTTTAAGCAAAAAAATGTCCAAGTAGCAGCCCTGAATACTGCACTCTGCTCTGAGCTGTATCTGAAGCAGGTGTTTGGGATTTGAGTAGGAAAGCTTGAAAATTTAACTGCTTTTGTAAAACCACTTGATGATGTCAACAGTGAGGTGCTCCTATCATTGAAGCATCAAGTATTTAGACATCTAGAGCCCAGCACCACACAGAACAACCAAGGAAACAAGCTCAGGATCAGCTCTGGTATCTACTGATATGAGCAGCTTTGTGATGTGCTCCTTGGGACTTGCAAGACAGTTGGGCCACACAACGCCCCAGCTTGCTGGTCAAGTCAGCAAACCACCAAGCAGCCATTTCCCTTTCTGGTGATTTTTTCTATTCTAGAATCCTTCAGGTCTGAACATGAGCAGCAGACGGTTTTTAGCCTTTAGCTGGAAACCAGATCAGTTTTTAGGGAGTGCTGAATCAGTCAAAGGAAATGTTACAGAGAGATTTCAATGAAGTAGTAATTAAAAGAATTCATAACATCTGAATTTATTCCCCTTACCAGCTTCCTATTCATCATTTTTTTCAAAATCTTGGCTGCCTGCTAATTTTTCAGTGCATCTCATCTCTATTCTGTAAGCAAGAAGGCAACTGAGCCGCCTTTTGTCTGGTCAGCACAAACAAGCTGAAAAGATCTGGGTTATGCAGCGGGCTGGAGCTGCAGAAGTTCAGACACATGGCAGGAAGTTGACTGCAGAATTAAATCTCAGTTTCCTCTTTCAGACATATATATTGGCTGGAGAGAAGATGGGTTTATTTTTTTGGCAGCCAAAAAGAGGGGGCTCTTTTGCATGCTTCAAGTTGGAGGTGTTACGCCAGCTGACAAAAGGGATCAACAGGACTTTTCACTTTTCATCATGGTTGGTCAGTTATGGACACTAAAGCAGAAGCTTTTTTGAGTCATTCCTCTATTTTGGCATTTCCCCTTCCTCACGGCTTCTTTTTTTACTAGACTCTTTATACAGCAGAAAAATATAATTCGCAGGAAGCAGATGCGAGAGGGGAAACGTCTACGAATTCATCCCGCACACCCCAAAAGCAGGATGGGTCCCGTACTCTATTCTCCAGTGCTTTGCTGAATGAGGCAACGAAGGCTCTGCCATCACACTAGTGAAGTCGCCTATTTGGAAACATCTACGTAATGTACTGTAAATTTAGAATTAAAGATTTTTGAAGGCTACTCCATGCGAGCTGATTTGTTTTCTTCCAAATCTACAAAATCTTGCAGACAAATAGCCAAAACTGTCCAAAATTATTTTTAAATTACTTACTACACAAAATCTGATAACTGCTTTTAACCTTCTTCGTTTTCCTTGTCTTGTTTTCCAAATTCCATCGGTTTCTTTACAGTCCACACCTATGGTTTAATGCCAGGCTTACTATTTTAAAACCACTACTCCAGACAACAGTCTTCATTTGGCTTTAGGGCTTTGAGAAATGCATTTCTTAAGTTCTTTTGCAAGGAAAATTCATGGCATCTCCTACCGAAACAGCCAGGTCCAACCCTAAGATCCAATACAACCTGGAAAATCCTTGCTGCCGCACCTCCTGTTTTGGGAGTGGAAAACTCAAACTTCCAAAACTCACGGGCTGAGGGGCAGGCTGTCTGTCCTCAAGGTGAATCTTACCCTCACACTGAACGGTCTTCATCATCCTCATTTTTTTAAATAATCCCCTCTCCAAAGTTAAATGAGATCTTCCACAGTGTCTAATAACTTCAACTCCCTCCCTGATCTGTGAGCATTTCCCTGCACTTTTTATTTATTAGGTCTCTTCTACCTCTTCCAGCATTCCCCAGTGAGCCACAAGTTTCCTCCATGCACATCCCTCCCTGGAGCAGTTCCTCGGGATGCACCTTCCATCAGTACAAATCCAATGGATAAATTTATACCGAGATCACCTCCTCTACCCCTACTTCTGCAGAGCTCAAATCTCATCTCTTTACTGTGCTGATGCTCTCATTCCCCATAAAGTTTGACCACTACTCTTCATCCATCCTGATCCACCTCTTCACAGGTGATTTGTGTTGTCTGCTCCCCACTGTAATTTACTATTTACGCACACTGGCTCTTACAGATTTGACAATTATGAAATACCTTCTGCAATATTGGTCACAATGAAGTGTTTTATGCTGAAAAAATACTCCTGGCTATGACACCTCGTTAACTAAATCAAAAAAAGATGCCATCAGTAGCGAGGGTACTTTTTGGATATCAAGCTGTTCTCACACACAGTGTAGCTCCCTCTGTATAAATCAACATCTGTTTTGCAGTGCCTTTACACTTTTTTTACGCCGATTAAAAAATAAATCAATCAAAATTCACTGCTGCCATCACATCTGCTTTCCCTTTTTGCGATCTCTCTTTTAGAGCTTTTCCTAAATAAATAGTTTTATGGTCTTATTATAGTTACAGTGGTCCAAATCATCTTCATACGCAACCTGTTGAGACAACATTTTGAAAGGATGACAACTGGAAGTGGTGATGATGTATTAATTATTACAGTCTGAATAAGGAGTTTCATCCCTCTGGTGTCCAAGGATGGGACTTTACATAACTTTTAAAGGGAACAGGAAGATTTTCATCCTCAGATTGCTCTTCAAGAGGCTTCTCCTGAAGTTCTCAAGTCTTGGCTCCTACTCTGCAGAATTCCACCAACAACTTACTACAATCTCCCAGGCAATTTATGATTCTGGCAAGACTTAGTGCAATCTATCACTCGGGTGACAGACAGAACATAAACTGTATCCTGGCTGACATCACTGCTGTAGTCTCTAGTGAAGTCAGAAGAAACTATTACAAAATGAAAAACAATGCTGTCAGAACTGCATGCTTTCTACCACTCCTAGAGTTCCATACTTCTTCCTCAACACAGGTTATTTTGCTTCAAACAGACTTGCTTTATCCAAGAGGACTTTTACCATCACTATTAACTGAAACGCTCAAATAAGAGATTAAATAAAATAGTACAAAACAAGACTGAAAGCAGGAAAAGGGAGGTTGTCAGAATTCTCAAAGCAGCCGCTGTGCTGAAACTACATAGAATTAAAGTATATTTTAAATAACTAGTAAGAACTTAAAAAAAAAATAAGTATATGAACAAGGTTGAAGCTTCTAGAAAATAAGCAAATTATTTAATGCTACGAAGAAAAAGACAAACCGGAGAGGACTACAGTTTGCTAAAGGGATCATAAAATATATTCTGCCCCTCCTTTAATGAAGTAAAGTTTTTACTTGGGTCTAATGCACTATAACATGCTACACAACAATTTAGTCTTGCTACATGGTCCTAACAAAACCTTACAGAAAGTTAATTAAAACAGGTGGACTCTTTGCATTCCCTGATTCTATAAGCAAGGCTACAGAAGGCTGCAGAAGAAACATATCCAACCTCCAAGAAAAACATGCTTGCTAAAATATTCAAAAAGTGGAGAAAGCCTTGGGTAAATGCCATTCATACATCAACATCAGAGATAGGTCATCAGAAATTCCAGCCTTTGTTTAAGGATAATGCCTCCTACCCAAGCTGAAGTCTCAGTGAGGCTTGTCATTAACTACAG
Organism: Tyto alba; assembly: GCF_018691265.1. Lineage (NCBI taxonomy): Eukaryota > Metazoa > Chordata > Aves > Strigiformes > Tytonidae > Tyto > Tyto alba. Next base: position 49,439,143 of record NW_024881316.1, on the reverse strand, counting down.
ACACATCCAAACTAGCACACAAGCCAGGAGGCTCTTCCCACCAAGACAGCAACGATGAGGACGACTGGCTTATCAGGTGAATCATCAAGGTCACAGACGTCCTCCCATGTTCTCATTCCTCAAGCAAACCAAAATGGGAGATAAATATTTGCATATCACTGCTAAATCCAAAGACTCAATGCCCATTATTTAAGCATGAGTACATAGTAGCTCATTACCACTGGTGAGGATCACCGTTTTCCAGTAAACCAGTGGTTTGCTCAGGGATTAAAATTTCCAGAGGTAAAAATGTGCAAAGTTGTCAGCTGCTACAGCACGTCGTGTCAGTCCCTTCTCCCCCTTCCAGCACCGGTGAAAACTTGCATGACAGGAGACTACATGAAGATTGACACTTTTACCTCCCACCAATGACTGCAGCAGCCTGGAAACTTTTCCCGAGCACCCTGCTATTCTGACAGACATTTGTATTATTACCATACTCTTTCTAACATGAGCAATTAATGCAACGCTGACTTGGCAACTCAATCAAACACAAAAGAAACCTGTCCTATTTAGCTGCATAACGCATCCAAGCATGGGCAAAATTTGCACCCTTCTACCAAAGCCTCCCTTCTCACCAGAAAAGGGACAATAAGATTTTTCTACCAAAATTCAATAACTTCATTAGCGTGCATAAGTACTTGCATCTATCCTTTAGACTTCTGTCTTCCATTCCAGCCTGCCCTTGTCTTCCTTCTCTTCCTCTTTTCTAATACCTTCATCTAGTTTTCCTCCTCCCTCTTTCCTTTTTGTTGTCTCTCAATTCCCCTCCACAAAAAGAAAGGTTCAAAATATCAAAGCAGCATCCTCTCCTCCATGGACATTGCTCCTTCTGTTCCTATATTGGCTTTTATAGTTTTTCTTCTTGCTCATTCACTGTTTCTGCAACAAAGATTGCGAGGTGCTCCCTTCAGCAGGGGCTTTTAAAGGCGAGATGCTTTGTTGAAACATTGCCTGCCCAGGGGCACATAAAAAGAACTCCGAGTGCCCACCACACACACACACAAAGGTCTATAATTTTTTTAAACATTATTAATACCAAAAGAATGCAACCAAAATCATGGAATAAGCGAGGACCAACATTATATTTGTGTACTTGTTTACTTCTCTTGCTAATGGTCCTAATTACAGAGGCTACTGTGGTTTAGTAATTTACCTCTCAGGGTACAAAAATTATTTCTAAAAAGTCAGTAATGCCTATGAAAACTTTATTTAGAAAAAGAATAGGCTCAGATCAAAAGAAACATACCCAACCTGCATCCATGCCCAAGAAAGCAGACCTCTGCAAAGGCAACCCATAAGGACATATAGAATTTCTTCACCATGATGCTATAGGTTGAGAAGTTGAAAGAGAAGAGCGAAGAACCCTCGAACAGCATTTCAAACCGGTGAGAATTCGCTGCAAATAGCATTAGCCACTGAGGCTATTCATTTAACAGGTTTCTGCTGCAGCTGAAGTGTGCCAAGGAGCTTAGTAAAGCATTCAAAAGCCTGCTGGATCACATTACAGACAGCACTTTCATACTTATGTGCAATAAAGATTGAGTTTAACCTAAATATACATCCACTTAAAGTGACAGCTACCCTTTTAAAAGTAAAAATACTTCTGAACTTTTCAAAAAGTTTTCTTAAATGGTTTAACCTTGCTTGCAAGAGTTTCCGAGCAGTCTGCTATCAGTACATCATGCTCCTGTGCTGAAGATTACGTTCGAGACCAAATCTAGCTACACGTCTACAGGGAACTGGAACACCAAGCCTGTAGATGTACTGCAATGGTCTTTTTATCTAAATCAGTTTAAATAAATAGAATTTGCATCTGGCTGGAGACAGGGTATAGATAACAAGCATTCCTGACACACCAGTTGCAAAACCTGTGCACTGTTGTTTGAGACTTGTTCACTTCTGTAGCTCAAGGCACCTGAATTCTGGACTCCTCTGCAGTCACAAAATCACCTAACATATTTTCCTGTGACTTTTTTACAGCAAGGTGGCCTATGGCAAGGGGCAGCAGCCCTTACTTGCATGGCTACCCAGTTTATTTATGTTGGACATACTGGTTTTCAGCCAACATTTTAACCAACTTAAACATCCAAAGCGGCTTAAACTAAGAGCACCTCTTGAGCCGTGATGAAGGTACAAAAGTGGCAGGACAAAAAACTTCAGTCAGTTGTAATTTACCCCAACAAAACTGCTCAGGTGATCCTTTGGTACCATTTTTCATTCTAGCCCCATAAGAGATCCAGCATGTGCACAAATACAGGGTCAAGAGCATCCTCTGCTCTTGCTATAGCAGAGCAACCAAAAGCATCACGGAGTCAGAGCCTTCTGCAGACAGTCCTTACACTAAAAGATTAATAATCTTATAAGCAGATAAAGCCAAAAGGAAGAATAAAAATTAACAGAAAACGGGGAAGAAGAAAAGCAAGCTAAGGCTTGAATGACCACGGTCAGTGCGCGGTCACGCCGGCCGGCTCTCGCAGGGCTGAGCACTGCTGACAGCCCGGACCTGCCCAGCAGCGACCCAGGCGCGTCTCCGTGACCAACGCAGGAGCTCTGCTCCAGGTGTAACCCTTTTACCCCAACACCAGAACTCACAGGTTGGCGAGCAGCCACTGACAATGACCGTGGCTTTCCCCCGGGTTTAAGTGAACAGGATTCGTCGCAAAGCCGTCGTTATCTTGCATGTAAGCAATTCCCACTTGCTTTTTCCTAGCCGGCACAAGCTGAAGCCTTCTCCTGACAAGGGCTTCTCTCCAACGATGCATACAGCGCTTGTCCTTAAAGCAATTACACAGGCTATGAGCTATTCACCATGTCAACAACAATTTCTCTCCTCCGGACCGAAACAGCTTAGAAAAACACGCTGCTGAAGTCTGCTTCCCTGCTGAAGAGCATCTCTTCACCTGCGCGCACGAGAACAGGAACAAATAACAGCTCTTCTCCGAAGGCAGGGGATGGATGGAGAATGTGAAGCTGCTCTGTCCAACTCCGGGTAGTAAACGCTACGCAACCGGCCTCATTTGGGAAGACGGATAGGAAACACGTTATATGCACCATTCATTTTTCCAAAGCTAGTGCAAGGCTACTGCTGCAAGCTTCTCAAAATTATTTCAGTTTTACTGGTTTCTGGAAATAACTAGTTAAACTACTGAGGCTCTTACAGCTCCCAGCTCCTCACAAATTCATGTTATGAGCTGTGGTTTCCTGTTTGTTATGTTTTCCAGTATACTTAAGACATTGACTTGAAATAAGTTACTTTGCCCCTGCCCCCTCCCAGGTTGAGATTAAACTGTGTAAACATCTGTTTGAGGTAACAAGTTCGTCTTGCTTTCAGAAGAGGAAAATTGCCTAAATTCAGGGTCTTTATCACATCTCTTTGTAAATATATACCTCCTCTTTTTTTTTTTTTTTTTTAATAAACCACTCCTCAATGAACATTTAAGTGTTCAAAAATAAGCTGAGCGAAAGCTTGAAACTCATTTTAATTACGCTTTGATAAGAGTCAACCCATTTCTTCATGCACTGAAAAGCAGTCATTTAGACTGTCATCTTGGCAAGTGAATTAATTTTCTTAAGAGCAAGTGAGAAAATGAGAATGATTTAAGTTAACGCTGAGCATCTAGTAAATGCTTGCAGCATTTACCCAAGTTATGCATTATACCACCCTTCCTTTAGGGAAAAAGGTCAATCTCATAGTAAAAGCCAAATACTGTTGAGTCAGGACACCTGCAATCCAGCCCCAGTTCTGAAACCAGGCAGCTGCAAGTCCTTGGCCGTGCTGCTGAAAGCTTGTGACTCCGTTTAGTCATCTGCAAAATGAAATGTTCGGTGACACTGCAAGAGCACGTCTGCGCACGCGTGCGAAGCGCGATCTTTGGAACAAAGAGGCTGTATAGATACGGTGGCTCAGCCTGGGGTGTTTAACAAAGTCGGGCCAGGTATTGTACGTGGCCTGTAGCAGTAAAAGAGCATTTCTGTGAGCAGAGTTTACTTTACGCAGGGTGGAGGATGTGTCAGTGTAAACCACGTTAATGCACAGAACACTTCACCAAGAAGAGGATATAGCTAGTGCAGCAAAGGTATACACGTGGCCTTAGAATAAATGACTTTTTTATTTTGGTAATTTTTCCAAAAGGAAAACAAAACAAAAAAAAACAGCACAGGCAAATGCTCTCTGCTGAGCTGCTCTTTATTGGATGGCGATGTTCTGCTGCACTACAACGCACGCTGGATCTAATTACCCTAATAGAGTCACAGTAGGGATGCGCTAACTATATTGTCTCCAGTAGGTCACCGGCAGGAGCTCGCTCTCCCTCTGCCACCCCAAATCTCCTCCGAAGCCGCAGAGCAGCACGCTCCCACGAGCCAGCCAGGGAGCATTCCGAGCAAGCCAGAGGAAGGAGCCGCTGCCGGTCAACTTGGGGTAGCAGCAAGGAAAAGAGTGTTTCAACCTAGCAGGCAGGAAATCACTTGCTGCCGAGCTCGGCTGAGATGTCATCTGTGATCTTCGGAAGATGAGATAAGCTGGCTGACATAAAATGGAAGCAAGGGAGCTGGAAGGAACCTCTACTTGGTGTTGCAAACCCCATAGCGTGATCCCCCTTTTTTCTGACAAAGCCAGCGTACGAGGTGCTTTATTCTCCTGGCACTGCACACACAGTTGGCAGATGGAGAAATCTGTTGTACGTTCATATTGCATACGCATGTTGTACTTTCATATAAGATTCTAGTGCATTAGTATTATTTTTAAATGTTTCTGCTTCTGGAGCCTCATTAAACTTCAGTTTACAAGACCTTTATGAAGAAAGGGTGTGAAAAGATATATTTGAGAAAAATCTTTAGGTTTTCTGCCCTTTTCTTCAAGCAAGTCATCCTTTACCTTCTCATTCTCTAGTGTAAAGTCTGCAGAACGTAGACTTTAACCAACTATAAGCAAAAAGTGTTCTACATAACTACACGCAAAATTTTATACTTTCAGCTGATGTTGGCAATTAATTTCTCTCTAAAAGTTACCATACACGTCAGCCACCCAGCCTCCTGCTGACAGATGAGGCATATTAGAAGTCTGCCTTCTAATAAGCTCTTGCAGAGGCACAAGTCTCACAGGCTGATACACGTGATGCCTCTAGAAACCCCAGGTGTAAAACACACCAATTTCACGGAGCACGCCACAGGGTGCTGAGGCTCGGCCCCACCACTTGAGTTTCCAGTTGTGAAAGGGCATGGCATCCATAATCCTGCCTAATGCATATTTTGGCTTCAGTGACTCTTGCAGCCATCGGATTTTGTCTTTGAAATGTCCTTGAAATATAAGGAGTCAGAAGTTTCTTTATTAATAAAATTAGCAAAAGATATTCTCCTGGAAATGCATGAACTAGGCCACAGGGAAACAGACAAAAACTCAAAATAACCCATGACATCTGAAAACACAATCTATTAAAGTTATTAAAAAATTGCTCTGGGCTTCCCAAGAAATACAATTCTGTACATTTTTTGATAATTTGCTACTACAACTTTTAAAGCAGGTTCTTCATCATTTCACAAGTTGTGAGCAGTAGTGTTGCCAGGTTGTGCCAAAGAAAGGGCTTCTAAGAGGCTTCCTCCCAAACATCAAGTGAAATGAGAAGCAAGAAACCTCATTTCTTACAGAAACCTGTACATTAGACACAACAACAGTTGAAATTTTTACTGTAGAAACCCCTAAAACTTCAAGTCATGGTTTTAGCATCAAAATGGAAATAGGTAGGAGCCAGCACTGGCATCTTTTTTTAATTCCACTGGGAAGCTTTTCTATTACTCTGTGCTTTCAGACTGCGTGCAATTCACCATTTTGCTCGAAGCAAATAGGCAGTGTGAGGCAAGGCATGAAACGCTGAAGAGCTCCGTGCCAGAAACGACGACCAGCTCGGCTCCCCAGCATGACTCATCACCCGGCAGCACGACTGAGCTCTCTCCAGCCCTGTGCTGGGAGTTCAAAGCAATTCTTTCCCCCCCCTCTCACTAAAACATAAGGGTTGTTTTCTCAGCAGAATATCAAATACAAGAAAAATCAATTATTTACATCATTCTGTTAGTTGCAATTTGAAAAAAAAAAAAAAAAATTAATTGTATTTACACAGCACATGCATATCCACTACACTTGGAGCAGAAATGTCATTTAAACCATTCCAAGAAGAAATTACAGTCAATTCCAGAGACCCTAATAGGGTATAATGCCCTAAACAAATGTTGCCAAAACATTAAAAAAAAAAAAAAAAAAAAAAACAGATGGATACCACATGCATCTGTTGGAAGCAAACACAACCTTGCCCAGGATAAAAAAAATCTTCATAAACTATAAAATAAAGCCCTGCATATTTTTAACTTGACTAAGAGGATTACACAAGGGTTTTATGAAGACATTGACACCGGTATTGACAAACTATACAGTAGCAATATACCCCCTCGTTTAACTGCAATACAGCAGCCATTCCCTTGGGAATTGCTTTCAAATACCAAGAGTAAAACGACGCTTCACTCATGACACAGGACATACCTGGCAGGAGGAAAAAGGTGCCGCAGCAGCGTTAGGACGGTGCTATCACATCCAGCAATGCTCATTTCCTCAATGCCACAGTCCCAAGGACAGTACTTGGAGTAAGTCCCAAAGATAAGGGGACTATTAAGGTTTAGTGCCACAATTATTGTATTATAAAGCCTAGGGGTGGGGCTTCACTTACAAACTTCCACATTATGATGCAGTTATTCAATTAAAAGTAAAAAAAAATAAAATAAAAACTACCTGCAAATCTGACTCTTGGGTCTCACTGTACCCAAGTATCAACATCGTCACCATTAGTAAATTGAAATCGAAATGCAGTCGCAAGCTACATGAGGAGATTGGTTATACAGCCTAATGGGAAATACTATTCTATAAATTTCATAGATTTAAAACCAAGTTTGCAGTTTGAAACAAGACGGAGCAATATAACACCATCTCGTCCCCTGCTCCAGTTACATCCACCGTAATCAATATTTCTAAGTCATAAAGCGATTGCCACGAGCGAGGTGGAACTGTTAACTACTGCCCCACGTGTACAACCCCGGGTCAGTTCGTCAGTCCGCACGCCTTGAAGAACTGCTCAGCTGATCAACTTTACTCAAGCTGCACTTCAGGAAAACTCCTTCCTCTCCACCCCAGTTGTCAAAGTGCACCCAGCAGCCTCCTCTCTCAGTACACTTGTTGATAAAGCGATATTCAAATGCAAAACCAGATTTTTTTAAAAGATGCTAATTACTGGCAGCGTCTTAATGGATTCATTAGAAACCAGAGCTCTCCATCAACACCAGAGATCATGCCAGTACATCAAGGAAAATAAACATTGTTTTCTTTTATTAAAAAAAAGTATTTCTTCTTTAGGTATTGCCCCAGCAATAAAAGTGGAGAGCACAATTGAAGAATTACAGTATTTCTTTATTCAAGGTATCATTATTAAATATACACACCTCAATAAGCAGCAGAGATATTTCAAAATCTAAGTATCTATTTTCTGAGAGAAGCATTAGAAAAAAGCAAGGACATTTTGCTACTCTGTCACAACTCGCTCCACAGGTTTAACTTTGGATTAAAAGGTCCAGTATCTGTGCTGACTAGGAAAGATCATTCTGTGGTTAAAACACCAGGTTACATATCAGAAAAATCTTGGATCTGTTTTCAGTTCTGCCATAAACATCCACTAGGATCTTGAGTGAGTCCGGTTAAGCCAAATCAGAAAAAACACTCTTCCTTGAGAATCTGGGAGCAATTCTGTGATAAGAGTGAACTATACTAGTGACACCATGGAAATACACCACAATTACTCTCAAATAGCCTAATGCATTAAATGGCTAATTCCTAGTGTTCACTTGCATAGACACGCTGACTTTTCTCAATTTTTAGGAAACAATCATCTTTACATGGGTGAAGTATTTCCATTCTAACACCTTCTCATCGCTCTTCTGTGTTTCAGCTTTTTCAGAAAAATATTTTCAGATTCTATGGCCGAAAGTTCTGCCTCTGAAGTTGCTTTGGACTTTTTTCCTTTTTGGTTGAAGGAGTATTCTGGAGGTGGGCTGAGGAAACCACACCAAATACCTAAGAGCCCCAGAGAGCCCATCAAGCTAACAACCAAAAAATGTCTACAGTTGAATTTCAGGAGTTGGCCTTGAACTCCAGGGCCCTTTATTCTATCGAACAGAAACAGTAGTACTTTCATATCTCACATGAAATACTAAAGATAAAGTCAAATTAATTTATTGATTGCAAAGCGCAACTACCATAGCTACAAGGACTATAGAAAAAAGAGCGAAGCAATTAACAGAATGTCAAATTCAGTGCAACATCTTGAGTATCAGACCACAGAAATGAATGATGATGGTAGGAAAAAAAAGCCACTGACCAGTGCTTAAGGAAAATCTACCCTTTACTCTAACATAAGTGTCCTGATGCAACAAAATATAATTGTGCAATAGTATTTACAGGCATCAAAGCAGCGTCAGAGTGGAGCCAAAAATTCTGGCCTTTCTGCACTGAAAAGGTAGTAACATTATTTAGGCAACAGTTTTTATGTACATTCTTAAATATTTAGACCTCTCTGCCATGAACATAAATTACTCATTTGGGACAGGCTGCAAGCGAATGTTGTTTAATAGGTATCACCAGCTTCAATAAATTAGGCTTACATGAAAAATAGTTAATAATGCTCAAGTTGGCTATTAAACACTTCCCACTACTTATACAGCACATATTAAAGAAGTGGCTAGGTAGTAACTGAACAGATTCCCATTAAAACACAAACACAAATGCCATATTTTACAATTATGTGGATACAGTGACGGCTGTATTTGCCCAGCTCACGGTTGACTTCACTAAGGGTCTATTGTGGAACACAGACAGCTCACCCAAAGCAATTTTCATAACAAAAGTCTAAATATTGAAATATTACTTCCTCCAAACTTTTGGTAAACTGTTGTAGCTGCATAAGACCCATAGCCTAAAATTTATTCATGCTAACAGTAAAGTAAAGCTAGAACGGAAAAAGAAGAGAGTGTCAAAAACATGGTATGCTTGAGAAAACTGGAGGGGTTTCAGCCATTTTTTATAAATTTTTTTACTGTAAATATACACTGGATCATTACTCAACTATTTATCTCAACACTTCATGCCTACGAAAACTGCTGATATACTTTTAGTCTGAAAATCCTTAATCACAAGCATGCCAGCAATAAACAGACTACAGTTCATGTAAGTTCTTACGTGACATCTTACAAATCTGCTTCTACTTGCAATGAGAACTATTTGAATTCTCACTGAAGTTGAAGACAGAACTTAAACACAGCTTGGGTGTACCAAGCCAACAGGAATTAAGGTAAGCAAAATGCAGACCACATATATTATTTAATATTATGCTTGCATGACTAAAAGAAGTGTACTAAATATCACGTTGCATGACATTTCAGAGGTAAGATGAGAAATGACAAATATACTTGAATCATGGCAGTCCCTCCCTAAGTAGCTTATTTGTTTGTTTAGTTTCAGGCACGATGGGAGCTTGGGCTAAATTCAGGTTGCCTGTTACTACCTCATTATAAATACTAATTACTGCTATTACTTACTAAACGTTTATTTGGGTTAACCTATAATGCAAGCCAAGAAGCCTTTTCAAGTCTATCTCAGAAGCCCAGCAGGAGCAGTTGTGATTCCAAAGCGAGTGCGAAGACAGTATTTTATAGAGACTTGCTTCTCCTCTCTAACAAGCACTAGATTTTTAGGGAGAATTCCAGTCCTTCAGTACACCAAAAATCCTTCAGAAGGATACATTTGTTGTGAGAAGTAATTAATCCAAGTCTTCAGCCATGGCATCATGAGGATAACTTAGGAACAGCAGGTAGGGCAAAGCCTCTTGGGGAGGGGAGAAGGGGGAGGCAAGTTCAACTCTTCTCCCTTTAAAAAATGAGGACTTGGGTTTAAATTACCTTAGTAATGTTTTGCAGTTACAGTCAAAGTGCTTTGCAATCAGCTAATTAATCCTTGATACAGGGAAGTGGCATGCTTGTTAATTTTTTTATAGGAGTAAAGTCAAGAAGGAGGACAATCAAATTAATTAAACCCAAAAAAAAAATCAGGTTTCAAGCCATCTCAAACCAATGAAACAAAGTGTTCTTTAGGTAACAGCAGCATATCCTCAGTCTCAAGACAAGCAATCACCAGTTCGTTCAGATCCTTCTGTACTGACTTAACAGATAATGTTTTGATAATTCTTTTATCATTTCATAGCAGAAATGACTGAAACAGGTACTAAAAATGAGGCCCAAGAGATCTACCCACCAGTGAACAAAAAAACCCAACAAAAACCAGATAAATTATTCTATAGACAGCAATATCGAGTGATTTCAATCCAACAAGTTTCTGCATTTCCTAGTTCTGTGTTTCTTTAGCAAATCTGTGTCTGTGCATCAGCCAGCCACGTCTCTGAGTACGTGCATACTAATTTTCTCCCACATGAGAATTCTCATAGGTCATTTCAGAGAAAAAAAGATAAAGGGCTTTTATTTCTTTCTTTAATGAGGATGAGCTTCAAAATGGCCAGGTACACAAAATCTGTGATATATTCAAGGAGCTTATAGAGATAAGACTATTCATAACATTTTCAGGGACCTTGAACTGAGTATGTGGTAGCCTTATACAGCAAAGTAGGAAATGAGCCTGGAATAAAAAAAGCTTGGTTTCAATACTCAAGGAAAAAAAAAAGGTATCTCTGGAAACACGACTCACTGCAGAAGAGGAGAAAGACCATCCTCAATTTTGACAACCTACCGTGAAAAGGGAGATGGAAAGAGCTCAAGGCTCAGGAAAGGAGTCTTGACAATACATATTTACAGCCACTGATGCCTGACCTTTCTACCCAAGTGACCTAATCCCCATGCAAAGCATCACAGCGTCTTCCCCCAAGTGCGATACTGTGTTACGCCATCCCCACCACATACAGCTCTCAAGACCACATTATAAGAATTTCAAGAACCAGCTGAATGCAACTGCTGGATTAGGAGAGGAACCTTTGCCACCACCTGAAGAAAATTTCAAATCCTTTGAATGTCTGAGTCAAAATGATCAATACTTCCACTCTAGCCTGCCAGTGAATGACTATCCTGCCACAGGTGGATCAATCTACAAGAATCCTACTAGCATTTTTGTGAAGACATTTCCTTTGAGCAGTGAAAAGGAGAGGCAGCAGCTCTCCTTCTGCTCTCCATCTTTGTATTCTCTACCATGACCCTTCCTCACTTGTACTCTTTCATTATCTCCTTCTGATGGAGAAACAGAACAGCCTTTTCGAAATTTCCAGCACTTGGAGGACATAACTTCCACTCATCACAACAGAGAACACTTAATCCTACAGCCTGTTCACGTGTTTGAAGTTCCAGACAGCCCTTTTTCACTGCTAGGAACACAAGGACTACTTTTCTTGTGCAGGAACCTTTGTGGACATTGAGAAATGCCTTGTATCTACTTAAGTCATCTTCTGAAGGTGGAAACTACTTGCAGATTAAATCCAGTTTGCAGCATATCACAATTTCCTAAATTATTTCACCAGCAAGGGCTGATGAGAACAATAGCTCTGCACTGAGCCACATGCATCATTCTGTGGGTTAGGAGAGAACTCATTTAGTGCTCTAAATCTCATTATAACTTGCTGATCAGGATGTAAAATATGCACTTATCTCTGAACTGAAGGCTTTTAAACATCTTGAAACAAACTCAGCTCTTCTGTCTTCAAGTAGCAGTTGTTTCTTATTCCTTGCACTCCGGGAGGCTTATCTGAAGAACTCTCTTAGTAAACAAATTAAAATTATATTGCTATATTGGTTTTAGACAATTTAAACCAAAATCTAAATGCTGCAGACCAACTGTTCAAAGAATAAAAGCAGATACAAGGGTCAAATACCAGATCTCCAAATTTCCCTGTGGCGGGCTGGGCAAGCCTGTGCCCATCTGTGAAATGGGAATACTTTTCTATGCCCCAGAGATGGCGCTTACCCTTATAAAAAGTCCCCAGTGGTCTCTGGACAGTGAGGGGCTTTGTTTCAACAAGCAGGAGTTCTCAAAGGTGCATAAATTTGCAGCAAGACATGACTCCGGGGGCAGACGGAGTGGTGCAATAGCCCTGACAGCGCTGAGCTGCCAAACACCCAACTGCAGCAACCTCTGGTAGACTTAGTATCAAAGTTTCCCCCGTCAGCAGACTAATGGGCAGCACAGAGGGAGGAAAACATTTCCAGGCTAGTATTCTTTGGGGGGTTTGTTGCTTTTTTAAAATTTTTAATGGCTGTTCTGTGTATTTTCCCCTCGCACTTTAAACCTCTGCAATGAAACTTAAATCTTGTTTAACGAGATTCATTTAAACTGTTTTTACAAACCCCGAAGAGTTTATTTCCAGCTTGCCAGTTGCACGCGAAACGTATGAATTACCAAATGTAGGTATTTTCCAGCATCCAGGAGGAAACCCGAGAGTAAAAGCATGCTTCTTGTTTTTAAAATACCTCCTTAAAAAGGCTTCAGAAGTTATTTAATACTGTTTTCAAGAGGTCCGCGGTATCTCTGTAATCATACATCCTGTGGCAAGAGCAGGAATTCAGGAATCCAGCTCTCCTTGCACGTAGCACCATGCACGCACACCTATAAGCAAGTCAACAACCGCAGTGACAAGCAGAGCTGTTCTAAGTTTGGGAACTAAGGCTGCAGTTTTTTTGGAGGCCATCAGCAGCAACATGTTTCTGCTTTGTCAGCGACGTACGCACACATTCAGCCTCCCAAACCAGATTCTCCCTTCCTGCCCTTCTCCCGGATGATATTTCTGCCCGGTGAGACTTGGTCATCGACCTTTCTGCACCCTGAAAGAAAAACCTGGGTGCTGTCCCCCAGTCACCTAAAAAGCACATCACATTCTCCACAAACCAGGACAAAAAGAAAAAAAAAAAAAAAAAAAAACAAAATAACAACAAAACAATGTTTATTCTTTCTGCATCCCCCAGCCCTGCTGACCTGGCCCGACCAACCTATGACACTGCACCACCTCTCTAACACCGACCGCCAAAACCTTCACTCCCCATCTTCCACACTCACCCCCCAGCTTCCCAAAGCGGGACTTGCCGCACATTCTCATCCACCAACTCCATCCTCACTCCTCTACAATCTCGATCAGAAGCGCAAGCCCACCTGCAAAACCCCAATTTTATGGCTTTTTGCAGGTGCTGACAGCTCCCGAGTGCCACCGCGAGGACCCGCCTACGCCAAGAGCTTGCTCGCATTCGGCGTCAGGAATTGCTGCCTTCGCGTCGCGAAATACCCCGTTTCGAAGTAGTCTGAATACCACGAGTGGATGCCTGCCACAGTTTGGGAACCTCTGCTCTAAAGAACGAAAGCCATCAGATGCCTGTCATCGGAGCTACTTGTCGATGACGCAGAGACTGCTGGAGCCAAGCCTCTTGAGGTTTGCTGGCAAATTCAAGGCAAGTTGCACCCAATTTAATAAATCCACATATACAACCAGAGCAGTCGAGTGCACCGGGTACTTGAGAATAACCCGTCAAGTGCCTTTTACCTTTCACTAACACTCTGCTACTTGGGCAAATTATCCAATTGCTGTGATTCTGGTTTATTCACCTGAAAAAATGAGCGCAAAAATAGGAATAATACTTCTTTGTCTTGCAGGGGCATTACAAAAGGAGACACTACATGTACAATGCTCTGTTCATATCAAAAATTAATGTCATAAAGCAGCTCATCATCTAAAAACATTAAAAGAAAATTAAGTAGGTTGCAAAATCAAGCACTAAAAATTACAAAGTAACAGATTTATGATCATCTGTGCAACCTTAATCCGTTCCACTTTGTTAGTCCAAACCATACAGTGAATAAGTCAGAGATTCTATGGAAAAATATCATGTGGCTACAAAATTATAATTTCAGTTGCATCTGTTTTTCCTAACTTTTGAATGCTAAGCTTTACAAATTAAATAGTTTTTTGATTTAATGGAACTTCCCAGGTTTTGGTTCTAGTCTGCAATATCAAATTGTACTTTTTTTGATAGGCTGTACTGAAACTTATTTCACGCACAACAGTATCAGAAAACTATATTAAATTATCACATTATGTCACATGGAAACAGATTTAATTAATAGAATTCGGGTAGTGTATTTTTCCATTTTCACTGCATTTGAGAAATAAACTAAATATATTTTCCAGATAGTTATTTTCCATACAGCAAGCTTTGTATATACAATATTGTTTCCATTTCCAACAACAACAAAAGCGTAAACTCAGGCCAAATGCTATTTTCATTGGGATTTTTAAATTCATTAAAGCTTTTTTTTCATTTATTTTGGGCCTTCAAAGGGATTATCACTATTGCATCTTCAAAAACACAGAACTCATGCCAACTCTGTCAAGTCTGGGTAAACTGTTTTAAAGGTTAAGGACATAACTATTAATCTAGCTGTCAAAAGTGCTGGGATCCCACAACTTCCACTATGCCTTCGGTGGATACTCCACAGTGAAGGCAATCTGATTACACTAAAATACAAATCTGGGAATGCAACTTCAGACAGCCATGGAAAATTCACATAGAAGTTTTTTCACAAAGAACACTTAAAAACGACCCTGGGACAATAGGATGTAGTTGAAAGAGTACCAAGAAAGCTTGTAAACAGTATAAACTCAAAGCATATTGGAAAATGCTGGATTTTCATAACCTTAATTTAAAAGAAAGCAAGAGTTATGTTCTGCCAAAGGCAGAGCTGGTTTCAGTCCTTATTCCTACCCTGTGAGTCAGAGGCCTGCATAACATGGTGTTTTACCTGAGCCTTCACCAGCGGCTCTCACTTACTCCATAAACCACCATTCTTAAAATGACATTTGGAGACACAAGCAGAGGTATTTTACACAGCAGTTTCATTCCAAGAAATTCTAACTATTCATACAATAGCAAATTAGGCTTCGCACTAATTACATTTCAATACACCTTGGGACTTTGTGCTCAACTTTACAGTAAGTTGAGATATAAGCACATTGTAAACACTAGAGTTTCATGTCCTTAACAATACTGTGCATGCAGTATTTCATTATTAAATTTGAAATTACAGGTCATATAAGTCTGCAGCACAATCTAACGGGTTCTGCTATAAACATTTCTACTATAAATGTTTCCAGAGTGTCCAGCTATCATTCCTTCAATCCTAACGCAGCATCTTCCATCATTAAATAATACTTGTCTGGTGTTCACCCTTCAGCTGAGCGCCATTCACAACTGGAGCATGGAAGAAAGTCTGCTGAACTCATCCTGCATGCTTCCCTGTTAAAACTCTGCTTGGAAATCTCTACTCATAAAAAAAGAAACAGGTAACATAACTACCAGCTGTTTACAGAATTAGTGGGAAGACCCAGAACTCATCTCGTCAGCAATCACATTTAAGAAATGCGTGCAAGACAAAGGGATCAAGCTTACACACCCAGTCTACAACAGGTTTAACTCTAGTTAGTTGTTTATTTTCACGCACAATTTTTCCAGTATGATTTAAAGTAACTGGTCACAAGCATGTGTCAAAATCCTTTTCAGGTTAGTCAAACTTTTCTTTGAAAAAAAAAAAAAAACTTCAAAGGCAGAGGTTGACTAGCACTTCCACTAAAAAGTTCATCTCTCAACTTATTCAAGATCTCTGAAGTATGTTGATAAAACTGGATGATGCAAACTCTCAGATTACGAGCAAAATACAGGCTCTGGGGAAGAGAAGAAGAGAGGGAAGATAGGTAGTAAGTGTGGTAGTCACAAGAAATAAGAAGAAAGAAAAGATAAGCAGCCCAAACTGCAAGACTTTTTTGTACAATTTACACATTAATCTGATTTAATGGACTGAAAAGTTCAGAGCTTTTCACTCCTATTCCTTCAATCCAAGAGTTATACAATGTTAACAGAAAAGGAAAAATAAAAGAGAAAAAGATATTTAGTTTTAATTGTTAAACTTTCAGTGCAGTTCTACTAAGAGATTATAATACCTTCTTTTTATTATTATTAAAACAGTAAATGTTATTTTCTGAAACCTTCTGGACAGGGGATGACCATGCTGTGGGTTGGAATCTCTCTCCCCTCCCAAGACCCTTATTTCCAAAGACAGCATATGCTACATACAGGAGAGAACACTAATATCAGGTGTATAACTTTATCACCACCTAACTATTTTGATATGTGTGATACCATTTAATATCATTTGATCCCAGGCTAGTGTTGTGATCTAAACTTAGCCCTCCATTCACAATCAGGATCGGAATTCCACAGATGTGGGAAAGCTACTGATTTGTTTGGGTTTTAAACAGTTCCTCATTCATAATTTCATCATCTAAATACAAGAAACAAACCTACTTCTTGCCTTGCCTGGCATACTGCCTTGTTTTTGAAGTCTTCGCACTCTGAAAGTCCAAAAAATGGGACTCTTGGGATTTCAGATGTCACATTAAAAAAGAGGGGCAAAAATTAAGCCAAAGAAACACTGGTTTGAACTTGTTTCATAGCATATTCCACGATAGATAATTAAAATAAACACAAAATAAACATAAATAGCTCAAAATAGACATTTTAATGGTTTGTGTTCTAGAATAGCTAGTTGCAGGATCAGGCTGGTCTGGGACACTTCTGACACTTGTTTAAAACAGGACCTAACGCTTAAGGATCTTTTCCCTCTGCAGAAAAACGCAAAGACATCTAAGAGCCCCTGCACTGATCAGCTTTAAGATTCTGACAATTTGTGGATCCTTAGAGTAAAATATGGATACTGTAGAGGTCACTAACCAAGGCTTAGCAAACTGTTGACTTATATATTCACTGCACTGTTTTCCTTTCCTAGATCACCTTCCTGTAACTCACCAATTTGCATCGGCTTCACTAAATCACGGCAAATCTGCGCGAACACACGCTGGTTTAAACACAACTGCCAGGATAGCTCGCCTCAGCTTACAGAACATAATAAATCAGTAAGCAGGTTTAAACAGATTTAAGAATATCTATGTGCAGATTTACCTAAATTGGTTAACAAATCTATCTAGTTTAGGCCACACAACCTTGTCCCTCGGACCTGAGCGCTCGGGTGAGGATTCTCACCGCAAGGTCTGTGCACAAAACCCCATCCTCGCTTCTCCCCACTCACCCAAAGGCATCTGAGGGAAACATCCCGCTGCTCCTTGTGCCGAGACACATTGGACTTGCTTCCCAGTCAATTGGGTCAACTGCACGAGAACCTGCCTATCTTTTCAGGGGAAACAGTAGGAACAGTATTGCAGGATTATCAGCACAGAAGCTATTTAGCCTGAGTTTTCCCTGCGGAACGTACTGGCGCTAGCCCAAAGCCAAGCGAAGCCTAGTTTCTAACCTACATTCTCAGCTAGGTAAATTAGTTCAGGCTTAAAAAACCTCCAAACCAGTTCAGCAGTTTTTTCCTTTGCAAATGACAGGAGTCCAGGTAAAGCACATGGTGCTGACACATCCTTTATACCTACACCAGGCCTCCAAGTGTTTTAAAATTTGTCCTACAGCAAAGCCACAGTATTTTAAATGGTCAACTTTACATGGAGATGCTGCCATAGTGGTGAAAACCTGTTCTGCACCACCCTGACTCATATGTGCAAGGCTAGGTATGCAAAGAGTTGAAGCTGTTTCCAAGTAAGCCGTAATTTTTAATATTGCAGCTACAGGCAAGCATCCTATTCCAGATCCTGCTGCGCCAGGGGAAGAGGTTAAAGCTCCTGGCTGTTCTCAGACCGATCAGCAGAGCTACTCCTGTGAATTTTCCCTCACCCAGCGCAGCTCCGATGGGCTGGATCAGCCCCGGCAGCGGGGAGGCAGGCAGAGTGCTCAGCCAGGCAACAACAGCAGGCAGCACAACAGCAGGCAGTCACCTCCCAACACACCATAAAGTGCTGGTTCACTGCAATATTATTAAAGAAAAAAAAAAAAAAAAAAAAAAAACAAAAAACAAAACAAACAAAAAAAACCCAAAAACAACAACAAACAAAAACAAAAAACAAACAACTCCATATTTAGACTGCTAATATGCTGTGGCTACCATCTCTCCTGTTGCCCACCACCATCCAGCAAGCTGCTTCCCCATCACAACTCTACTCCTCTACCTCTTTAGGTTTAAGTTGGAAATTTTTGGAAGCAGGGTCCACTCTCGCTTCATTTTCACTTCACTCCTACTCCCCTGCAAACCTGATCGTGCCTGGGGTTCCTGGATGCTGCAGCAATACAAATAACATAGAACTGCCAATAAAAATTGCATGTTTGTATCTGCTAGCAATTAAAGCTTATAGGTAGAAGCGGTGGCCACATGCTACGGGGTATTACACACCACATTGGCCTTTCAGGAATAAAGGTTAAAGTATTTACCTGCTAGTCCAAGACCTTCCTGCTTAAAATCCTGTCTTTAAAGGCAGAATCTAACTTTTAAAAATATCTTTTTTTTATTCCTCCTCTTTGATCAAAAGAGATAAGAGCCACGCTTCAAAGAAACACAGTCAACCAAGCAAAACAAGAATAACTCGTCATATAAATAGTTTCCTTATACAAAATACACTGGTTTTCAACTGGCAAACTATTTATGCAGGAGACGGGATATTTTTAGTAGTAGCACTCACACCTTCATTTCTGACAATCCCTGCAAAATCTCATGCAAATTACCCCCCTCAGATTAGCAAGCAACAAGGTGCTGATCTCCAGCAGATCTGCTCCTTGAAAATATGCTTATATAATTAAGTAAGCCTAATAATCCTAAAGGCTTCAAATATTTCTAACAGCCCACCCAGCAACAATGCCAAGAGACCCAAGACAAGTCAACAGAGGGCACATGTTCCCAAACGCAGGCTTTCACAACGTGAGAATGACAGTGATACTGCTCCAATAAATCTACAGTGGAAGTGTATGACTAATTGTATGAATTAGTCATGCAGTTGTGAGCATGTGTCGTAGCATTATCAGAGGGCAAGGCTCGGGGAAAACAGGCACGCTAAAAATCAAAGAAGGCCCGTAGTGAATAAGAAGTCCTGCCTTCTGAAGAGCCAAACCCCCTGCTCGCCTCTCAGGAAGCCTATTTGTTTTGGAAGCAAGGATTTGTGCTGCCATATTGTTTGGCAACAGGTTTCGAACAACAGATACCCATCTTGAGCAAATAAGTTGGAGATTTAACATTTCATCATGCCCATCAGCCCTGAGCCAGGTGCAGTATTGCCAAAGTTACTACTGTTTATTATCCACCATCAAGTGCTGTTTGTCCCCTTAAGTGGCAACTTGAACTTTAATCATTTTCACAAAACAGCACTGCAAAGCTGCGGATACTACACCACTTCCTAAGCTTCTGTGAAAATTTGTGGCTTTGCATCTAGCTTTTCCCAGGTTACAATGTTTCCCTTCCTGCTGCTCGGCTTATATAGTTATGGATGCACCACATACTATGTATACTTCCATCAGTAACATATATTTTTTTTTACTTTCTCTTGTGTGGGAAAGCTGATGGCCATAGCATAAAGAGTTCAGAACACACATTTGCTGAAATATTCTGCAGGCAGAAGATACCACCTCTAAACCGCAGAGGGACAGCGCATTTCCAGAAAAGTCAACGAAGCATCTTTTTTGTTTATATCAATTTACCATCTTGCTACTAGAACTCATCAGATATATTACTCCTTACATATATATATACACACACACACATTTTACACACGCACATATATATGTATATCCTGCCAGCCCACACAAACCCAGTCTTTTTTTTTTTTTTTAGTCTAAACCAGAAACATGAAGAATACAAGCCATGAGACAGGGTGAAGAACATATAAGCACCACCCACACAAGTCCAAATTTCCACTTTTAATATACTTTGCTGTGTCACTCTTTTTTTTGGCTATGCCGTATGTGGATAGTGAAAATTTGATATCTACTGTACGCTGATTAAGCTTCCAGTGGAAGCAAGCAGCAGCCCCAGACGACGCTCCACACCTTTCCACCTTTGCAAACACGCTCTTTCGAGTGAAGAAAAAAAAAAAAAAAAATCAGGAGATCGTCACCCAACGCACACGACCCAGTTCTCAGCCACTGAAAGGTCAAAACGCACCTAGGAAACTGGAGGGTTTCAGCGTGTCTAGCAACCTACATCAGAAGGAAACAGCCTTTCCGCAACAGATTTTTCTACCGCTAAATCTCATATTCCAGAGGCTAGAGCCCCCCCCGTGCGCAAACTGGGGCTACCACTTGCATATGCACCATCAGGTATTTGGGATTATTTGCAATCTGCTGCTGGTCCACGTCTCTAAGAGAGAAGTGAAGCAAATTTAGGGCAAGCGCTCTGCTAGGAGCGGGGAGGCAGACGCCAGCTTTGCCACCAGCCTCCTGCAAAGAGCCCCCCCAAGCCTGGAAGCCCAGGCACCCCACGGAGGAGCCCGCTGCCCAAAAACCTGAGCCCTTCCCTGCTCCCACGGCCCCAAAACCCACCCGGTACCTCACGGCCACCTCCGGCTCTCCCTGACCGGCCAACCGCTTGCCTCAGCGCTGAACTTACTTGCCACCGCTGACAACCACAACCACTCCCGCCGGGTTCGGAGGGTGGTTTTGGATAACATAGACACACACGCTGAGCGGGGAGGGGGGGACACACACACACACACACTCACATGGGGGACACGATGTTACATGCAGACAAAGAGCTGTCACCTAAAACGCCACCAAAAAGCGCGTCCTCTCTGTTCGGGGAGGAAGGGGGGGGGTGTCTGCGGGCCCCCACAGGCCCGGCCCCGCTGCCTCCCCTCAGCCATCTTCCAGCCGGGAATGGGCTGGCGGGGGGGGGGGGGGGCGGTGAGGAGGAAAACTGCTTTTTCACTTTTTAAATCAACTTTAAATGAATAATAATAATAAGAGGGGAGTGGGGGATATTTAGGAAAGGGAAAGCTGGGATTTAACCGCGGGAGGGGGCTCCGCCGCGCAGGGTCCCCCGGGGCGGTCCTGAGCCCCCCGCGGGGGAAGGAGGGCGGGTGAGGGGAAGGGGGGGGGGGGGAGGCCGCGGCGCCCCCTCCGCGCTCCGCCCGCCGCCATGGCAGCCCGGGGCGGGGGGCCGGGCTGTCCGTCTGTCCGTCCTCTCCCGCCTCCCCCCCCCCTCCCGCCGTGACAGCTGCGTCTCCCCGCAGGCCGGGGGTTGCGGTGGGGGCCGGTCCCGCCAGACACACACACACACACACACACACACACACACACACACACACACACCCCTCCCTTCCCCGGGGGGAGCGGGGAGCCCCGACCGGCCTCGCCGTCGTCCCGTGTCCCCCCCACGTTCCCCCCCCCCCCCCCCCCCAAAACCCCGGCCCGCCCGCCCCGCCGCCAGCTGCGGCGCGACCGGGCTCCACTCACCTGCCGCCGCTGCCTGGGTGACAGCCGCCTCCCCCCGCCGGGGCTGAGGCCGCGGAGCTCAACGGGCAACGCGACAGCGACTCCCCCGGCCGAGCGGCGGGGGCGGCCCCGGGGGGGGGGGCGGTGGTGGTGGTGTGGTGGGGGGGGGGGGGGGGGGTGCGTGTGGAGGTGTGCGGGGGAGGGGGGTGCTGCCGGCTGGCCGCAGGCTCTCGCCGCGATCGTGGTTGAGCGGAGCGGTGGCGGCAGCGCTGCCGGGGGCCCCGGTTCCCGTTGCGGGGCTCCCGGGCACCCGGGGCCCCTTGCTTGGGCGGCGCGGCTCGGCTGCGGGGCTCCGGCTCGTTTCGCCGCTCTCCCTCCCGGCGGGACGGGGCGGAGCTGGGGCGGGGGCGGTGTCGGAGGCCTCCGCGGCCCAGCCCGGATCCCTCCTCCGCCAGGCTCAGTCGCTGCAAGCCGCCATCTTCCTTCCCCTTCCCTCCCCTCCTCCAGTCTCCCGTGGCCTTTTCCCCGCGGCCCGGCCCGGTTACGCGGGGCGGAGGCGTTGGGGAAGCCGCGGCCCCTCTGCCGCCGCCCCGGGGAAGGGGCAGCGGGAGGCGGGCGCCATCTTAGCGGCGGAGGGGGGGCGGCCGGGGCCTGCTCCGCCGCGGGGCTCCGGCCGAGAGGCCTCAGCTCTGCCCTCCCCACCCCTCACACCGCCCCGGGCCGGATCTCCGGGCTGCCCCGCCGCCTCTAACCCAGGCCCCGGCCCTCGGGGACCAGCCCAGCGCGTCCCTCAAGGTGTTGAAGCCTCCACCGGGCTCGGTGTGGGTGTGTGTGTGTGTGTGTGGTGTCTCCTCATCCCTCTTGCCCAGCTGCGGAGGCACTTTGTGCTGGAAGTTACCTGCCAGGTTTTGTTTTCCAGTCGCCGTAAAAGGCCATCATCCTGCCTTAGCATTGTTCTCCATCTAGGCATACGAATGAGCTGAAATTGCCTCGGATCAGCTGGGAACACCAAAGTTCAGCGAGCAGCGTGGGGTGATAGGCAGTCCCACACAGACCCTGACCTGCCGTTTGGTCTCCTCGCTGTCATTTTTGGCTATTTCCATGCAAAGCTGCCGCACATGGAACAGCACAATTGGTCTGTCAACTATTTTGTCACATTCTGGCTGTATCTGGTTACATTATTCATCCTCTCTGTGGAACTGTGAAATCCCCAAACACCTCATGTGTCATGAGGCAAAGCAACTCAATGCGTGGAATAGTTAAAATAAACCAGAGCTTCAGGTGGCTCGTTTTCCTCCATGGGGGCTCTTTATTCCTCAGGGGCTTGGGAGTGCCTGTGCTACAACAAAACAAAACAGCCTTAAAAGGCCCAGTCAAACGTACATCACAAATCTACCCGGTGTGGTGACCCACATCATCAGCTGATCTGGATTTTTGTCTTCCTCAGAAACTGGCACCTTTCTTGAGGTCTACACAGTTACCTCTGAGATTCCCTGCTTCCCAGAAAAAGCCCATGCAAGCTGTGTTTCGTAACCACCTCCTTATCTCTGGAGCACCTGTGAAGGGAATGGGCAGGATAAACCTGAGTTAACCCTTCAGCAGGTAAAGGGCCAGGGGATATTGATTGCAGACTTACTAGTCATTTTCTGTCATTTGAGGATCAATAAGTCTTTTCCTAGGATTTTTTAGATTCATTCCAACCCGGATAACTGTAGGTGCATTAGTATAAAAAAATGTTGTCTGTTTTGTCCGTCTGCAACTAGACAAACATTGAACTTTTTTTTTTGGAAGAATATCAGGCCTGTGCGTGTGAGCGAAAGCATCAAAATGAGCAGGGAAGTGGTAGAGAAACAAGACCGAGGAGAGCAGCAACTTGAGATCATGCACCCACAACAAATCCTCTGCTGCAAAACTCACATTGTCCACGAGGTAACGAAGGAATGCTTCTGATTCTCCTTTAATTGCATTCTTGGTAGGGGCTGAGGCAGCATTAACAGCCGCTGCATGCTGCTGCATGACCCTTCGTTGCAACACATCTAGGTGGAAGTGCTAATAGATTCCTTCTGGTCCTGTTCACTTCATGGCAGCAGTGAGGGAAGGAAGCTGTGTAAAAGTCCCCGAGTCTTCCTGAGCTGCCAGCTCTCCACTGCCTCTGCAGGCTATGCCCACTTTGGTTTTATTCAGGCAGAAAATGCTCAGCCTTCATGACTAATACAAAGCTTGATGTTAGAATATTTCCCCTCCATGAATTCCTCACGAGAAAGTCATATATGAGCTAATCTCAGGCAGTAGGGACATGGTAAGTTTTCAGTGATATTAGCACTGAGAAGTATAAAACCATTTTTATTACTTTAATCTGCAAGCTAATTTTTAAATGGAATGCAGGTATAAACAATGCCGTTTTAAAGTGCATTACAGAGCTGTCAGGCTTTGACAATTTAAATGAATGAGACTTCAAAACATATTATGAAAAAGATTAAATGTCTCATTGAAATACACATGAAATAAAAATTTAATCCATCAGCAAAATGAAATTATTTCAAAACTTCCTAGAATTAAATCCAAAACAAAGGCCTCTCCCACCAGGTAAGTGATACCATGGTGGGTGAGAATTTATCTGGGAGCAGCTTTAATTTCCAACTGACTTCAAATGACAAATAATTTACTGTTGTTAGATCTTTCTAGCCTGAACACTTTGTAAAGCAAGTTGATATAATTATCTTCATTTTACATCTACAAAGCAGTGTTTAAGACGTTTAAGTAGAGGTCAAGCAACAAGTGAGCAATGGAATCGCCAACTGAAACAGTATAGAGATCTCCTGGTTGTCCTGTTCCCTGCCAGGAGCATCTGTGTGACGCTGCCACCTGTAGCCCTTTTTCCGTACAAGTTACTTGGGCTAAAGGCTGTTTTCAGCCTATTTTAAGAGTTTCTTGTAAGCCACAAGTAGCCACAGTAC
Organism: Tyto alba; assembly: GCF_018691265.1. Taxonomy (NCBI): domain Eukaryota; kingdom Metazoa; phylum Chordata; class Aves; order Strigiformes; family Tytonidae; genus Tyto; species Tyto alba. Next base: position 49,414,706 of record NW_024881316.1, on the reverse strand, counting down.
AGTTGTTAATCTAAGAAGGCAAAATTAATAGTATGGAGTTCTCTAAAGCCTCTTGGCCAAATTCAGCATTGTAATAAGTAATAAATAATTTATTTGATGATAGCATTGCCTCTACTTAGTATGTGTATGGTTCTTTAGAGCTCCACATAACTTCTGAATATCGGCTTGACTCTGTTTCATGCTGAGCCCTTGAGGAGTGCTGAGCTCCTCCATTATTATTGACTTTCTTATCCCCTAAAAATATAATAGAAATGTTAACGTTGATCTGAATCTGGGGGTTGAATAGGAATGCCAGGTGTGGGAGCACTGGGAGGAGCAAATGGCCGGAGAAGGGTACAAGAATGGCATTTGATGATGTCATCTGGACTAACAGGTTGGCAGGATTGCAGCATGTGTCTACCTGCATGGAGCCTGTCCACCTGTGGGCAGCCAGAGGATTCGGAGGGAGAAGGTCTCTCCAGAGGGTGAAACATCTCTATCAGCTCCTACGACAGCTAAAAGCCAGCATGTGGAAGAATTGAGACCTGAGCATGAACATCTCTTGTCCTCCAGCTCATCCTGAGATGAGACAGAACAACAGACACAAGCTCTGTGACACCTGAAGGTACTAGCTGGACACTGCGTGGTGCTTCTGAGAGTGCATCAGAATACTGTTGAAATCAGCTTTGTTTTAATTTTTTTCCACCTCCTCAGGTGCAGGTGTGCTATGCCGTTGCTGCAGCATTGTGCCGTCATTTCCTGTGTGACAGCCTTTCTGCTAGCGTTCAAGACCACCAAAAGATACGAAGATTTTGGTTTTTTACACAGCGGAGGATGCATTTCACTTAAAAAAAAAAAAAAAAAAAAAAAAGCTCTGAGCCGAGAGTGGGATGCTTTCGCCACACTGATTTAACACCTTTTCTGAACCTCTCACTTTTACAACTCTGCAAACACGCTTTCGCCGAAATGAATGCCCAACCCTGTTAAGGCTAATGAGTTGCTTCGCATTCAGACACCTACTCAGCCCGTGCTGGTTCACACAAGCACCCTGGCCTGGCTGCAGACTGCGGGGCTCGGAGGAGCGCGGTGGCACGCCTGGGAGGAAATCCTTCCCCAGGATGGTTGTTGGAGGCAGCGCCTGCTCCCAGCACCGCTCGGGGAAGCCTTAATGAAAAGCAGCTCATCAGCGGTTACGTAACCTAATGATAATCCAGCTCAGGCCGGGCAATACTTAAAGCCACAGCGTCTCTCTGCTGTGACCTATTTTATGCTCGATGCAAGGGCAATAGTGTCTGGTTTGTAACTTTGCTGGATCTTTTACCACGGAGTTATTGCCTGTCAGTAGAAAAGCCCCCTGCGCACGTTTCTTTTGCTTTCTCGGCTGCAAAGCGACTGCTTTGGATTTGTCAGTGGCTTTTTATGGTATCGGCTCCAAGCACAGGCACAGCAGAGAGCAAATTGTAAACAATTAGAAGGAAAACACTTAATGTCCTGCAGGAAACCCAGCATACTTTAATTCCAGCTTCAGAAGCTGCAGAGGGTCCAGGGGTATGTTGCCAAGCACTTCTAATGCCATGTTGAACCACACAGAAAGCTTTTGTGTTTTTATTAGACCTCAGAGAACAAAAATGTATGCTTCCACATTCCGGGGTCATATTTACATTTGACTTAAGAAATTCATTAAGATGGCACTGGCATAACTCAAACTTGTACAACTGGCCAGCCCCCTGTAATCATTTTTTTACCTCTCAATCTGCAGAAGTATCAACAAGAGATTAAGCACAGAGATGTTGATTCAGATCTCAGCATTTAATCTGACCACAGATGGTGTCAAAAGAGGGACAGCCATACAAAATAGCAACAGATTTTTTTTCCTAAACAATTGCTTTTTTGTTTGATAAAGATAGAGGACGAGTGGCCAAATTTAAAACATAGAGGAACTCTCCATTTCTTACGGTTCCCCTCCTAGAAAGCTTTGAAGCATTATTAACGGGCTGATTTCTGTTAATGATTAATAATGTGTTTATATTTATGTACTTAAGTTATTATTGTTACTATTATTAATTCCTATCCTTCATAGGATAAATATTTAATTCCTTATAACACTGGATGAGTTAATGACACAGCTGGTGGCAAAAAGGAGGATGTAGTATTGGGCTAACTGTAAGGAATACTGCCTGTTACACTTAGGTGTACTCATTTTGGACAACACTTATGTTTGCACAGAACCCTGTTGTTTTCAGATCGGTGATGCCAAAGCTTTACATCTACCGCCACGAGGAACGCCAGGCTTTGCAAAAATATACCACCACACACAGTACTTAGCGCTGACGGATTCCTAGAGTAGATCATGTGGATCTGCTGATCTCTTATGGGGTGAAAAAGTTGCTTGAGCTAATCCAGAGTGTTTTTAAAAGGCTGGTTTTAAATGCCCAACATTAGACAGGGTCAGAAATTAAATTACTCTTAAAAAGATTTACAAAGCTTCATGTTGATAGAAATATTTTGTGACATTTAAAAGGAATGTTAATAATTTAAAAAATTGTGGTGATCATGGTTGTTGGCTTTTGAAATGTCTTCCTGTGGAGTCTGCAACCAAGATACTGCTGCATTGTACTAGCATTTAAGAAACAGAAAGTGGAACTAAATGTAGATTATTAAAATAGTGTGGCTGATTATAAACTCTAAAGGGAAATTGTGTAACCTCATTTCCTTATCTCATCTGAGCAAAAGGCTAGAAAAAAGGGGGTGAGGAAATACACTTTTTCGGTTCTAGTTATCTCAAGTATTACCAATCACAGAAGCAAAATATATTTTTAAATGCCTTCAAATACGCTTCAGAGCCCTTTACAGAGGACTCATTAGATGCGAAGGAGTTGGTGCTAGGTGATTAGGGGGTAAGGGTTGAACAGCTTCTTTCAGCTGGTGAAGTTACCGAGCCCTTGCGCAGGTCAGCTGCGCTGGGTCACATCAGGTCGGTACCAGTGCCTGGGTTTGCCTGTATCTGCAATTCAGCCCTGCTTGTAATGTGCTTGGCTAATTGGCTCATACTTGAATATAGAAGAAAAGAGTATTTTCTCATTCTTTCCTGACGGTATTTTTGTTTTTCTTGTTGGCTTTTAGGTGGTCTGCGTGAAAAAGAATCGATTGTTTCAGTCTGTTGGTAAGTGGAATGATAACTCCCTTCAGAGTTGGTATAACTTGTCCTTTTTTGGCAATCACACCGCTGAGACCAAGTGCCGAATAGGGAATAAAGCAGAGCTATTCTCCAACCTATAGAGACGATCCCACTGAGAACCCCCTCTATTTACTCATCTGCACTTAAAGACTGTCAGTTTTATTCAGATATCTACTCAGTCTGTGAAATACTTTTCCTTAACCTACTTTTAATGCCTTTGAAGTATCATCTGCTTCACTAGTTTGAACAGCACTAAAGCCCTCGTGCAGCCAATAGGCACTTAAGTGCTTACTTTTAAACCCATGAGTAGTTCCGTGAGGCACACCAGACCTGCCGCCGTTAGACAGATCTGTCAGTCTCTCTACTTCACTCCGTTGTTTCCAACAGTGTGCCGCACTGGATTCCTGCTCCTACGCCTCGCCTCCATCTTCCCCCCCCTGTCAATGCATTAGGAAGAAGAGAAGGTTGATGCTGCCACAGCGACTTCCCCTACTAATTGCAGATCTTGAATCACCGCGGCTGCCACCACCGGCCCTTCTACCGCCGGTGCTGACACCACCACAGCAATCACCAGGTTTCTGTTCCGTCTGTCCCTGTTGGTAGAGGTTTAACACAAAATCTTTCCCATTGCGTCTCTGTTAGGAACGGTACTGCCTCGAGAAGCATGAGGTGGAAGAAAAAGCATTTAAAAAAAAAAAAAAAAATGTTGGCCTTCACTACGAGGGTCCTGGGTATCTCCTTATCATCAGAAATGCCTCAGCCTGCCTGGGGTCTGCTATGCTCCTGGCCTCTGTGAAATCCTGTGCAATTAATTAGGTCCTTAGATGTACCAGAGACCCCTGCAGAGGCAGATACGTTAACCTGGATAACAGATGCACCAGAAGTGATTAGAAATGCAAGAAAAAACAGGGGAAGCAGTCAAAGAGAGAAGAAAGAGGTAAAGGTGGTGCTTCAGGAGTACAAAATGCAGGATAAACGGGAAGCAGTGTTTGCAGTTAAAGGGGATGAGTTCTTTGTCATTTCAAATCAACTAAGTACAAAGGGAATATGGGTACCTTTGTCACAACCCGAAATTTATAGATCACGAACAAAATTTTCTCCATTTTGTCCTCCACAGGTAGCACAGAAGAAGAAGGAAGAACGAAAAATCATTGAATATTAATTTTTCTCTGCTTTAGTTGCTTTTTATCACCATCTGTGTATATTTAATAACTTTCCTTGTTGGTCAACTCCTATGGCTGAAGACAGAAGCGAGAAAGGAACTGGAGCAGAGCAAGGGCAGGGGAAACTTGAAAGAAATTCCAGCATCAAAAATGGGCAACTCTGTTTCTGTCGGTGCTGACGCCTCCTCATATTGACAGCAGTAACCCCTTCCACGGCTTTGAAGATGACAGAAAGTTGTTGCAGTGGATCACTAACACTGTTAACACTGGGGGATGCTGCAGTTTCTGAGGTCATGGAAGGTACAGTGTGGGGGTTAAAAACGGTAATAACCTAAATTGGAGAGGTTTTCCTTATTCCAGCTGGTTGAAAATTTGTGTAAATCAGAGGAATTATAATAGGAGCTTGGACATCTAAGAGGCTTGAGACACGTGGATGGCAAATTGGATGTAAAATCCCAGAACACAGTGGTAACTGAAACCAGGAACGAGACATGTTTAGATCATGGATTTCTCCTTTTGAAATCAGGGGTCCTTCCCGAGAAAAAGAAGCCAATAGGTTTAGCAATACAAGACTTCCCCACAGTGGCAACAAGGCAGTAGGATGCCCCGCTGTTCCATCACAAAAAATATTTTTTTTTTTTTTCTGACAGCAAAGTCCTGCGAAAACGCAGCCCCTAAGTAAAGGAAATATTTACAGCATGGAGTCATGATTGGGTTGGGTGTAATGGTATACAACACTGTGAGAGGCCTAAGTGATACTGTTTTATGAGCTGGATGTTTTTAACTCCTTCAGTATAGAAACTCTAACCAAGAACTGGCTAAATTAGGAGGCACCACACATCATGTTCAATGACAGGGAATGTCAAATTTAGCAATCAAATGAAAATTTAAGGAAATTATATTGGGATCATAAAATATGGACCAAAAGCAATAGATATGTGTAATTTTTTTACAATATAAAGGATTCAAACTGGAGAATATTTTTAGCATTACTACAGCTTGTTCCCAAATGTAACTGTTTGCTGTTGAGACTACTGATAGCTTAGTAGGCTCTCTCAGTAACAGCCTCTTACCACAAAAATACCTGTCACCATACACATATATTATATAAAACCTGATGTCCAGACTGATTTAACTTCCAATCCTGGAAATTAAATGGGACCACATTATTAAGAGATGAGAGCTAAGGTATTACACATACAAAAAAAATTACTTCCAGAAAATGTATGTCTGGGCAAACGGCACTCACATTACCCCACATGATTTACCAGTCACTATGGCTAGTCAATATTGAAGTTCAGTAGTTTGGTAGCAGTGTGCTGACAGATTTGGAAATTCAATTAAACTAATTAGAAATTCAAATAAATTAAATAGGTCCTACTGAATACAGTCTGAGAGATCTTGTGCTCCTGCTGAGGGAATAACTACTTGTGCGTGGCACCAACTAGTAGCTAATGACTCTCAGATACACGACACAGGAGATGGGAGCTCTGTTTATGTTGTTTCTCTGCATCCCCTTTGGTAGGGGTCACATCAATTAGCTGAACCCCCCAGAGTGAAATGTGTGTGTAATGTCTCTAATGCAGATAAAGAGGTAAAACACATGCAGTGTTCACCCTCTGGGGCAGCCAAGACCATCTAGTAAGGGATCCCTTGAGTAATCTTACTACTGAGTTGCAACAAATACAATGAGGAGCTCAAGCTTTAGCAAACTCGCAGTCAGCAAGAAATCTTTCTATGAAGTTAGTTTGAGAGTTGGTCACCCAAAGCCATAGCTGCACTGCAGTTAGCTTAGCATCTCTGTAATTGCCCGATTTGGGCCTAAATGTCAGCTTTTGTTCTCCTCACAACGAAATCGCATCGGTTTGCCCTCCCATACTATTTAATATTGTTAGGAGGATCATGCTCATTGCCGTGAGCAGCTCTGAATCCCCTCCAGTTCTGCACTTCCCTGCTTGAGCCAGGGTTAGAGACACGCAGCTGTGAATTTCCACAAAGATGCTATATACAATTCCTTTACATACTGTGTTTTGTGTAACCAAAGAATTTGCGTGCTTGTTTTCTATCACACTGCTTACTGAACAGAGCTCTTCGCGGATCTGTCTACAATGACGTGCTTGTCCTTTTCCTGAGAGATGTAGTTGAAGAGTTGTTTTCCTCCCAGTGCATATTCCATTGCAGTCCTCACCAATGCTACCTGCCACCATGCTGCTGCCGATTCGATTTGCATCAATTCCTTTGAAAAATGCCTGTGTTTTCTCTAGACACTGCTCAACTGAGCTCCCCTCACCCCTGTCTTTACTGCACCTCTCCCAGTCAGGTTTTTAATAAATGCATTAACTGAAAAATCTGAAATAGCAGTCATGTTAGCCTGGTAGTCAAGGTGAAAGCCAACCATTTATTTCTACTTTTTGTTTCTAGGCTCCTAACAGGTTTTTGATGCAGGACTCCAGCTCCCTGACTTGGGGAGAGCCAGTGCTGAGCTGCGATGCAAGCGTGCAGGTGAGCTATTGGGAGACCAAGAGAAAGGGAAAGACGAGGAAATACCAATTCAGAAGGAGGAAGGAAGAGGGCCTTAGTGGTGCGGAAAGAAATCACGTGGTGTCCGTATGAAAGGGGAATGACTGTGACAGAGGAAGATGGAGAAATGACATCAGATTGGAAGAACCGTGGGAATGGGGAGGAGAAGTAGTAGGGAGAGGAGAAACTGGAGATCATGTCCTCATTTAAAAGCAGAAACTCTGTGTGATCTGGGGTAGTTGTGTACGCCTGGATCCATCTTGTCTCATTTTAGCCCTCACTGTGGCACCTGGGCTTCCTAAGCAAGTTGCCCCATCCACCTTCAACACCAGGAGCCCCTGGGCAAGCTGCCTCCTTGGGAACAGTTTTGGCTCTTCCCGTGGGTTCACGGGGAATCCTGTGCATCCGGGTCTCTCGTTCCCACCCCACCACCAGGTATCTTAACACCAGAGCACACAAATCTCTGGCTCGACTCCTCCGAGTCACGCACCTCACTGTGCAAAATGGTGGCCACAGAATTTCTGTTCCATAGGGGTGGTGGTATAAGGCTGGATTCGGAAATGATTGGGAGACATTTGGGCACTGTGTTGGTAGAGACGTGCTGGAGGACAGAAGCAAAAGAGAATGGAGAAAAGAACTAGTGAGAAATTGGAAGAATTAAAGGTCAGTTGGAAAAGAACTGCATCTCATGGAGGGCATTTTAATGAAGCAGAGGGATGAAAACCAAGTCTGAAGAAAACACATTAAATGAGGAAAATTGCAACAACAAAAAAAAGTGGAGAATAGGAAGAGAAAAAGAAGGAAAGCCCACAGGGACCATAAAGTGATTCTTTATTTTTATGGAGACTTTCCACTTCTTTATTCAATTTTTTGAATGCAAGTTTTATTAGTGGTTTTGGCTCTGCTCTTGCAAACAAATCAGGAAGCACTACCAACAGCAAACTGGGAGGAGGTGAGATGCTCTTGGAAGTCACACATTATCCTCTTTCTCCTTCTGAAAAACTGGCTGGGTTAACCCCACTGTTGGGAAGATCTGCCAAGAAGCCATGGGGGCTGGTATTGTAGTTGTTGATTGGCTTCTTAGAAAGCATAACCTTATTCTGTACAGGCCATTTTTTGCAGGGTTTACCTCACTGAAAAGACAGAAAATACGGTAGGCAAAGGTTGATGCACTTCCATTACTGGTATGACACCTCCTTGTGGGAAAGTTATATTGGCTACAAAGTAAAAATTAATTACAGTTAGACTCAATGATCTTAAAGGTGTTTTCCAACCTAAATGATTCTATAAATAGACTATAAAATAGCATATAACATATAGATTATAAAACCAGCGCTGTACAGTTGGAAATGTCCATATATTGGATGTTTCTTGCCCCAAAGTTTTGTGCAACCATTGAAACCATCTTTATTAACACAGTTTAGGATAATTGAGGAAATTCTGATGCTAGAGAGTTATGCCAGAGGATGTTACCTAAACTAAGAGTACAGGGCTCGGATCTTCAGGATTTTGCCATACCCATTTACACGTGTGTGTATGCTGGGAGGGAGGGGAAGAGGTTCTTTGTGTTTTGCTCAGCAAAGGAGGGCAGAGATTGTCCCGAGAGGAGACTTGTGGTATTTTCTTGCTGTGAAGAGCTGAGGAATCTGCTCGCAGAAGCCGGGCAGGTTTGGGGTTGGAAGGCTGGAGCTGGGAGCTGGGGATGGGAATTGCGGACATGGCTACACTACAAACATGACTTGAATATCTGAGAAAGTCGCTGAACTTGCCTGTGTCTGTCTCCTCACTGATAGAACCAAGGATAACAATACATACCAAAGTACCAGATTACAAGGTTTAATTTGTATTTGGATAGTGCTTTAAGATCCTGGCATCAAAATGTTGTTCCTTAGCTCAGGAAAGAAACTTTCCTCTGTGTCAGGATTTCTCCCAGGCACGTCTCAGGTTCTTTTTTGTTGGTTTCTTGGTTTTTTTAACTCTACCTCCCTGTTCCCTCAGAGGTTTGGTTTCTCATCTTTGTACTTGATCTTCTACATCAGAGAACCACTGCTGCTACAGCCACGCAGCACTCCCTCTGCCCATGCAGATGACAAATTAATCTAACATTTCACGTCAGAAAAATACTTATTATTTCTTCTGTCCTTTTTGTTCTCATAGTCACAGTGCTTCTTGAATTGTGCGGCTGGCCTCCCTGGGGAAGCTCTGCTTTCTTCCCAGAGAGACCACAGCAAGTCCAAGGACAGTGAAAAATGGAATATTATTTTCTTGCTGGCTTAGTGATTTTCATTTAGGATTCAGCAAATGCAGAGCCATCTGCTATGTATGAAATATCCAATAATAGTTCTCCAGTTGCTGAATTCCGAGTGGAAACAAGCCAGCAAGGGAGAGACAGAGAGCCTGGCTTGCCTCGAACCTCCTCTGTAAGCATACACAGGCAAACTGCACCAATGTCTTTGCCACCTGATCATAGCAGTATTTCCAAAAATACAGATAACTTGAAGGCAGAACTGGAGGTCAGAGGAAGAGGACATTCAATTTTCTCTCTCGGTGATCTTATGTATTGCTTTTCTTTGTTTAATGGGTGCATGGTGACACAGTGCCTTACACAATATAAAATAACAGTATTTTCTCATGGAAGGTCTGATTCTCTCCCAGCAAAGCCAATAGGACCTTCATCGAACACAAAATCACTGGGATCAGGTTCAAGAGTTAAAATATTATCCCTAAGATCCAAGTCAATGGATGATAAGTGAAAAGAGATATAGAAATCTTGGCGGCAGGCAGCCTAGCGTATAAAAGATACTTCCAGCTTTTCATGCCCAAATCTGCTTTGTTTCCCTGCAGACACACGGCACTTCGGATGCTCCTTCCAACACAGCTCTTTGCTTTCTGCTACTTTCACCGAGCTTTCCTGCTTTAGATGAAATTCCTTAATCTTCCCTCCTTTTCTGAAGTTAATACTCTGTTATCTGCCAAATTAGCTAATAGTACTGACTTAAGTGATTGGGTTTAGAGCTGTTGGGCTGCACAATTAAATGGGCATGATTCAGAGTTTTGCTAAAGCCACTGTTTTGAACCATCAGCGCTGCTGGGCAGACCTGGACCGAGGACTTTAGCATTAGCACAGCCAGGCTGACATAGTTAAATTGATACAAACATCATATTAATATAGAATTGGTGTAAATGGTGGCTCGCCTAGAGTGTGGTTTGTGAATACTTGACCGGAGCTCTGCTAGTGGCTGAATTCCAAGAGACGAGGAGCCAGCTTAGACAAATTCATGCTCAGATCATAGATCCATAGAACAGCCCAGGCTGGAAGAGACCTGGAAAGGTCACCCGGTCCAGGGAAGGGCAGCCTAGATGGGATTATTTAGCACCCTGTCCCACTGTGTCTTGAAAACCTCCAGCGATGGGGACTCGACCACGTCCCCGGGGAGGTTGCTGCAGTGATTGATTGTGCTCGCTGTAAAACATGTCTTTCTTTGCTACTTATTTTTCTTACTTTTTCTTGGCATCTGTAACGACAAATGTAATTCTTTAAGCGCAAAATGAAGCTCCGTTTTCTGCAGCTCCACGGGGAGACCTGGACTTTGCAGCAGGTTGTTTGCCCACGCAACCGTGAATTTCACTGATTTCTGTAAATGAAAGAGGGGCTGTAATAAATTGTAGGTGCAAGCTGAGAAGGAGGAGGGCCCCAGCCCTGCACGGAGATGGTGTTGGGTGCTGTGCCGCAGGCAGGGCCGGGGCTGGCAGCGCCTGGTAAAGGATAACCCTCTATTCCATAGCCAGCCTCATCAAAATTAACATAAGCAGGAAGGGCAAAATGCAGCAATTTCCATCTGGTCTTCTCTGCAGGACTGAAGTACAGGGGAGGTGATGCTCTGCAGATAACTACAGAGAAGGCAAAGCAGGACAAATCTCCCTGGATTACCCATAAATATATATGCATTTTTGTCAAAACCACAGGAAGTGGTTGCACACCCACTCCGGCGGCAGCCACGCTTGCTGAGAAGGAGAGAGGGGATGCAGCGACCCGCGGGGAGGTGGAGGAGGAGGAGTCCCCCGAGGAAGCACCCTGCCTGCACCCCACGGTGTGCCAGGTCCCCTGGAAAGGCAAACTGGGGCTTTGCCTTGGTGGAGAAAAAACCTGGTGCAAAGCTCAAAAGTAGAGATGCTGGGCTAATATTAAAGGTGGCTGCGTCCTGCTGCGGTTTCTGCTGAGAATTCAGCCCACGTTAGTAAAATCTCTGGGAGATTGTAGTTCACAAGTCTCTGCTTCATCCTCATCGGTCAAAATGTTTCACTAAGACAAGCAGCACGGGCACCTCCAAGCCCTTTAGGTTTTGCAGCTCAGACAAAGAATTTGCCTTTTGGAGAGCTACAAGGTTCAGGTTACCTCTGCCAAGGAATGGGCAACGCTACTTCCCAAACTGGGCGTCGTGACCCCAGCGGGGCTTCTCGACTGATATGAGGGGGTGTTATCTCTTTAGATGGTGTAAAAATAGGCTGGGGAGGTTGGAGGGGAGCAGGCAGGAGCCAAGGCAAGAGTGCCAACCTTGTGCCGGCCTTTGTCCCGTCATCTAATCACAGAATCAATGAATCACAGACTGGTTTGGGTGGGAAGGGACCATCAAAGATCACCCAGTGCCCACCCCTGCCCTGGACAGGGCCCCCTTCCCCCAGCCCAGGGGGCTCCCAGCCCCGTCCAACCTGGCCTTGAACCCTTCCAGGGAGGGGGCAGCCACAGCTGCTCTGGGCACCCTGGGCCAGCACCTCCCCCCCTGCACAGATAACGATTTCTGCCTTACATCTCATCTAAATCCACCCTCTTTCAGTTTAAAACCATCACCCCTCGTCCTATCACTACAGGCCCTATTAAAAAGTACATATATGATGTTAAAAGGTGTGTATCGTGGTTAAAAGGAGGCCAGCAGGGTTAGCGTAACTCTGTGCAAGTTAGCCCCAGCACTCAAGCTGCCCCTTGGAGCCCTAAGAAGGAGAAAGCAAACTGGGAAATGCCCTAATTTATATCAGGATCTAGGCGTGGATTAGCAAAATGTAAGATAATGTTACAATCTGCTTCCACCGTCCTCCAGTAACCAGCATCACCGTGTTTGCAGATGAATGGGGCTGTTTCATTAATAGCTAATGCCTGGGCCAGAAAACCCATCTATTTAAAATCATTAGTGGAATGGAAAAGGAACATCCCACAGATTAGAAACAGTCTATACAACCCCTGATTTTAGATTTTCCCTCTGCATGGAGCAGTTTTTCTTTTAGCCTCTGTCGATACCATCGTGCTGGGTATAATAATGAGATAAGCAGACTCAGATGCCGTTAAACAACAGATGAAAGATGTAGCCATCGTCATCATCGAAGACGTCAGGCATGTGGTATTCTGAGTTCTGTGACCTATGGGAGAATGACAAGAAAATCCTGAAATTTTATTCTCAAAAGGAAATCACATGAGTATGAATGCGTCTTTGTGCCGCTAGCAAACCCCATTGCCAGAGCTTGGCGGGTATTTTAGGGGATACTACTAAACCCAGGGCAATAAAAACCGTGCTCATTTTTATGTTTATGCAATTAGAAATTTAAATATACGAAGGAAAACACTTTATCCCAAGAAAATTCCCCACACAGAGACTTGCTGGAGCACCCGCTTTACAGAGGGATGTGAAAAATCAGGCACCAGTGAACTCAGGAGGGCGGATGGAGCTGCATCAGTAGATGAGTTTCCGCATTATTTGGGATGATATTGTGGCTCTTGCTGTTAAAATCCCATTAGCCCACTGGTGCCCAGTGAGGGTGGGTGCTGGGGTGCCTGTGTGGGGAGCAGCGGTGGCAGCTCTTTGGTGTAGCCAGGCGTTACATCCCTCGGGGCCAAACACCTTCCCGCGTGAACCAGCCCCGAGATGAGCAAAGCCACCCAGGAGCTCAGGGGAACACCCAGCACCCCCCAAATTTCTGCCATGCCCACGACACCACTCGGGACATCCTGTACACGCTGGGAACCCCGATTTTTGGAGTTTCAAAGATGCTGGTTTCATGGACCGCTCACCCCATACAACATTTTCCTGACCCCTGCGCAGCCACTGACCTCCCCTCCGTCTGCACCAGGTGCCAGATCACCTCCAGCATTTTTTGCACCTTGCTGCAATGGGTGATGGCACGCGGGAGACCAAATCTACCACCTTCCCACAAGTCACGCCCGTGCAGTGGTTTTTTGCTCCTGGCTGCAGTGTTTCTTACTTCCCAGACCCCTCTGAAGCACAGGGACCAGTTCACAGAAGATGCTGGACTGGGCTCCTTGAGAGCATGTGGCTGGTGTGTGTGGGGGGGACCCCATTTTCCACGGAAATCGGTGCAAGTTTGGCTCACAGCATGAAGCAGGAGTTCAGATTTTCTCAATTCTTCTCCTGGCTCTTTGTCACGCCTGTCACCGAGCCTTGGGAGCGGCGGCGAAGCTTTCCTGGCTGAATTGGCAGATGATGGAAACTGGTGTGAATCCCTGAAGATCCCTGATTTCCTCAACCTGCGGATCTGACCGAGGCTTTGCTCTCACCACCTCATGTTGAAAAGGGGATAATTTTATTTACCTTTCTCCTAAGGATGCGGCAAGGGCGAGTGGTTTTGAATCTGGCTTTGGAGAGCAAATTGGGAAGTGTCACTATCAATGACTTCCCCCACAATACAGCCCCTTCTAACAGTAAGTTTAAAACGAGAATTAAATGTGAAAAGGCACCACTCCCACTATTAATTTCTCCACTGCGCTGTTCCTTTCCTCTTTTATTCTGCCTCATTTTCAGTCCCTTGCCAACAGATCCTTGGCAGCTCTCATAAAAGCAATTATCATCTTTAGTAAAGTTTTTGCAGTTTTTTTGGTTTGTTTTTTTTTTTTTTTTTTTTTTTTTTCCCCCTTCATTCTGGAACTGAATATTCTCCGTAATGTCATTCTGTCACTCCCAAACTTTGCTGGCTGCATTGTGCCTCCTGCTCTGGCTTTTCTGCCACGTGCCCTCCCTTGGCAATTCTGGGGTTGCTCAAGGAGCTTTTCTCTTTTGCTAGAGAAGATGCTCAACCCTACACAGCCCTGAGATGCCTTTGATTGACCGGGACTTGGAAGCAATCCAAGGCATCAGACTGAGCGAAATTAAAAATACCACCTTGTCCGCGGATCTGGAGAAATTCATGTGCTTGAAGGGCAGGCGCCGCATCTCTAGGAGATGCTTTCAATAACTTCTAATTTTATTTTGGCCAAGGTTGTACCTGAGGAAGAGAGACTGGGAGCCCTGCTCTTTAGAAAAGCCATCCTGATAAATGGTCCAGACCAGACTTGAAGATCTGAATTTCTCCAGTTGGGGAAGTTCAGAATCGGAGCCAAATTGGCAATTTTGATCACAATCCTCTCTTTTTGCTTTAATTACGTTTCCTGTTGGCTTCTTCTCCCATTCTAGACAGCGCGCAGGGTGACTCTGGGATAAGCAGACTATTACGCAGCTCTGATTTCCTTGGCCTGAATTATGCTATTTTTCAGCTCATCTGTTCAGGGGCTGGGAAGGGCTGACCTTACCCCGCAGCGGCACTGCTGCCCTGGAGGCCTCGCCAGCATCCATCAGGAGCACCCGCCCCAGATGTTGACATCTGCACTATCTCCTGAGCAGGTGAAATAAATGGGGGGGAGGGATTCAACTCCAGGGTCTCAACTATGGGTGTTTGTACCCAAGCGAGTCAACCTGTGCCCACCTACCTTCAAGTCAAGAGCTGACTAGTGGTGTCTGCGACGTCCCATCCAGCAGTGCTCATCCAGATGCTGTTTTCTCTGCTACTCATCTCCCATCGTGCTTGAACACATTCAACTTCAGTGTCCGTGCTACAACACGGTCACAGAATGGGGGCTGGAGCGCCTCTGCTATGAGAACAGGCTGAGAGAGATGGGGTTGATCAACCTGGAGAAGAGAAAGCTCCGGGGAGACCTTGTTGTGGCCTTTCAATACTTAAAAGGGGTTTATAAAATGGGGAGGGACTTTTTAATAGGGCCTGTATTGATAGGACAAGGGGTGATGGTTTTAAACTGAAAGATGGGAGATTCAGACTAGATATAAGGAAGAAATATTTCACGCTGCGGATGGTGAGGTGCTGGCACGGGGTGCCCAGAGAAGCTGTGGCTGCCCCCTCCCTGGAAGGGTTCAAGGCCAGGTTGGACGGGGCTTTGAGCAACCTGGTCTGGTGGGGGATGTCCCTGCTCATGGCAGGGGGTTGGACTAGATGACCTTTAAAGGTCCCTTCCCACCCAAACCGTGCCGTGATTTGATGATTCTAAGTACGGTTGATGCTCTCAGAGATGCTGCTTCTCCTGCTGCCCCCTCTGCTCACTCCCCAGCATTTCACCTCCAAAAACCACTGCAGAAAATGAGTCACTTTCCCCAATTTATGCCTTCAGGAAGCTGTGCTTGGTTTGTATATCAGTGGGTAACAGGCATCTGCCAGTGGTGATCCTGGATTTTCCGGCTTTACCCCAAAAATTCTCCATTAAGGACTGGGGATAAAACACCCCTCTGTGGCCCCTGCTGCTAAGCCAAAAATCCCCTCCCTGTTCCTATTGTTTGGTTGCAAAAAGGCCTGAAATAGGGACGTAACAGTGAAATGGGGAAAACCGTTGGGCTTCCAATGTTCTCCAGGAGGCTTTGGAGATGGGATGGGATCCCCGGGCGTCAGCACAGGCGACGGGGGACAGATGTTCCTAATTGAGCTGTACGTGCCTCGTCCCTCCCCGAAATCAGCTTGTTGTGGCGATAGCTCTGCTTCCCTCATCCCCCTCCTGTGAGCTGGGATCAGACGGAGCGGAGCGGAGCTCGCGTGCAGTACCGAGGGGAGAGTACAGTCGTTACAACCCACTGTTACATTCAATTTTCTTTTGTAAGAAAGATCCCCTTCATCCTGCCGGCTGGCCGATGGCTGGTTATACTATACATCACTGCATATTTTCCACTTGAGATCAATACCGCAGTCCCCGATGGCTTTGAAGAGCACAGCCGGCATCCTGCAGACCCCGGGTGCTTCACCGGGCATCGCTCGGGGAATAGCACAAAGCAATTCTGCTCCCCCGGCCCCACGGCTGTACCCCCCTCGCTCTCATTTCTTCTCCTCCATCCCATCATCTTCAGGCAGAGCTCTGCCAACACTTTATTTTATTATATTCAATCATGTGAAAACGCTCTTGGCAAGAAACCCGACCACTCTGAACTTATTTGTTGTATTTTTTTTTTCTTTTTGTTTTAACAATTCTGCATTGTTTCGGGCTGTTACGCTCGCTAGGAGGCTCGAGTTTCATGCATTCATTCGCTCTTCTCTTGTCAAATCTGCCTTCAGAGCTGTTGTTTGGCTTTCATACACACCCTCTTCCATCTCCAACCATTCTTTTTCACTTTAAGTCCTTTTCCTGCCAGCTCCGACTTGGTTTAACCAGGCTGTGTATTCAATTTCTGCACTTTGGGATCCGAAAAAAGAGAAAAATAGCCAAATACGCCACTTAATGCCACCATATTAATTTTGTGATGGCTCCCAAACACTAAACTAACCTTGCCGAGATGCAATTGTAGCTGACTTTGCATTTATTGCTATGATACCATTAGTCGTAAACTTATACAACTGCTGTGAAAACCAGATACGGTAGTTGAGCTCAGTTCTGCTCTTGGAGAAGGTCCCCCCAAGAGATGATTTATGCTGGTGGAAATGAGAGGAGAGTTGGGATCTTTTGCCCTTTGATGAATTCCACATGCTACCATCCTGCTGCCCAAAGAAACGTTTCACATCCTCATTCCAATAAAGGTATTAAATGATCACAACGTTTTTGTGTTCCTGGCTGAAAGCTGGGGACTAATCACATTTTCTCTAAACCCTTTGAGACGACAGATCTGGAGGAGCTGCTTCAAATCAAGGTCAAATCTGGCTTCTCATCATAAACTAAGGCTTTAGTCCAGGGCTTCTGGGACTGGCTGATGACCCCAAAACCAGAGGACAGTTTCTGTTACTGGTAGGGATGTGGCCAGTGGGTTTTGCTCTGATTCCCTGCATGCAGCAAGAGCAGACATGAAACACATTGGAGATTTCTCTGTCCTGGTTCAATCAGTTCTGCCACCAAGTGATGTGCAATCCCGCTGTCCGCTTTTCGCAGCTAGAAAATTCCTCATAGAAAAACATCGGGCTTTTGTACAATATCTTTAATACTTGGTCTTTTTCAAAGATTTTTTATTTTTATTATTTATTATTTTTTCAGCAGTCCTTCCACTTGCGATCAGCATTTGGTCCCCTCTTCTCCTGCTGTGTAACAGGCTCAATGACGCAATGCAACACCTGGCCTTACCTTCAAAAAATGCCCCTTTGCCCCTTGTGCCTGAAATTTGGTATTGGTGGAGTCGATGGATACTGGATCCCCTTTGCTTAAAGACATATCTGGGGTGGATGTGGAAGAGAGAAGAGAAATGGGAGGGTCCAGGTGCCACACTTGGAAGGAGGAGATGCAGACGACAGCTCCAGAGGAGCAAGGGGACCTTGCAGACCTGCAGCTGGACCTCCACGGTGCAACCTCGTCTTCCATGAACCTGGTTTTGAAATGCTTTGCCTCCGCGGCACTGATGCCCGCCGGTGCATCTGCACCGAGCACAGCTGATACCTTCATGGGGACTCCCACCTCCCATGGGTGGGGGACAGTGACCCCCCCCTTCCCGCAAGCCCCTTGCAGCCCCGGGAGCTGGTTAAACGCCCGTGGGAGGTGTGGTGCAACACATGGAGCTCACCAACACGCCGCGGCTGCATTTGGATCCTCGGGGTAATGTTTTCCAGCTGGTCTCCCACTCCTAGCCTGGATGCTGTTCCTCAGCTCATCTCGCCTTTGGCTGGCTGCCTCCCTCCTTTCATCCTCGCTAGAAGAAAGCAAGGCTTCTGTCTTCTCTGGGAAGTTGCAGAATGCTACAAAATTCCGGGATTTGTGGAAAGGTGTGAAAGCGCAGACCTTGGCAAGGTGCCTGGCATCAGGGCTAACGCCATCACCCTGGCACAGGGAGGTCCAGGATGGGCCGCCAGGAACATGCAGTCTCCTCTGGACAGTGACCATGGTGACTTATCAAAACCAGAGGAGACGATGGGGAAGTTGGTGAGATGAATCACCAAAGCCACTGACTCCAGTGCTGAGCTCCATCATCTCAGCTGGAGATCAGTTTTTGCCTAAGTGTCCCCGAAATACACCTCAACATGGTAATAGCTGCAGTAGTGAGCTCCAACCTCTTGGAGAGAGCTTTAGCGCGCTCACCAAAATAAATGAAGCGTCAACATCAGCAGGTTTAGGTTAAACTTTTAAATATCCCGGGCCAAAGCTCAGAAATGTCATTATGAGCCTGACCAGGAAGACGGTGGAGGAGAGGTGGATGTGCTCCTGGCAGCTGCTGCTGCTGAAATGATGGTGTGTATCTGCTGACCACTGATGTCCTCACGCTCTGCTCCTTTTCTGTGGCCTGATCTTGGTGGAAGTCGCTTGGCCAGGCACGGATGGAGATGTGCATTGAGTCCACAGTGCCCTAAGGTGTCTCCTGGCGGTCATGTTGGATGTTGAGTAAGTCTGGAGCAGACCTTGGATAAAGCTGGTGGAATTCCTCGGCATCACCGCTGACCCTCTCCCATCCCTGATGGCCACGTAGCATCGTCCTGCAGATCTGCGGTGGGAAGGTGGTGGCTCGTAGAGAGGGGACAAAGGAAGCGACACGGGCTCGGTGGTGAGCAGGGTGTCTGCCCTCCAGCTCCCCTTGGCAGTTCAGAGACGTAAAGTGTAATTTACACAGCTTTAAATTATTCCCTAATCTTGTGTTGTGCTTTGGTGCCCAGCTTGGTGGGGACCTCCAGGTCCGAAAGGAACGGGCCGTGGGCCGAGCGCCTCCAATTTGAGCATTTAAAAGCAGAAGGACCCAAACCCGCCAGTTCCTTCTGAGTTTGCAACGTGAAAGGGAGGATTTGAATCAGCTCACGCTGAACCGCAGCAAAGGAAGAAACTTTAAACTGTTCTATTGATCCGTATGTGCCAGGACTCTGTGTGTGTGCATACATGCACCAGTGTGTAAAGAAAAAGGAAACATATATAATAATAAATATGTACACATGAATCTACTGTACTATGTACTGCACAGCATATATAGTATATATACAGTGTGTATATTTGTACTATATATGGAGAGTATATATAGATGGTAAACATAATACAGTATAAAGTATATATAGATAATAGATATGTACTATATAGATGCTATATGTGCATCTATATAGTGTATATAGAGTGCGTATGTATACACATATAGTATACATACTATATTTACACTATATTATATACTCAGTGCTATGCATATATGGTATATACACTACATATAGATAGCATATATATTGTATACTGTACTATATAGCACACACACTATTATGTACTGTGCAGCATGCTATAGTATATTCTGTTCTATATATAATTCAGTACATATATGCCTCTGCAGATTCTTATATGTATTATACACACATGATTATAATATGCATTATATAATTACATACATGATATTATATACATGTTTTTCCTGGTATGCCAGGGTAGTGCCATCCTATGCGTCAACCAGGAGAGAAAGGTGGGCAATTATTTTTATTCCTTCAGCTTTTAGGTAGTTTTCGCTCGTGATGTTGTTCCTAAAAGCAGCAGTGAAGGGAAACACCGGCGCTGCGGGGAGCAGCCGCCCTTGCCGGGGCAACACCGAGCGAGCCAGAAAGCTTCTGGGATCCCTTGGGGATGGGAAACTGGGGGGAAATCAGCAGGGAAAGGGTGCTGCGGTGTCGGCCTGACAGAGCCCTGCGGCCACCTGCATCAAAACCCAGCCCAACAGCGCTGGCTCACTTGCAAGAAACCCTTAAGCTTCACCCAGCCCCTTCCAGGCAGCATGATTAGGCATAAAAATGGTATAAACTCAACTTTGCACGTGGCGTCACCTTCCCGAGCTGCACCAGCGTGGCGAAACCTCCGCACGCCGCCTCCCCGAGATGAGATTCCCGAGGGGGATGATTTTGGCTGCAGGTGCCCGTCGCTGGGTCAAGCTGCTTGTAAAATACACAAAAGCCTGGAGATGCCACCCGAAAATAGAGAGGAGGGGACAAAGGCACGCCGCGGAGCTGCGTTTCTCAGCCTTCTGGAAAATTTGAAAAGTCATTAAATTTTTGAAGCAAGGACGTCAGAATGGCACAGCAGCGCCAGCCAGCTTAAAATAGAGCAACAAATGACTGCTGGAGACAGAGGGCTTAATTACAAGAGGCAACAGGATCATCAAAAGTCACCATTGCTCCCACTTTGGGAAGACATCGGCTTGGGTTTGGCTTGCCAAAATTTTGGCAGCCGCTGTTTCGTTCCGGCCCCTGGATTCTCAGCATCTCAGTGTGCGCGGGATGCGAAGCCAGTAGTGGGATTCCTCTGTTTCTTGTCCAAACTGGAGCATCCTCAAAATGTCCCAGGGATGATATTCGTAGCCCAAGAAAACCTCTAGGATGAGTGATGAGGATTTCAGAGGCTGCTTTAGTGCACAGTGAGGCTGTAGGCTCCCTGCACGGTGAATTTTGCGTGAGAATAGTGGCAGAATTTGGGTCAACGCAGCCTGTTCTGCACCCAAAGGTGCCAGCTCGGCGCCGGTGCCAGCCCAGAGGTGACCAGCACAGGGACTGGTCCCCACTGAGGTCCCAAACCCACTTCTCATCCCATGAGCCGCATCCCAACCGACCTCACGCCATCCCCGGGAAAGGAGCCGGGAGAGCTGCTGCCCTGGCTTTCTGCAGCTTGGGTTTCTTAACTGCAATATTTTGGTGAGGATTTTTGTACCCTTGAACTATCTCATTTAATTGCTTTCTTGATTGCTGAAGTTCATTTAATAACAACTGGGCAGGTAGAGGGGCTGGAGAAGAATCTGGGTCATGCTTGTACCCTCAGCAACCGCCCAGTGCACTCCTTGAGAAGCAAATGCCGGAATAAAATATGTTTAATTCCCTGTAAGACCTGGGAACCTGCTGAGACGTGTTACAGAGCTGCCCTGAGAAAAGCCAGCCCCTGCCCAGCTCCTCGGCTTCATCCCTGCTGCCCCCCATCCCTCTCATCTGCAGCTAAATCGCTCGGGTAGGAATTAAAATTCAAATTTAAAGTGATTTAATCAATAGGTGACATGTCCACCCATATTTATATTCACATTGGGCTGCTGCTCACACAGCTCAGCTGACGGAGAATCAATTCACGCCATCGGAGGAGGAAAATCTCCAGCCACCACGGTGTAAATCACCTAAAAGCCTGACGATGTTCAAACTGGAGCATCCTCCTCTTGTAGCCAAGCCCATGGCTTATTGCTCTTGTCCCGGTGGAAATGAGCCCTTAATTTTTTTTCCTTCTCCAGTGATGGTGCAGTCAAACCCAAAGGGAATAGGAACACATTCTTTTTTAATGGTGATGTGGGTTATTTCAATATTTACACAGAAAAAAGCCCTTGTTTTTTGGTCTCTGGATGTTCCGGAGGATGGATCCATTCTCCAAAGCGGGAGCTCAGGTCCTGCAGCCGGGATGGGGCAAAACTCTGTGGGATTACAGCTGCTCCCCAAACCCTGCCAGGTCCCAGCATATTTATAGCATGGAAATAATGAAAGAATAAAGCTCTGAATTTTTCCTGTCAAAAATAACATTTTCTACCAATCTCGGTTTTATCAAGACCTTTTTCCAAAGCATTTTGGCAGCGAGGTGAGTTCACCAACAAGGGTATATTCCGTCAAGCATCTTGCTGAAAAATATAGATTTGCTGGATCTTCACCATCTTTCAGCGGCACCGGGAGGGAAAACGCATCCGATGTCCTGGGTCGTGCTGCCCTCTGCAGAAAATCCCGACGGATGCCGCGACGCCTTTCTGAATGAACTCACGATAAGCAAAATATTCCGATGAGGATGTGCTGGGCTCAGAGTGGTGTCGAACAGCTTGGGTGTGATCCCCGCTTCCCAGGACGGGCAGCAGGGCTGGGATGTTGCAATCCCACATCTCCGCAGCCCCGAAGGCTTTTTTCCCCACAAAATGTGCCTCTCCCTCAGCTGGGACGAGGCAGTTATTGTCCTTTTGGTTACGATTGGCTTTTGAACCTGTTTTGCATGTGCTTGCCCTTCGGGTTGCCAACCCCATTTGGGTTGCATGCATGTCAGCTTGGAAATGTTGCAAATTTACTTGTTTATTATCATGTTTGGGTTTGTTGGTTTTTTGTTGTTTTTTTTTTATTTTATTTTATTTTTTTATTTATTTCAGTTTACAGAAAAGTACTTCATCCATTGCCAGTTGAACTAGATGATCATTGTAGGTCTGTTCTAATTCTTCTCCTCTTCTCTTCTCTTCTCTTCTCTTCTCTTCTCTTCTCTTCTCTTCTCTTCTCTTCTCTTCTCTTCTCTTCTCTTCTCTTCTCTTCTCTTCTCTTCTCTTCTCTTCTCTTCTCTTCTCTTCTCTTCTCTTCTCTTCTCTTCTCTTCTCTTCTCTTCTCTTCTCTTCTCTTCTCTTCTCTTCTCTTCTCTTCTCTTCTCTTCTCTTCTCTTCTCTTCTCTTCTCTTCTCTTCTCTTCTCTTCTCTTCTCTTCTCTTCTCTTCTCTTCTCTTCTCTTCTCTTCTCTTCTCTTCTCTTCTCTTCTCTTCTCTTCTCTTCTCTTCTCTTCTCTTCTCTTCTCTTCTCTTCTCTTCTCTTCTCTTCTCTTCTCTTCTCTTCTCTTCTCTTCTCTTCTCTTCTCTTCTCTTCTCTTCTCTTCTCTTCTCTTCTCTTCTCTTCTCTTCTCTTCTCTTCTCTTCTCTTCTCTTCTCTTCTCTTCTCTTCTCTTCTCTTCTCTTCTCTTCTCTTCTCTTCTCTTCTCTTCTCTTCTCTTCTCTTCTCTTCTCTCTTCTCTTCTCTTCTCTTCTCTTCTCTTCTCTTCTCTTCTCTTCTCTTCTCTTCTCTTCTCTTCTCTTCTCTTCTCTTCTCTTCTCTTCTCTTCTCTTCTCTTCTCTTCTCTTCTCTTCTCTTCTCTTCTCTTCTCTTCTCTTCTCTTCTCTTCTCTTCTCTTCTCTTCTCTTCTCTTCTCTTCTCTTCTCTTCTCTTCTCTTCTCTTCTCTTCTCTTCTCTTCTCTTCTCTTCTCTTCTCTTCTCTTCTCTTCTCTTCTCTTCTCTTCTCTTCTCTTCTCTTCTCTTCTCTTCTCTTCTCTTCTCTTCTCTTCTCTTCTCTTCTCTTCTCTTCTCTTCTCTTCTCTTCTCTTCTCTTCTCTTCTCTTCTCTTCTCTTCTCTTCTCTTCTCTTCTCTCTCCTCTCCTCTCCTCTCCTCTCCTCTCCTCTCCTCTCCTCTCCTCTCCTCTCCTCTCCTCTCCTCTCCTCTCCTCTCCTCTCCTCTCCTCTCCTCTCCTCTCCTCTCCTCTCCTCTCCTCTCCTCTCCTCTCCTCTCCTCTCCTCTCCTCTCTCTCCCTCTGAGCAAATTTTATAGAATTGAAAACAAACCAGGGAAATATTTTCTGTTGGTTTCATTCTTCTAACACCTACACTTGCATCCAAATTTGCCCTGACAGGGACCATTTATCAGTGTAAACATGCGAGTTCAAAAGGGAGAGCGAAGGAGGCTTTGCGTGCAGGATGGGACAGTGCAGCTTCATCCCATCAACACCCATTAACACCCCCACAAAGTGCTTCACTCAGGAGCCTCCGGTTTCCTCTATGGGGAAAATACCCCTTTTGGGGGATGCTGGGGACATTGCTGACCTGCAAACAGGCTTTGGGATCCCTCAGTAAAACAGCCATTAAAATAAAGGGGAGAGGAGGAGGGCAAGACCCCAGGAATGACAGCCAAGAGCCTTTTTACCGTCCCTACAGGAACAATTTCCTACGGCCCGTCCCTCAGAAGGGGCTACAGCTCACCACCACGGGGCTCATATCCCCAGAGCACATCTTGCAAATGCTCCCTCACCCCGCGGCTGTGCGGTCTGGGGAGGAATTCAGTAAACCAGCAACAGGACTGGGAGGAGAAAAGAACCCAGCTCAGCTCCCAGGAGCCAAAAGCTCGCCAGCGGGGTTGGGTTTTGGCATCACTGGCTGGAGAGGAAGGAGCATCGCGCTGGGTTTTGGGTCATCCCATGGGGAGGATGCTGCAGAGCTGCTCAGGGGCCAAAAAAAGGCATCCCAGGTACCAGGCTGGATGTTTGCCTTGCTGTAGAGACCCATGGGGGTTGAAAACACCCCTCTCCATCCCAAACTCGCTGTGAATTAAAGGTTATTGTAATTTAACAGCTCAGGTCTCGGGGGACAAGGCCATGCTCCCTCAGCTCCAGGTTTCCCAGCTCAATCCGGACTCATTTCCCGGGAAGCCACCTCAGTGCAGACAAGGGATGTTGTGTTTCCAGAGGAATAAATGAGGCTGAATTTTGGGAAGGACACATCCATCCCGGGCTGGAGACACTTTCATGAGCACCCTTATGAACAAAGGTTTCCAAAGGAGAAGGTAGCAGATGTCTTTCTCTTTTATCTTTCTCCTTCCCTCACCCAGCTCCTCTGGGAGTTTTTCCCTGCCCCGGGAATGCGCTGTGGCCAGGGATGCTCCCAGGGATGAGGGATGAGGGGGTGGTTGGGGGGGTCACGATTCGTATGTTTACATGGAAGAGACTGAAAAGCAAGAGGTGATGGTGGCCATGAAACAGGGAAAGGGGAAAAGGAAGGGGAAAAGGAAGGGGAGAGGGAAGGGGAGAGGGAAGGGAAGGGAAGGGAAGGGAAGGGAAGGGAAGGGAAGGGAAGGGAAGGGAAGGGAAGGGAAGGGAAGGGAAGGGAAGGGAAGGGAAGGGAAGGGAAGGGAAGGGAAGGGAAGGGAAGGGAAGGGAAGGGAAGGGAAGGGAAGGGAAGGGAAGGGAAGGGAAGGGAAGGGAAGGGAAGGGAAGGGAAGGATGAGGGGAAGGGAAGGATGAGGGGAAGGAAGAAGGACTCATATTCTAAATAAATACCCACAATTTCTTTCTTTCCTCAGTTTCCCCTAAATTGCCTCTTTTACCCATCCTCCCCCCAATGTTCCTTTCCTGCACAAACTTCTTTAGCTTCTTGACTTTAAATGCAAATTTCACAGGACTTTCTGCTCCGCTCTTCTCTCCTCCCATGCCAGGATGCTCTGAGCTGGACTACTCCCACCAGCACCAGGGCTTCAAAACACTCGCTGAAATATATATATATATATATATATATATATTTTTTTTTTTCCCCCAATTTCTGCCCCTGCGTGCCTCACAATGTGAGAAAATGACTCAATTTTTCACAATGCCACTAATGCCTTTTGGTTGGGGAGGGCTGAGGTGCGCTGGGTGCAGCGACCTGAGAGCAGGGGGGTACCGCAGGGGTATTTCAGTAGCTTTTTGGGTGCTTGTGCCGGTGCCACGCGGATGTGGGTGGGTGCTGCACTGACATGGAGCGTTTCTGACGATGATGGGAATCCTGTGGGATCCCAGCATGGCCTGGGCTGCGGGCTGGGATGTGCTGGGCACGCAGGCAGCTGCCTCCAAATCCCTCCTGGGCTGGGCCTGCAGATTTAATGGCATTTAAATAAACAGGTGGGGTTTGGATTTGCTTTGGAACAGTTGTAAGGGGAAAGGAGCGGGATCCCAGTAATGTCCTGGCCCTGTGAAAGGGGGAGGTGATCCAGGATGGAGAGGGATCCAGGACAGAGGGGAGGCCAGGATGGAATGTGATCCAGAATGGAGGGAGATCCAGGACAGAGGGGGATGCAGGATGGAGGGGGTTCCAGGAGAGATGGAGATCCTGGTCAGATGCAAATCCAGGACAGACAGGGATCAAGGATGGATAAGGATCCAGAACAGATGGGGATCCAGGAGGGATGAGCATCCAGGATGGAGAGGGATTAAGGATGGAGGAGGATCCAGGACAGACAGGGATCCAGCACAGCTGGAGATGGGGGGTGGATGGGATCCAGAACGGGGGATGATCCAGGGTGGAGGGGACGGCCAGCGCTGGGGACAGAGGAGCTGACTGAGAGGCGGGTGCCTGGGGACAGTCCGGGGGAAGCAGGAGGGGGCTGGTGCTGGGGGGACCCTTCTTGGTGGCAGTTCTGTGCTCCCCAAAGGGGTGCTGGGTCTGGGGGTGCAGGATCCCTCTTGGGGGAGCAAGACCCACCCCCCCCCATGGGAGGTGCAGGTTTCAGGGGTGCTGGACCCCTCTCCCAGGGTGCAGGTTTGCCTGGGGAAACACGCTCCGTCGGGCCCGGGTGCTGCCGGGTGTCTCGTGGGAGCAGGAAGCCGGGGTGCGGCGGGTGCCACCCAACAACCGCTCCCGTCCAAAGTTGAGCGGCGAGAGGAGGCGGCAGCACCCGGCCCTGCCCGGCCCGGGGGGGTCCAGCACCTCCGTGGGGTGAGTGGCTTCCTCAGGGCTGGGAACTGGGGAGTCCTGGGCTATGGGGTGCCCCCAGCCCCACCCCGGGTTGGGGTGGCAAGCGCGGTGGGGTGTGGGCAAGCACCTTGAGCTGAGGCCGGTTTTGCTTGTCCGAGGACACAGCTGGGGAAACTGAGGCAGGGCAGGCTGGCAGCAGGTTGGAGGGCTCAGCGATGCGGGACGTCACCGGTGCCTGGTCCCGGCGTGCGCCCCAGGGCTGGCAGATCAGCTAGAGGAGGAAGACGCCTGCAGCATCCACGAGGAATAAATCCCTAATTAACCTTGTTCTAGAGGCAAAAGCACCGCCGGGCCGTGGCCTGACTTCACACCCAGCTGGGGGGTGATTTGGCCGTGGAGCTGCGGGACTGTGGGGTCCCCGAACCCCGACGTGGCTCCGGGGGCCGGGATGCCGTGCCGGGAAGGCTGAGTCACAGCCGGCGGAGCGGGCTCAGCCTGTTCAGCGTTTCGGTTTGCCAGGTTCTCGCTTACAAAGCTGGGCTTGCCCGGGGAGCTCGGCTCACCCCAGGTTTTAAGCAGGGGGGGCTTGGGTGGGGGAAAGGTCCAGGGGATTTTTTGGGGAGAGGCTGGCAATGTGTTTTCTCAAGGAGGGGGGTGGCCTCCCTGTGCTCGGTGCAGGTTTAGGGGCACCCCGGTGAGGATGCCCAGTGCAGTGGCATCACCCCACATTCCCTGGCACCACCCCCCATGTCCCAGTATCACCCCCCCCATACCCCAGCATCAACCCCCATACCCCAGCATCAACCCCCATTCCCCAGCATCAACCCCCCATGCCCCAGTATCACCCCCCCATGTGCCAGCATCACCCCTCATGCCCCAGTATCAATCCCCCGTACCCCAGTATCACCCCCTCCATTCCCCAGTATCACCCCCCCATGCCCCAGCATCACCCCCTATGCCCCAGTATCTCACCCCCTGTGCCCCAGTATCACCCCCCATTCCCCAGTATCACCCCCCCATTCCCCAGTATCACCCCCCATTCCCCAGTATCACCCCCCCCATTCCCCAGTATCACCCCCCATTCCCCAGTATCACCCCCCATTCCCCAGTATCACCCCCTGTGCCCCAGTATCAGCCCCCCATGCCCCAGCTGTTTTTGCCACCCACTGCCCGTCACCACAGAGGCGAGTGGCCACCAAGTAGCCGGGATGGGGATGGGGTACGACACCCCCCCCCCCAGACCCTGCTGGGGAGGGGGGGCTGTGGGTGCCAGTGCCACGCACTTCTTCACCACAGGGAGCTTTCCTGCGCTCCCCATCACCCCAAAATCCTCTGCCCCCTGCGAAGGGAGAGCAGGGTGGGACAATGCCGGGCATCCCGCTGGGATGAAGGGATGGGGAGGGATCCCTGGAAAAATTCCTCCTGATATTAAAGGCAGAATGGGAACCTCCCCTTCAGCACCCCCAACCAGCCTCCTTCACCCCGTTATTACCCCAATTCCCCTCCGCCGGCCTGACCCGGGGCTCATCTCTCCCCCAGCTCTGCCTCCCCCCCCCGGGCTCGATGGCTCCGGTGCTGGCAGAGGGCTCGGTGGCCCTGGCTACCGCGGTGGCCTGGGGCTCGGCCACCACCGGCCTCTTGCTGCTGCTCCTGCTCCTCTTCTGCTCCTTCTCCCACAGGTACGTTCGCTTATGGGGGTAAAAGGAAGGATTGGAGTTCTTCCCGAGGGTTTGCCACGGAGATCGTGGGCTCCGGGGAAATGCCGTGGGTGGGGAGGTGGGGTCAGCGTGGGATGGGGAGCGGGGAGCTCCGCGCCGGAGGGCGCTCTGGGTGCGAGGAACCTGCGTGGGGTCAAGCGGAGAGGGGGCGAGCAGGTGAATAAACGGAAAACAGCAGCGAGAGGAGGAGACGGGGGCGGGGGGGGGGGGGGGGACACACGGGGGGGCTCATGTGTCACCTCTGAGCCCACCCTGACCCGAGCATCCCTGGGGACGCGGCTCCGCTGACCTCCCCCTTCTTGCTCCGCAGGGCGAGCCGGCGGTTTTCCACCCAGAAAATCAAAGAAAAATCTGGGCTGGTCCGAGGGGTGAGTCCCCCCGGGGTCCCCACCCGTGTCCTCGCGGGGCCACCAACGGCTGCTGGCCCCCGGTGGAGGGCGAGGCGGTGGGTTGGGGGGACCTGGGGCCTGTCCCCACATGTCCCCTGTCCCCCCCCCGTCCCCCCCCCACCCCCGCATCCTGCGTGCTTTGACAGCCCTCCAGCGTCAGCGCGGGGGAACGTCCCTCTTCTCGCCCCAAATTCACCCCGAATGGCTAAGTTGGTGTGTGTGTCCCCCCAAAAAATAAAGCGTCACAATTAAGGGGAGGGGGGGATTGGGATGGGGAGGGGGGACAGAGGGTGGCCCTGGGCACGTGTGACCCCGTGGGTGCCCCACCCCGGGGTTTTCAGGGGATGTGGGTGAGCAGAGGGGATGTGGTTGCCCCCCCCCCCGGAGCTGTGGGGTTGTTTGGGGTCAGTCGGGGCTGGTGGGGGCCGGTTGGAGAGGGCAACCGGCCCCCCCCCCCAAAATCCTGTGTCCCCCCTGAGCACACACCCCCCCCAACACCCGTTCTGCTGGCACAAGGGCTGGGGGGGGTGACACGAGTGCCTGGGGGGGTGCACAAGTCCTGGGAGGATGATGCACAAGTGCTGGGGGGGGGTAAAAGTGCTGGGGGGGGGGGAGCACAAGGGTCCAGGGTGGATGAATGAGTGCTGGGGAGGCAGCGGGGGGGCATCAGTGCTTTGGTAATACACAAGTGACAGCAGGGGAGGATGCAAAAGCACTGGGGGGGGGATGCACAAATGCTGGGGGGGGGGATGCAGAAGTGCTGGGGGGGTGCACAAGCTCCCAGGGGGGGATGCAGAATTGCCAGGGTGGATACGAGTGCTGGGGGGAGGGAGGGATGTAAAAGTTCGGGGGGGGTGGGATGCATGAGTACAGGGAGGGGGATGGATGAGTGTTGGGGGGGATGGATGAGTGCTGGGGGGGATGCATGAATATTGCGGGGATGCATGAGTGCTGGGGGGGTGGGGGGATGCACAACAGCCCGGGGGGGGGGATGCACGAGTGAGCAGAGAGGATGCACAAGTGCCCAGGGAGGTGCACGAGTGCTCGGGGAGCGGCGGGCGGGGGGGGGGGGGGGGCTGCATGAGTGCTGGGACTGGGGGTTCACAAGTGCTGAGGGGGAAGCAGAAGTGCCGGGGGGGGGTGCATGGGTGTCGGGGTTGGGGGCGGGGGGAGGCTGCACAAGTACTGGGGAGGGGGATCTACATGAATGCCCGGGGGGATGAACAATTTCGGGGGCGGGGAATGCAAAAATATCAGGGGGATGCACAGCTGCCCCGGGGGGCGTGTGGATACAGGAGTGCCCGGGGAGGTGCACAAGTGCTGGGGGGGTGCACACAATTTCTGGGGAGGATGTAGGAGTGTCCAGGGAGGGGGATACAGGTGTAGCTGGGGCGCGGGGGGGGATGCACGAGTGCCGGGGGGGGCTAATACATAAGCACCCACTTATTCCCGTTGCAGGTGAAGCTGGTGAGGCTGGGCTCCGGCGGCGGGGGAGCAGCACGGCCGGGAGGTGGGTCACAACGGGGGGGGGGGACACACACACATACACACACACACACTGGTTGTGTCCCTCTGCCACCCCCGGCCCCGCCGCCGCGGGTGCTCCCGGGGCCCCTCGCACACGCAGGGATGTGGGTGCCGGGTGCCACTTGCCAGGGCCCTTCCCCGGTGTGGGGTGCAGCGGGATGGGACACACACCCCCCCCCCCCAAAACACCCACGCACACCCCGGGGTGCTGGCTGTGCCCCGGGGAAGGGCCACGCTGGTGGAAGGGAGCCGGGCGCCGCGGGCCGAAGGTCCCCGGGGACTCGTCCAACCCAACCCCGTTAATGATTTGCCCGACCCATGAACTCGGAGAAGCTCAGGGGCTCGGCGGGACTTTGAGCCGGCCCTCGGGCAGACGTGGGGGGTTATTTCCCCCCACCTTCACCCCCCCCCCCCCCCCCCCCCCCGCAAGTTGGGGTCACGGCAGCCAAAATGGGATAAATCAGCGCAGTTCGTTAAGCAGCTACTTGCAGTCCCCCGGCACGGAGAAGAGGACGGGGGACACCCCGCGGCCACGGTGAAGGGGCTCGCTGTGTCCAAAATCAGCTCCTAAAATTCCCAGTTACAGCAAAACAGCCCAGTGAAACCTGCTGCGGGGCCCAGTCCCTCCAGCAGGACAGTGTCGGCTGCTTTCAAATACCCGCTGGCCTGCCCCGTGCCAGGAGAAAGGGAATTGCCTGGGGAAAGCTTTAAAAAAGATATTTTAATGCTCCAAACCTTCCCGACGGATTAAGCATTCAGCCCGTTTGCTTTTCCACGGAGCTGGGAACAAGTTTCTCGCCCCGTTTTACGCCAGGAACACGTTATTTAGCACCGCTGGATAACGAAGCGAATTAAACGCCGCGTATTAATTTCCCCTTTTTGCCGCGCTGTGGCTGAGCTTCGAGCTGCTCAAGAGAAATCCCTGCTCCTCCTTGTGCTGCGGCGGGGAACACCTGAGTATTTTATGGGGTGGCCCCACCAGCCTGGCCCCAAGCACCCCGTTTCTGGGGCTCCCCCGGGTGCGTTTCCCCCCCCCCCTCTCAGCGAGGCACCCCTCACTCTCTCCTGCTTTTCTGTAGAGGGACGGGGAAAGGACACCCCAAAAGCGAAGCCTTGGTCCCTTGGGGTGCGCAGGCGGGATGCTGGGGTGCACCACGGTGCTCTTGCTGGGGTACTCACATCAGGGGGGGCTCACACTGGGTGCCCGTGTTGGGGTGCTCATATTGGGGTGCCCACAGTGGGTGCTCATGTTGGGGTGCTTACATTGGGGTGCTCGTGTTGGGGTGCACACACCAGGGGTGCTCACGTTGGGGGTGCTCACTTTGGGGTGCTCATGCTGGGATGCCAACAGAGCATTCATGCTGGGGTGTTCATGTTGGGGTGCTCATGTTGGGGTGCTCATGCTGTGATGCTCACATAGGGGGTGCTCACACAGGGGGTGCTCACACTGGGGTGCTCGTGCTGGGGTGCTCAGGTTGGGATGTTTGCTTTGGGGTGCTCATGTTGGGGTGACCATGTTGGGGTGCTCATGCTGGGGTGCTCATGTTGGGCTGCTCATGTTGGGGTGACCGTATTGGGGTGCTCATGCTGGGGTGCTCACACAGGGGGTGCTCATGCTGGGATGCGCACACTGGGATGCTAACAGAGCACTCATGTTGGGGTGCTCGTGCTGGGGTGCTCATGTTGGGATGTTTGCTTTGGGGTGCTCATGTTGGGGTGCTCACGCTGGGGTGCTCACACAGGGGGTGCTCACATTGGGATGCTCATGTTGGGGTGCTCACACAGGGGGTGCTCACATTGGGATGCTCATGTTGGGGTGCTCACACCGGGGTGCTCACACTGGGGTGCTCACAGCCAGAGGCTGCTTTCTGCCAGGACAGAGCTGGTGGGGGGTGAGGAGGCTGCGCTTTTCCCGAGGGGCTCCAGCCTGGATTGGGGGGGGGAGCACCCAGCATCCTGCACCCCAAATCCCACAGGACCACCATATCCCTGCATATTTAAAGCAGAAGGCGAAACACCCAGTTACGCAGCTTTTCCAGAGTCTCCTTTGCTTTCGGAGCGAACAAACTGGCTCGGTGTCCTGCTCCACCAGCTCCCTGTGTTGACAGATCTCGCACGCAGAGCAGAGCCTCCTACTTAAATAAATATTTGACCGAAGGGGAAGGCGGGTGGCAGGTCCTGACACCGCGCTGGTCCCGCAGTGGGGAGCACAAATCCCCCTGCCAGCAACCCGGGGATGCTGGCCCTGGTTTTGCTTCGCTTTTTATTATCTTTTTCACCAAAAGCTGGGGGAGCAGGACCCGGTGCTACTTTACCTTTACATTAGGCTGGAATGGTGCTGGGGGTACCCTCCCCAGCTCAGCATCTCTTCTCCCCCCTCCCTGCAGGCACCCCCTCTCCCGGTGAGCCCCAGCAGCAGGAAGACAGCCCCACGGTGCCGGGGGACCCAGATAATCCCGCTGCGGGGGATCCTGAGCTGCACATGCTGGGCTGGACACCCCGTTCCCACGTACTCTCCAGCCCGACCCCAAGGGCCCCCGAGTTTCTGCGGCACCGGCAGCTGCCGGTTGTACCCGGGGGTGCCGGCACACCCGCAGCGGACACTGTGCCGGATGCCGAGGGACCCATCTATGAAAGTATCCGGTACAAATCTGGGACGCTGGCAAAGCCTTGGGGTGGTGGCAGCACCCCGGGGGACTCCCCACCCCAGCCCGCCGGGGATGAGCTGAGCATCCCCGTGCAGATCATCGCCCAGGAGGAGCCGGGCAGCGAGGGGAACCCCGACCCCGTGTACGCTCGGGTGTGCAAACCGCCCCGGGCGCCACAGCCCCGGCAGCCCACCGGCCCCGCCGAACCCCAAGAAGAAGCATCTCCATCGGTACCAGAAAAACGCTTCGATGTGGCATAGGATGCCCCGGAGATGTTTTGGAGCTGCCTCAAGCCCAGGCGGTTCGTGCAAGTTTGATGGAGGGTTTTCCCGGCTGCGGGCAGGCACGGGCAGCGGCCATGGAGAGCAGCTCCCTCCCTTCCCAGCTCGAAAATTAAATGTAGGTGGCCCGGGTCATCCCACAGCATCCAGCATGGGGGTCCCTGAGTGTCCCTCTGGGACTTCCCCATTGCTTGGGGGGCCTGTGGGGAGTTGGGGTCACTCCCACGTGGGCTTGGCCAAAGAAAAAAAATGCAGAAGAAAAACGCGTGATTATTTTTTGGAGACGCTCCCCCCCCCCAAAAAAAAAAAGCAAAAACTTTCTTCCACGCATCATCCAGCTCAGATCCCCTGGGAAAAACCACCTGTAGGAAGGTCTTGCTTCCTGGGAGCAAGAGTTTATGGATGGAGAACTGTGTAAATAGTCCTTAATGGCTATTTTAATCATTTTTCATGAGTGTGCTGTGCTCTGCTTCATCCCCGAGGCCGTTTGGATGGGCTCTGCTGGGGGGACGAGTATCCCGCGGCCGGGGCTAAGGCAGGGGTGGGGACAGTGGCCACATTTCGCCGGATCCGAGGTGTGGGCTGGCCTGATAGAGTGATGGGACTCAGCTTATCTGCTCCCCAAAATGCTGACGGGGCCCCGGGAAGGGTTGGAGGGCAGCGTATAATGGGAGCAGCGGTTATGTGGCGTGTGCGAGATAACGCTGTTGTGCCCGTGCCGGGGGTGGCCCTGGATCTCCGCTACCGCTGCAACCCCCCACCAGCCCCAGGCAGCTCCGTGGGGACCTGCACGGCCCCATCTCCCCCCTCTTCCTCGCTTTCCATCGCCTCCCCTTTGCCCGTTGATGGTGGCCACCAGCGGATGCCCAGCCCAAAGCGGGCAGAGCCGCGGAGACCCATCGTCCCCCGTCCCACCACCGCGGCAGGAGGGTCTGGCTGCTCCCATCTCCCAGCTCGCCATCCCAGCAGCCGTCTCATCCTCTCCTCCCTCCTTCTCTCATCACATCAACCTCCAAAGCAGCCTGGGCTGCAACCCCAAGCTCTTCTCCTTCTCCCCTTTTTTGCTCTGCGTCCTGGTAAAACACCCAGGCGGGGCCCATCGGGACGTGGCATCGTGCTCCCAGACCCACCTCGCCGGGCTTTGCTTCTCCCCTCCTGCATCCACCCCCGCTGCTACCGATGCTGGTGGCCGACGTGCCGCGGGCCACAGCGGAGATGCCAGGGAGGAGACTTAGCTGCTACGCAGTGGCTCTACTGGGGCTGAGTCAGAGAGAATTTTAAGAAAGGGATTTCATTTTAAAGGGACAAAAAAAAAAAACAAAAAAAAAAACAAACAAAAAAAAAACACCAAAAAAATAATAATAAAAAAAAGGCTGTGACGTTATTCCTGGCTCAGGAGCTGGGGATATTTCTATTTTCACTCTCTGAAGTGTGGTGCTGCAAGCGGCGGGGTGAGTCATCTGGGCACGGCCCCGGCACGCCGGGTCCGGCACGGCCGCGCTCGGGGAGGCGAGGGTTGGGTGGCCGGAGCCACGGCGAGTCGGAGGGTTCTGCTCACCTGGGTCTCCCCCCGGCCCCGCAGACCCACCGCCCCCTTCGAGGCACCGGCTGGCGTGGGGAGAGGGAGGTGCTGCGGCTCGGGGGGCGACAGATCACTGACCCCCCGGCATGGCTGGGGCTGGAAGGGTCTATATGCTCACCTGACTTCCTATACACTCAGCCACCTTCCTGCACACTCGCCTGCCTTCCTATATGCTCATATCTCCTCCTATATGCTCATATCTCCTCCTATATGCTCAACCTGCCTTCCTATACACTCGCCTGCCTCAACATACATCCACCTTCTTACACTCACCTGCCTCTCCATATGCTCATCTGCCTCCTTAGACATTCATCTGACCTATACATTCACCTGCCTTCCTATACACTCATCCACCTTCCTACACATTCATCTGCCTTCCTATACACTCACCTGCCTCTCCATATGCTCTTCTGCCTTCCTAGACATTCATCTGACCTCCTATGCACTCACCTGCCTGCCTTATACACTCATCCATCTTTCTACACACTCATCTACCTTCCTATATGCTCACCTGCCTTCCTATATGCTCATCAACTTTCCTGTATGCTCACCTGCCTTCCTATATGCCTATCTGCCTCCCTACACACTCATCTGCCTTCCTATATGTTTACCTGCCTTCGGATATGCCCATTCACCTTCCTATACACTCACCTGCCTTCCTATACACTCATCCACCTTCCTACACACTCACCTGCCTTCCTATATGCTCATATCTCTTCCTATATGCTCAGCCTGCCTTCCTATACACTCATCTGCCTCTCCATATGCTCAGCTGCCTTTCTATATGCTTGTCTGCCTTCCTAGACATTCATCTGACCTCCTATACATTCACCCGCTTTCCTATACACTCATCCACCTTCCTACACACTCATCTGCCTTCCCATATGCTCTTCTGCCTTCCTAGACATTCATCCGACCTCCTATACACTCACCTGCCTGCCTTATACACTCATCCACCTTCCTGCATGCTCATCTACCTTCCTATACGTTCACCTGCCTTCCTATCCATAGGTGCTGCCGGTAGCATCCCCCGCCGAGCTGGAGCAGCGTGTCCGTGGGAAGCAGCGGGGCAGGCGCGTGGCCGTGTCCCGCTTCACACCACCTGCAACCCTGGATAGAAACATCAAAAATAGAGATTAGAGGGAAAAAAAAAACAAAAAAACAAAAAAACAACAAAACAACAAGTGTCTTCCCCAGCAGGTTTTGCTTCTCACAGCTGTGCTGTCACCTGCAGCACCCGTCCTGCTGCATCCCGGCGCAGCCAGAAAGGAGAGAGGTGACAGCTCACTGTCCCGTGAGGGGTGTGTGTGGGCTGGAATTGCTTGAAATGCCCCTAAAAGAGATGAAGTCTGGTGCTGCTGGTGGAAATCCATGGGAAACACAGCAAAAAAAAAAACAAAACCAAAAAAAAAAAAAACAAAGGAGGGCCAAGAGGATGCATAAAAGCCCCTGGGTGCTGCCCTGGTGTTGGGCTGGGCCTGGCTCCAATCCC
Source organism: Tyto alba (assembly GCF_018691265.1). Classification (NCBI taxonomy): domain Eukaryota; kingdom Metazoa; phylum Chordata; class Aves; order Strigiformes; family Tytonidae; genus Tyto; species Tyto alba. The sequence continues at coordinate 49,378,811 of NW_024881316.1, read as the reverse complement.
CTTGCGCCTGCGTTGCTGCAAGTAATTTTAGCAGCATAAAGGGAAAACACTAAATTTTTAGGAGGGTGACACATGAAAGTTTGAAAAGACTGAAGATTTTGATTCGAGGCTGGCTTGCCCCGGCTATCTCAGGAGGGGTGTGTTGGCACATTCCCTGTTCCTTAATAAATATTAACCCATCGGTTGATTTGCACTGGGATGGAGATTTAACACTAACGACGTCTTTACAGGTGTCATAAAAATAAAGGAGTGGGGTTGGAACATTTCCAAGCTCGCCCATCAATCAGAAGGGTGAGTCTTTGACAGAGGCTTCCTTTCATCCAGTTTCAACAGAATTATTCAGTTCTATCTAAAAGAGGAGTCTTTGCTTCTCTGGACACTGTTGGAGTTGTCCTTCAAGCCCCAGAGAAGGGGGTGGTGATGTTCCTGGTCCATAGTTGAATGAGGATGGGAAATAACTCAGGATTTTCCTTCTCCACTGGAAAAGGAGGAGGTCAACCTTCTCTCTCTGGCCAAGCAAAGCATCTTTCATTAAAAAAAAAAAAAAAAAAAAAAAAAAAGAAGTAATACGTTAATTAAGTGAAAAACAAGCAGAAAGAGATCAAACCGACCAACTCCTACCTCCTTTCTTACCATCTTTCTGCATCCTAGAATTCCCAGATTAGGGCGAAATTGCCACCTCCAGCAGCTGGAGCACGTTGACGTGTGCTGCAAGATGGGTACAAGAGGATGGACGTCCAAGAAGGTGACGAGATGCTGCAGGGGGTCGGTGACCCACTGCCACACCCGGGCGCGGAGGGAAGACCCTGCAGATGCAAAAAAGCAGGCAGGTTCTGAAATATTCACAATATTTCACAAATATCGTGGCCGGGAGGCGCGTTGCAGTAGGACAGGCTGGTTGCAAAGAGAGGTGGCACTGGCTGGTGGCGGAAAGCCCTGGGGTGATCAGGAGGCCATCCCGAAACGCCGGCATCCTGTTCGCGGGGAGCAGCTCGCTGGAAAAACAAACAGCGACAGGCAACCTGTCAGGCAGGTGTTAGGGGGTTCCTTTACCCGCCGCTCAAAGGACAGGCCAGTTAATTATTAATTTTCTATTTTAAATGAAGCAGAGTGAAAGAAGGAGGCTTGGCTGGGTGAGAAGCTTGGGGCTGCGGGGAAGGGCAGGTTGAGATCGACACGGGCAGGCCCAAAAAAAAAAAAGTCAGTGATCCTAGAAACCTGCTCGGGGAGCAGCACCGAGATCTCATCTGCTGTCAGCAAGCCCCAGGAGAGGACAAATCCTGCCCGTGCCGTGTGTGTGTCCAGCCAGAGGCCTCCAGCCCCTCTCCCCTAGCTCAGATGGAAGATCTCCGTAGGGTGCTCCCAGCCCTGGGACCTTTTGGATGGGAGGAGATCCAGGACAGAACAAGCCTTTGCTGACATCCCCCATGAAGGGTCTTGAAGCCTTCAGCAACCCACAGGTCGGTAACTTTGGGAGCTAGAGGTGACGTCTTTCTATTTCAGAGCCCTTGGTGGACCTTTCTTCCATCTGTCTGTCCTGCGAGTTTCTGGAGCCGTGCGAACCTTTAGCACCCAGAGCATCCGGCGGCAAGGAACCTCTCAGCTCCACAGGGGACTGAGATGAAAGGCTCCACGTGGTTTTGAACTTGTAAACCAGCTTCACTCATTATCCCGTTTAGTAAAAGAAAATTCACTGTTTCCGAGCCACTCGCCATCTTACAGACCCCTGTCACACTCCTCCTTGGTCTCCTTCCTCCTCACCAGCTAGTTTGTGCAGATTACAGTTTCCCCCTTATATCAGACTGATACAGCTTTTTTTTTTTCCAGAGAAGCTCCTCCACACTTCTGTCTTCATCACGTTCTCCAAGCAAGAGAGTTTTCCCCAAAACCACCCACTGAGCTGCAGTGGAGAAGCTCCAGTTTGTGCGCGGTGGTCTGAGCCACGGTGAAGAGTCAGACTCCGTAGCGTGAGCGCCCCGGCCTTTTTCCTAGGAGCTCCATATCTCACCAACTTGGTTTTACTCAGCTTCCAGAATAAACCAGACGCAAGAAAGAGCCCATGCCCTGTGCGCTTGACTGAGTACTTTGTAGAGACCTGGAGATTTCTGAAACCATGTGGTCCCCAAGGGAAGAGCAGTGCTAGGAGTGAAAGCAGAGAGTTAAAAATGAGCAAGCCAAAGCAAAGGCAGAGGGAAGAAAAAAAAAAAAAAAAAAAAAAAGGCAAACAGGCCAGAGGTTTTTTTTTTTTAAAAAAAAAAAAAGTAGAAGGGCAAAGAGCAGAAAAGGAAACTCGTGAGCTTTCTTCCCCTCTTGGCTTGTCCTTGCTCAGACAGCAAAGAGGAGGGGAGGCTGGAGCCCGCGGGTCTGCTCCTGCAGCCGGGCTTGTCTCCTGGAGAAGTCCCTGCAACTCCAGCCCCGCACAAACCTCTTCCCTGGCAAGAGCAGGAGAGGGGCTGTGAGCTCTCTAATGTATCCGCGTGTTTCTTAAACACCCTTAAGAGGCGTACACCCTCCAAAAAAGCTGGTTATCGCTGGGTTTCAACACTTCCACGAAAGCCAGGAGGTGCAGTGAGTGGCTAAAAGCACCATTTCCTCCAGCGGAACGCGGCTGGGGCGCTTACGCCGCCCGGCAGATTTGGAAATGCAAGTTTTGGGATGAGCTTTTTAACGCAAGAGCGGGCTCCGCTTCCCCGCGGACATCCCAGCAGCCGCCGGGGAAGGAGCCGGGAGCCAAACGACTTTGCTCCCTTCCCCCTTCCCAGCTCCACCGGCAGCTTGTCGAGACGAGCCGGCGCTGGCTGCTGCACGCTTGGCAGCGAGGGAGCGGGGAGCCTTGCCCAGGTTTGGCTGGGCGAGTTCCCCGGATCGTGCGCGGCAGATTTGGGTTAAAATACACCAAATAGGTTGTCCGCTCGTAATCCGGGGAACAAGGAGGCGTCGCGGCGGCGCAGGGACACCGACAACAGGGTGTGTGGGCACAGCCGATCCGCTGTGCCCCGGGGGATGAAGGATAACCAGGCACAGACCCCAACACCACATCACAAAATAATTATATGGTTAAATAAAACGGGAAGAACAAGGAGAGCCCAGGGGTCCCTGGGCCATTTTAAGGTGATTGCTCCCCAAATGAGTTTTTGCTAATGGGGCTCAGATGGTGACCTGCAAGAGAAAAGCCCCCCTGCCCTAGCAGGTGCTGGTTTTGGTGGTTTTGCTTTTACGTGGCCCACCCAGTGCCTGTCAAACACTGTATTTTCAGACTATCAAGGAGCGGTCGCATCGCACTTCCAAAGATTTTCCTACTTGCATTAGAAAAAGCAATTTTTTTAATGTAAGAGTGGGGTGTCTCCACGGGCTTTAGTCACACAGTGCCTGAAAAAAAAGCACCTCACCATTGATTTTTCAGCTAACAGTGACGCATCATGCAAAAAAAAAAATCATTTCCCCACTTTTTCCTCCCTCCCCCAAGAGTTTGATGCATTAAGGAGGGGCTGAGGGCCAACAGCTGGAAGCAAGAGAGAGGCAGTGGAGGCAATCGGGAGATTTGCAACCCAGCCAAGGGCTCTGAAAACCTCTGCCAGCACCCGCCCCTCCTTCCATGGCCCCCTCCAAAAAGCAGGGGGAGAGGAGGAGCAGGCCTGGGGCACCAGCAGCGCTGTTCGGAGTCCACCGCGAGCACGGGCTTCGTTACCGATGTTTACATCGTTCTTTCCTGTTTCCTTTTTTGTATTAAAATTGGAAATCCCGAGCGCAGCCAGGCTGCCCTTGAACGCTCCTCACAAACGTGCCACGAAGCATAAACAGCTGGGGAGCCCTTTATTGCACTATATATGGACAAGGAGCCAAACTCCCTTTTTAATTTTGAAACAATCCCCCACCACCACCACCCAAAAAAAAAAAAAAAGCACACGCTTTCTTTTTCAAACATGCTTACTCCTTGCAGTTTGTTTCATCTGAGAGAGCGCCGCTGAAAAGCATTCCCTACAGACAAAAAGCAGAAGTGCAGCATGGAGCGAGAGTCCGGGGCACCAGTTTCTGCCTTCTGCATTAAATGTTGCAGGCTGCTTTGTTTACAATGTGGAATAGAGCCTGGAGGGTGTTTGGATGGAAGCAAAATTGCAAACGGCTGACTTGAATAACCGGGAATCACGGTCGCGTATCACCGTCTTCGCTGCAACTCAGAAACGACACAGCAGGCGCCGAGAGCTGCAGGACGTGCGTAGGATCAGAGCTTCCTCCGTGGATGCTGACGTGCCAAACCCCACCGCCTCCGCGGAGCTTCCCCGGGTCCCCCTGCTCCTGCGAGACGCTGCGAATAACTGCGCTGCGGAAAGCTTTCCCGACGTCACGTTTCTCTTCGCCATACGCGGCTTTGCGGATAATCTTTTTAAGCCCCTCCCAACGTCCTGCTCAGCGTCCAGGACGCTTCCGCATGGGAGAATTGGCAAAACCGCATTAAAAGAGCGTTAGGATCAGACTACCAGCTTTCGTGTCGGTGACTGGAACAGGCACGTTGCAATAACTGGCTCGCTGAAAAAAAAAAAAATGAAAGAAAAAAAGCTGGGATTATTTCACTTAAAAACAATAAGCATATAAATTATTCTTCGTGGCTACCTACTTCCCTCTTCCCCAGACCAGCCCCCTGACCACACAATGTTTACCGTGGTGGCTCTGGATCTGACTAGGGTTTGTAGCTGCTTGTAAATTCGGGAGGCTTTTCCCCCTCCAGCTTGTTGAGAGCATCGAGCCTGGGAAGGTCATGTAATCTGCTCCCAAGCAGAGGCTGCACCAGCCTGCTGACTCCCGCTCACCACGGCGGGCAAGAATGTCACCTCCTCCCGACAGCCCAATTCAAGCTTTTCCTGTAAGTTGGAAGAAATTATGCTCTGCAAAATAGAGACGAGCAAGGCAGCTGCCCTGAACCCTGGCAGTTGGCTGCTCGCAGGAGACAACGCTCAGCCAACGGCTTCCTCTCGCAGTTCGCGGCTTGCCAGAAGTCGCTGCGGGGAGATGAACCGTTTTGCGCGGTCGCCACGAAAGCCCTCCTACCCCGCAAGAAGTGGTTTTGCAAGCCTCGCTTCAAGAAGGTAATTAATTGCTCACAGAGTGTGAAGTAAGCGAAAAGTCCCGTTGAGACGTGATTAACTTCAAACTGATGGACTCACTCGCGCTCTTAGCACAGTCCTCGGCGTAATTTTGCCGTGGGTCAAGTTGCACGTCTCCAGATAACTCCCAGGCATGGGTGAGGAGTTAGCACGGGCTGTGGATGATTTCTAGGAGAAAGCTGAGATAAAGCGACTCTTCTCCTGGGGCTTTGAGAGTTCAGGAGTGGGGATGCGGCCAGATTTTCTCGGTGGTCCTCAAGGCCTTACTGTTGTTGAAGTCACCAATATCGTTTGTTGCCTCTGAGTCAAAATTGGGAAAAATAAGGGAAACTCTCCCCAATCCAGCTGGCTTTTGTTAAGGCCAGGATTTTAGGTAAATATTCTCCACACATGCACTGATACAGCAGGCCTTCAAGCGTTGCACAAGAACAAGGGGTTGAAGGCAATCAGTTTGCAGGACGTTGCCTCCATTTTAGATGGACACCACATCCCACAGAAGAGGCTCCTCACTGCCAACGGCCAACCGCACAGCACTGACAAGCTCTGCAGGATGAAACACCCCACAAACTGGGGGAGAAGTCTGATTTTGCTACCGGATGGCCCTGACAAGATGCGGCTTCGATAAGTGCCTGCGCCTGGAGTCTGGGAGGGCTTTTAGCTCTTCTTCTGCCGGTCTCATCTGCCAACGCTCGATTTGGGAAGGAGAGCGATGAGCAATGACGGGTCGGTTGACTTATGTAAGTCAGCTCAACTGCAGCTGTCAGGAAGACGAGCTTCTATGTCTCAGGACAAGAAGGGCAGCATCCAAACTCATGGACAATGCTTTTTAGGAAATTTTCATACTTTTCTTCAACTGCACAGTTGATGAAAATTTTCTTAACTTTCTCCTTGTTGCATTTCTTCCTCAAATGTCTTGATCCCATGAGCTGAGGATTTTAACAGCATCACGTTCCAAAGACCGCATGAATTAGCAACTTTGAGACCTGGATTTTCCCAGATCACAGTTTCAGTCCTTTGTGACAGCAATGACGTGCGGGAAAATCTAGTAAAAACCCTCCAGTTTATTTGGTTAATTTGGTATTGGTGGCTTGGCTCTGATTCATCTCCTATCAAAACAAAATTAATGATATTAATAGATTCAAAATGCCAGTTAAGCGGTTTATCCTGAGCTCATGTGTTCAGAAATGAAAAACTCTTGGGGTCGGGGGACAGAGGCCAAAGTGAAATGCCAGGCAGAGCAGTGGGTGGGTAAAACCAAGCCAAACTGCTCAGCATTGTTCAACTCAAACTAACAATTAATATTAATTTAAATTAAAGCTGTGACTAATGGTTATCCAGTGGACATGGGTTTCTTATGTATGACTTTTTTTTTCCATTGTGGTTTTCCCCATTTTAAAATGTTGCACAATTAGTTAAAAAATTGGGTGTGTTGCACACATAGCAATATTGGGAACACTACAAAGAGAAAGAGTAAAAAAAAATCAAAACCAACAGAACTAAACATATCTTAGTTCTTCTTATACAAAACAGGCTAAACCATCGCTAAATATTTTTAATTGTGATTTTTCACTTATGAGTTCATGGAGATTCACCAAAATCCCCTGTCAAATTCTGAGAGACCAAGGCTTCGTGAGATAGGAAAGGAAACCTCTGTTGTAGATAACTGGTTTAAAAATTTTGAGGAACCAAGGGTAGGAATAAACAGTTTCACGTCCATTCCCCAAGGCAGGAGGATAACAGATGGAATCCCTCATGGATCTGGACTAGGCGATCTGTTGTTCAACACATCATTACAAAATCTAACCAGGGAGTGAGTAGTGAGGTGACAACATTTACAGGCAAAATTATCCCAAACAGCCGTGCCTGAAACCAGGGAAAGATCTCATAGCACAATGTGATGAAGAGATACAATGGCAGACATGATTTAATGTCAGCAAGAAACACATCTTGGAAAAATGATGCTAATCATATGTATACAGTCACAGGCTCTAAATCAGCTATTACCTCTCAGGAGTAAAGAAAATTGGGGGTGATTGTTGATAGATGTCCGAGAAGATCGGCTTAACGCTCAGCAGTAGTCAAATCAAATGTTGGCAGCTGTTAGAAAAGAAATAGAAACCAAAATAATAAACATCATTATGCTGATGTATAATTACGTACCACATTTTGACAGCTGAGGCCACCCCATCTCTGATGGTTAATCAGAGGGAGAAGTCAGCTTCTGCGTAAGGGGAGACCAAAAGTCTGCAAAGGACGTGACTGGTGGGGCAGGGAGGGAGAACACGACAGAGCTCCTGAGTCACGAATACTGCAGGGACAACGAAGGAATAATTAGGCAGTAAACACCTAAGACAAAAGCTCAAGACTCTAAAGAAATTCCAGACAAACAAAAGCAAAGAAGTTTTCCGCGTAACTTATCGGCCCCGGTGAAGCTGCAGGGGCAGGATGTGGTGGAGACCAAGCGAATTAAAAGGGTTCAAAAAGGGACTAAAGAAATTAATGGATTAGAGGTGCATTAGTGCTATGAAACATGATGGGCGGATGCTCTCCAGATTAAAAGTGGACTATTAACCACAGAAAAACTACGTGAACCCTACGTGAAAAGATCTCAATGCAAGATTTGAAAGGCTGCTCCCGCGTCACACGCGCTCATCCTCGGTTCTACCACGCTTGCTCACAATCCCAGCAGAGATGCCACAGGGCGTCAACTCCAAATCCAGCCACGAACCTTCTCGTTTTGGGTGTGTGTGTGTGTGTGTCAGGTACAGGGACATATCGATGAGCTTTACGTACCCGTATTGTTCACATTTTATTTTCTTGGTATACAAAGGAATTAGCTGCCCAGGACTGGGATGCTTAAGCAGTGGATCACGCACACATACTGCTCTCACTGTATTATTAAACACTCTTACACTACACCAAGTCTCTGAATCCAGACTATAGACAGGCACCATGAGTACTTATTCTGCTTGGATTTAGCCCTTTCAGCTTACTTGCAGCTAAAATTTAACCTGACATCACCCCCAAACTTTTGATGCTAAAGGTAAAATTAGTGCGATGGGAATCGATAAAGCTGGGATAGAGAGAGGTCACATAACGCCCTAAGGTGAGAATTTTCCACGGGCTTGGAAGAATTTTGCAAGATTTAGGATAGACAGTTGATGGGTGTGACTATTTGTTTAGTCTCACGCATTTATGTCAGGGTTTTTTTTTAATGGGCTGCGAATGATTTTTTAGAACACAGAGGTGAAGAAATGCCTCTGGAAGCAGGACGCATCTGTGCCCGGTGCTGTGGGCATACGGTGCGGCTGGCATCCAGGCTAGGTAAGACACGGCTGACCTGCACCGCACACAGTGCCCGCCGCTCGCCACCCCTTTGCTGCTTGCACTGAAAACAGAGCGAAAACACAAGATGATTTCTCCCAGAGCTTCGACCAAACTTTTCCACCTTTTAATAAAATAAAAGCAACCGCGGTCGCCACACGCCAACCCGAGGCTGAGCCACCACCTCCGATTTCCCCGTTGGCCGGGCTGTCCCCGCCCTGAGGAGCAGCCCACGCCACGCCGTGACTGAAGGCAGGAAGGCGGGAGGGGGGGGCGCACCGGGCCCTCACGGCTCCTCAGGGCCGCCCACGGGAGACACTCCTCCCCACAGCTCCCGGCGAGGCCCAAGCGGGGGCCTCCCATCACGCTTCCCCCCCCCCCCACACACACACACACATCCCACAGCCGAAGCGCCCGGCGGATGAAGCCACAACCCCCGCCGAGCGCCGGGAAGGGGGCCAGGGGCTGGTGCGGCCCCCCCCGGGGGACGCGGGGCTGAAGGAGGGGGGGGCGGCAGGAGCTGCCCGCCCCGCCGCAGCCGCCCCGGGCTGGCGCCGCGCTCAGCCGCAGCGCCGCGGAGGGCGCCGGTGGGGAGGCGGTGGAAGGGCGGGGCTTTCCCCCCTCACGGCCCGCCGCTATTGGCCGCCGCGCGGCGCTGCCTCCCCGCCATTGGTCCCTTCCGGCTGGCCTGCCGCCCTCCGATTGGCGGGCGCTCCCTTCCCCAACCTCCCCGCCTTCGGCTCGCGGACGGGGGCGCGAACGTGCCGGGCGGGCTGTTCCCTGGCCGGGGGGCGCGCGCGGCCGCCACGTGGGGAACTGCACGTAGTCAGGGCGGGCGGGGGGGGGGGGGTGGAGGGCACGCGCCGTTCCCGCCAGCGGCGCGGGGCGGGGGCGCACACACAGAAACACACGGAACGCGACGGGGACGTCAGTTGGCGGGAGGGGGACAGGGCGGGGGGGGGGGGGGGGGGGGGGGGGCGGTGCTGAGGGGTGGGGGGGCCGTGAGGGGAGATCATGAGGGGTGAGGGACGGCGGCTGTGTGGTGTGAGGGGTGGTCGTGAGGGGGGATCGTGAGGGGAGATGAGGGGCGACCAGGGGATGTGAGGGGTGGCTATGAAGGGGAATCGTGAGGGGAGATGAGAGGTAGCCATGAGAGGTGAGGGGCGACCATGGGATGTGAGGGGTGGCTATGAAGGGGAATCGTGAGGGGAGATGAGAGGTAGCCATGAGAGGTGAGGGGCGACCATGGGATGTGAGGGGTGGCTATGAAGGGGAATCGTGAGGGGAGATGAGAGGTGTCCATGAGAGGTGAGGGGCGACCATGGGATGTGAGGGGTGGCTATGAAGGGGAATCGTGAGGGGAGATGAGAGGTGTCCATGAGAGGTGAGGGGCGACCAGGGGATGTGAGGGGTGGCTATGAGGGGGGAACATAAGGGGTAGCCATGAGGGGTGAGGGATGGCAGCTATGCAGTGTGATGAGTGGCCGTGAGGGGAGATGACGGCCATGGGATGTGAATGGTGGCCATGAGGGGTGGTCATGAGGAGAGATGAGTGGTAGCTGTGAGGGGTGAGGAAACGGCAGCTGTGTGGTGTGAGGGGCTGCTATGGGGGGAGAGGAGGGGAAGCCGTGAGGGGTGAGAGATGGCAACTATGTGGTGGGAGGGGTGGCCATGGGGGGAGATGAGGGGTGGACATGAGGGGTGAAGGGTGGCCATGAGTGGAGGTCGTGAGGGGTGGCTATGAGGGTTAGGAGATGGCAGCTGTGCGGTGTGAGGGGCCACTACGCAGGGAGATGAGGGGGGGCAATGAAAGGAGATCATGGGGGGAGATGAGGGGTGGACATGAGGGGTGAAGGGTGGCCATGAGTGGAGGTCGTGAGGGGTGGCTATGAGGGTTAGGAGATGGCAGCTGTGCGGTGTGAGGGGCCACTACGCAGGGAGATGAGGGGGGGCAATGAAAGGAGATCATGGGGGGAGATGGGTGGCCATGAGGAGTGAGGGGCTACTCTGGGGTGGAAGATGAGGGGCAGCCATCAGTGGAGATGGTGAGGGGTGGCTGTGAGGGTTGAATGGCAGTGTCTATGAGGGGAGATGAAAAGTAGATTTGAGGGGTGGCCATGGGGGAGTGAGGGGCAGCCATGTGGAGAGAAGGGCAGCCATGAGGGGTGAGGCGCAATGGCCATGGGGTGTAAGGGGCTGCTCTGGGGGGAGATGAGGGGTTAGGAACCATGGCTGTGAGGGAAGGTGAAGGGTGACCATGGGGATATGAGGGGCCACCATGGCAGGAGATGAGGGGAGACTGAGGATTGAGGGGTGGCTGCCGTGCAGTGCGAGAAGCCACCTTGAGGGGAGATGAGGGGCAGCCATGGCAGCTTGTGAGGCCAGGGGAAGGTGACTGGCATCACCTCCCTCTGGGCTGAGGTGCTGCCACCACTGGCTCCTTCCCCCCACCGAGCAGCTGGTGCCCACTGCCCACGGGGGGTCCTGCCCCATTCCTCTCCCCCAGCTGCCACCTCCTGACCCCCAGGACTGGGGGCTGGCAGCCCTCGGCACGGGGCTGAGCATCGCTGGGCCAACCCACTGCCGGGGGAAGCCTCCACCAACACCAGTGGTGTGTGCAGTGCCCTCTCGGCCCCCCAGCCCAGCTGGTTTGAAATGTTTTCGCTCGCCTGTTGCAGCAACACGTCTCCACAGAGAAAGCTGCCTCCTGATGTGCATGAGATCGCCAGGCGAGGGATCTCGTAGGCACCTGCCCGCATCTGCACGTGCAATAACTCCCTTCTCATTTTAACAGGTGTGGAGGTGACTTAGAAATCCAAGTCTGAGGAGCTTGGGAGGAAATTTAGGAGCACTGCTGGAAGTAGAAGATTTTGGATTCTGTTTGGGTACTTTGGAGAAGGTACCTTATTTTTACTGGACAAAAAAAAAAAATACATATATATTGTTGAGAAATACTTAAGTCCTTATGCAGACAAGGCAGGTTCCATTCTTATACAACGAGTAGATGATAACCCCTTCCTGTCCTGACAATTTACCTTGGACAACCATAGTAAAATCCTGCCCCTGCGTTCTATATATTTAGTTGGTGGTAAAAATACACTTTTTTTTTTTTTTTTTTTTAAATCTGTCAATAGGCCTAGCATTCGTCTCCACTAGCTGACATACATTAAAACAAATCGCCTTGCCTGTGTGGAGTTTTTAAATGTGTTTGTCCAGATGGGCTGGTAGCGAGTGGCCCTTCTGACAGAGGGAAGGGATATCACGCTTTTTCTCCTGGTGGGTATAAGGCAGTGTTTGGTATTTGGGGGGTCCTGAGTAAACCCCAAGGCGTTGTGTTGGCCACTTCATTTCTACATCAGCTTTCCCATAACACGCTATAAAGGGCCAAACAGCAAAAGTCGGAATTTTTGTCACAGGGAACCCAGAAGCTGAGGCTTTGAGGGAGGAAATTCAGTGCCTGAAACCAAAATAAACCCGAAAGGGGCATCGCTGGTGTTAATTTAATTCTCCCTTATTGTTAAACAGACTCGATGAGACCAGTGAAGCTGCTTCAGCAGGATAAAACCCCTTGAGGTCTGTGGAGAGCTGCGGCAGGGACTGAGTCGGGGTCATCATAAAGTCCCCTCGAAGAGAAATTAGCGGTAGGGCCCGTTAAATGCAAAGCAAGAGGCTCCCGTGTCTGTGCCTCGGCGGGGTGGGGGGGAAGGACAGTGGGGTGACGGGGAGCCCCATCCCTTGGGCAGGAGGGTGCTGGGGGAGCCCTGCGGAGGCGAAAAGCCCCATAGACAAAAAATACATTTTTTTTTTTTTTTTTTTTTTAAAAAAGCGCCTTTCAGGCCAATACAGCTTAGTAAGCATTAAGAAATCGCATGAGCGCTGCCAGCCACTACGCCTGGCGTCTCCCCCCGCCACCACCCCCGCCGCTCGGGTAAACAGCGGAGCCCGGGGAGCTGCGGGGAGCCGGGGCGGGGGCCGCGGGGCTTTGCTCTCCCGGGCGGCTCGGGGTGGAGAGCGGAGGGGTGATGCCCCCGCCCGCCCCAAAAACTGGGCGGGCGGGGAGCGCCGGCATCCCCCGGGCCGGGGCCAGGGCGGCGCAGCCCGCCGGGGCCGGGGGCGTGAATTTAAAGGGAAGCGCGGAGCCAATGCGCAGGAAGGGGCCGAGCATGTGGGGAGGTTGTTTACATCAGCCCGGCCCCGGGAGCTTTAACCCGGCCGGCGGCGAGGCGCGGAGCGGGGCTCCCCGGACGCTGTGAGTAGCGGGGCGGCGGTGCCGGGTATCCCCCACCCTGCTCCCTCCCTTCCTTCTTTCCCTCCTTCCTCCCCGCCCGGCATCGCCAGGGAGAAAAAACGGGGAGGGGAAATAAAAAAAAAAAAGCCCTAAAATAATAATAATAAAAACCCCGCGCGCGGGAGCGGCGGTTCCCGCCCGCCCGGGCCGCGCCTCCCCCCGGCCCCGGCTCCTCCCCGCCCCGCCCGGCGGGGCTCCAGCCCGGGGCCGCCGCGTACGTGAGCCGGCCGCGGCGGGGACGGGGATTTCAAAACAAGCTGCGGCGGGGGAGGAGGGCGGGGGAAGGCGGGAGCCGCGCCGGAGGTAAGCGCCGAGCCGCGCTGGGCCCGCTCCCCTGCCGTGCGACTCCCGCTTTCCCGGGGAGGTGGCCGGGGGGGGATGGGGGGGGGGAGCCGGCTCTGCACCCTCTTCCCCAGCCCCTTTCGGGTCTCTGCCGTCCCCCGGTGCGCGCATCCCCCTCTCCCGAGCCGGGCCCGGTGCCTGTCCCTCCCCCCCCCTCGCCCCTCACTCTCGGTTCATGCACACACCCCTGCCCGGTGTCTGTGTGTCCCCGGTGTATGCAGCCCCCACCCCGGTGAGTGCCACACCCCCGGCCTGCCCGGTCCATGCACACCCCCCCTTCGTTCCAAGTCTTCCCCCCCCTCCTTCCCGTGCATGTCCCGCCCAACCGGGGCCTGTGCTCGGTGCATGCCCCCCCCCCCCCCGCCGCTCCCGGTGCCTGCCCCGCCCCCCGGCTTACCCGGTGCCTGTCTGTGTGTCCGTCCCCTCCCACCCCCCATGCATGTCCCCCTCCCGCCGCAACCCGCCCCACGCACACGTGCCCTGCCCGGTGCCGCCTTCCACGGCAGGCCCGGGCACACGCCTCCTCCTCCTCCTCCTCTGCCGCCGGCCCTGCCATCTTCCCCACGTGCCCTGCCAGCCCCCACGGCCGCGGGCCTTGCACACGCATGCACACACACGCATGCCATGCATGCCCTGTCTCCTGCTGCACTCTCGTCCCGCTGCTCACACCATGGCTTCAAGTCACGCTCGGCCGGCACCGCTCCCAGAAAGCAGCAAACTCCCGCCCTTTCCTTCCTGGCTGCCCTCGCTGCCGGCTCGCACCGGCCCACCGGTGCCTGGGGAAGTCACTGTGCCTGCTCCGGCATTCCTGCCTGCACCACAAAATGCGTTTTAGGCAGGCCGGCGGCCATCCGAAAGCATTTTCCTCCAGAATCGCCCGGCAGCAGCAAACTCTGGTGTGGGCGTGGGTTGGGGAGCCCTTCCTGGTGCTGCTGATGGGGATACGGTGCAGCCCCACGTTGACACGTCCACGGGTGTAACCCAAGCCGTGAGCACCAAGGCAGGATTAGGAGGAAACCCTTGGGGAAGGTGCCTGTTTTGTATTACTGTCTGTGAGGGTTAGGTCACGGGTAGGTTTGGCTCCATCCCGGGGTCAGTAGATCCTTGGTGCTCCTTTTTTTTTTTTTTTTTTAATAAAGGCCCAAACTTTGCAATCCGCTCCGTGCGGATATCTTGTTTCCCGGTCACGTGTGCCAATGGGCACAGGGCTGGAGTGCGGTTTGTAAAGGGCTTCGGGACATTTTGGGATGAGAAGGGGCTTTTTGGAAACGGCGGGCTGGGAGAGCAGACGAAAGACTGGGGTTTATTATCAGTTATTGCCACGTTTGGGGTCTCTTACAGGGTAGATTTTGTGGTCTGTGTTTCTGATCCATTGCATGGTGGTCTGTGGCAGGAGTTAGGCTGTGTTTGAGGGAACCTAGCAGCATTTCTTCCTAAAAAAACAGGGGAAATGGGGTGTGCTGTAATTGCACATTCTCTGGGAGGGGGATGTGTGCCTGCAGTCCTGGTCTGCACAGCACCATGGGTGCAGGGAGCTGTCTTTCTCCCGGCAAACCCCGGACAAACAGCAGCTGGGGTGAGCACCGGGGCACCCTCCCCGCTTTGCCACGGCTCCCCTCCCCGACCGTCCCTGCTTGCTAAACGAAGCGTTCCTCATTTGCCAAATGAGGCGCCTGCTTTCCCAGAACCTCCACCCGGGCTTTGCTCTGCCGGCAGCAGCGGCAACGCCGGTAGGCACAAGAGCTGATGTTTTTCCCCGGCGAGAGCTGGAAAAACGCCGTCCAAAATACACACCCGGCATTGAAGCAAGAAATAATTTGGGATCTGTGCCGGCTCTGACCCCTGCGGCGCGTGATTGCTAACAGCTGGGAGGGCTCGCGGCAGCAGCGTGGCCTCCCGGCTCCGCCTGCGCCGCTGACGCCCTCCCAACGCTCGCTCTTCTTTTTGCTTTGTGTTTTGGGGCGCGGGGGGGGAAGGATTTTTCAGCGTTGGTGTGTCACCCTCGGCTATGGGCCGAGCGCTGAAATGGAATCTGGCGTTCAACGGTCTGCTGGAAGCAGATGTGGCTCCGAAAACTGGATTTGGGCAGGGTTTTCCTTCCCTCTTCCCCCCCCCCCCCACACCCCGGACTGGAGGGGGGGGAAGGAAAGGAAAGGCAAAATGAAACCCCGAAGGAAATGAGAAGCAGCCTCCCACCTTCAGCGCTGCCCTCCCCGCACCTGGCCGCCGGCCAAGCGCTGCCTTGAAACCGGCGTGCGTCGGCCGTCGGGGAGGGAGGCGGAGGAGATTTCAGCGCCGTTTTCTACACGGCGGCGGCACCGACGTTGCCGCGTCGATTCCCTGAGCCCTCGGAGGGGCAGTTCCCAAATCCCGGAGCCTCGGCTATCAGGGAGTGAGGTTTTAAGGTGATGTGGGAGGAAATGTGGTCTGGTGGTTAACGCCCGCGGTGAGGTGGAGGGGCTTTGCTGCTGCTTCGCTCTGGGATTTGAGCCAAACCGCCGTGTCCCCCTCCACCAGCTGTTTTGATCTTCTTTTGGATGAGAAAGTCGCATGTGGGTTTATATAGGAGATTTGGGAGCAGAGCTGCTTGGTCACATCGCTTGTGTTCAGAAAACATGTTGCACTGTGGGGGGGGGAAAAAAAAAAAAAAAAAAAATTATCAGACAGAGTGGGCTCTGGAGCATCCCCCGGTGATGCCCGTATGCTGCAGAGTCCGGAGTGTTTCTCGGGCAGGGCGAGATAAGAGGGAAGCCAGGGGAGCGGCTCTGCTCGGCCGGCTGCCGCGGCCGCTTTGATCCTGCTCTGGAGGGAAGGTGGTGACGGCGGCCAAGTCCCGGTGCGCTGCGGGCCGGGCAGCCCTGGCGCAAGGTGCTCTCCTCGGCACTCCTCTATCCGCTTCGCACCCTATCCCGCTCTTCCTGCTCTATTCTTTATGGCTCCTAAATAGCTGTTAATTTTCTACTTGGGGCCGGCGGGATTTCGGGGGAAGGACAAAGTGAGCTTGAGTGCGTATGGTTATTCATAAAACCACTTGTAAATCTTGGGTGTCCTTTGAAGCAGGACGTGGTTTGGAGTAACCCTGGGGCGGCTGGAGGTTGAGAGGAGCGGTGAGCTCCCCTTGCCTTCCTCGGGAAATTTTTCTCATCCAAGATAGTGTGCAAGACAGCGCTGTATAAACCAGATGTCAAAAAAAAAAAACCAAACCCAAACTCAAAAAATAACGTGGCATCTGCCATGACAGCGACCCTGTGTGAGGAAGGGAGGGTCTGGATGTGAGCGCGTGGCGGTTCAGGATTAATCCCCCCTCTTGCACAAGCAGCAGCTCCTTGGACTTGGACTCTCTGTGGCCTGGGTTATGCTCCAGCCCAGACACCTGACAAACATCCGACAAACACCCGCAGCCCCTGGTCGTCTGGGTGACACTCACTGACAAGCCCAGGCAGGGTGACAGAGGTGACAGGTTTGTTGGCGGTGAGAAAGCACGTGACTTTTTCAGTGTACCCCAAGACATGGGGCAGCACGGAACCTCTTGCCTCCTCTCCCTCCTCCCAAACCCCAGGCGCTGTCACCCTTCGGCGTTGCCGCAGCGTGCATCCTCATGCTCCGTGCTCCTCGGGGAGAGGGTGTTGCGGCAGAGGAGACACTGGGAGGAGGATGGGACAGAGGAGGTCAGTGCGTGCTGCTGGAGCCATCATATTTATTTGGGCTGGATGCTCTGTCTGTCCCCATGCCTGGGTATCCCTTGCTTTGAAGGAAACCTATAAACCCTTTTTTCTTTTAAAACAGCAGTAAAATCTACAAACCCAAAGAAATGAGCCAGGCAAGCTGTTCTCTGAACAGGCTTGCTAGCAGAGCTGTACCGACACAAGAAAAAACAATGTCAGAGGAAAGGACAGTGGTTTTGGGGGCAAAAATAGGTTAAAGAGAGTTACAGAGAAGGAGTTCTGGATAAAAATGCTCCAAAATTTTCTTTTTGTAACAAAGCAGGTCAGGAGGATGCTCCCTGTTTGTTGCCAGACCGACCCTAGGAGGGCTGGGCATGAGATACAAGCTTGGAGAAACCTCTCCCAAAAGCACGAGAGCTCCCAAAAAGGGGAGCATTGGGGTGCTAGCTGAGAAGGGGCGCTGGCTTTTGCTGTCAGACAGCTCTCCTCTCCTGCTGGGTGCGGGCAGGGGAGTTGCAGCGCTGAGCTGGGCACGAGCCCAAGTCTCGAGGTCAAGGTTGAAGAACACAGACGGCGGGTTTCAGCGTGACAGGCGGGAATAGCCACAGTGGCCTTGGGAGTGGGCACCGGTGGTGGCTCGAGGAGGGGACGTGGGCTCCGAAGACTGTCCTGACTGCGTCTGTGGGTTTCCTTGGTGCTGGGCTCATCCCTTTTTTTTTTTTTTTTCCAGAAGGGTTTAGAAATGATGGTAAAGACAAGAGCTGCAGGGTGGGGAGAGCTCAGGCACACCGCTGTCCCCACATCTCCAGGGGTGGCTGGAGATACTGGTGCAGCAGAGAGCAGCTTTCTCAGCTCCCAGGGTGGCAGTGGAAGGGGAAGACACTGGTTGAACGTCGTGGTCCTGCACTGGAGGTAACACCCCCATGTCTTTCTCTTCCGCAGCGTGTCCGAGATGGCGAGCGTCCTGTCCAGGCGTCTGGGGAAGCGCTCCCTGCTAGGCACCCGCGTCTCTGCACCCAGCACCTTGGCCGACGGGGTGCTGGTGGCCACCCAAATCCCTGGCTTGCAGACCGACCTCGGTCAGGCATCTGCCCATGCGGCGCTGCGAGAGGACGGATCCTGCGCGCAGGCAGCGGAGGAGAGCAGCCAAGTACCCAGGTTCCCCGGCCACCGGCAGCTCTGTGCCGGGCAGCAGGTACGTAAGGAAGCTCTCGGTGTTCTTGGCTGGCGGGGTGCGCTCCAGTGGGTGGCTCTGGCAGGGAATAAAACTCCTGGGGCTCTCCTGCTGTAAGGTGCGGTGAGGATCTGTAATTACCAAGAACCGTTAATGGGTGTTGGCGTTAGTGTGCTTGGCCCCGGCTGTGCCTGATGGGTTTGGAGCATCGTGGCTCAAGTGGAGATCCTTCTCCTCCAGGAGACATCTCCAATCCTAGCCAGAAGTGGGTGTCCAGAGAAGACAGAAAGAATACCTGACGTTTCCCTCCAGTGTTTTCCCACTGAGGCTAAGGGAGGTGGTTTCTATACATTTAGTGACTCCCAGTGGACTTCTCTTCCATGAGCTTGTTCTGCTTCCCCATAACCCACGTTCACACCTGAAGGGAAGTGGCAAGGAGCCCCCCAGCACAGCCACACTGGCCATGAACCTCATGGCTCGGGCCTCAGAGCTCGATCTGCAGCAGCTTTTTGCTGCAGGGTTAAGGCTCAATGGTGTGGAAGAAGCTCTTGGGGACGAGTGAGGTGCGGTGGCTCATCCAGAAAGGACATCTAGTCCTGCTGGATCCCACCATTTCTAGTGCCCTGGGCTCCTGATGCTTTGCTGTGCCTTGGCCAGGGCACTGCCTGGGGCCCGGACCAGCACTCAGTCTCAGTCCTACGGGCACAGTTCCTGTTAGCACTTACTTGGCCAAGCAGCACTGCCTGAGGAGAGCCGTGAGCTGCTGACGTAGAGCCCATTTCTTGGCTGCTACCTGCAGAACTGTAAAACCTTTTCTGGGCAGAGCTTGTGAAATGGAGTGTAAATAAGGCCCCTGTTCGGTTTTCTGGCTCTTCCTGCCCTGTTTTTATTAACCACAGGACAGCGAGAGTTGTTTTCTCCTACATGCTCCGCTGTGGAGGACTTTGCTTGCTTGCTTTGCTGCTGGGAACAACATGAAAATAGCGATGGGGTGCCTTCACCTCCCAGTGACAGCCAGGATCTGCGCTGGGAGCCCTGCGAAGCTGAAGGAGATGTTGGCTCCTCATGCCATGTGCAGTTTGGGGGATGGCCCATGTAGTTCACGTGGAAGCCTCACTCCTTTTCAGAAAGAGAGGGTCAGGGTCTTCTGTGTCCTGATTCTTGCGCTGATCCCCTTAACTCTGGTTCCACCGTGGGTGGCTTTTTCCATCCCAGTGTTTCTGCTGGAGGTTCTACTTGTGATGGTATCGCAGGCTCCTCCCTGGTCAGGGTATGGGTCCGCGTGTCCATCCCATATTGTCTTTTTGGTGGTGACACCTGTAGCACTTCCATAAAGAGATGTTTTTCTTCTTATAAATAGCCGGGGACACACGTAGTGTCTTTTGACACAGATACATTTCCATTAACAGAAATAAGCTCATGGGTGATAGTGGTGGAAAACTGCCCCATCAGAAGGAGTTTGGGACTGTGCAGGAGAAGGTGAGGTTTGCACATCTCCTTCCCCTGCCTGAAGGAACTGGGGCTGGAGGAGCCAAGGGGTGAATTCAGGATCACTTTGTCCTGGAAAACTCCATTTCCTCCTCCCCCTCTGGCTTTTAATCCTTTTACCTACGTATTTTGCCAGCGTGTGCAATAATTGTGGGAGTCCTTGTAGCAGGATGACATGAGAACAAAGCCAAAGCAGACAAATTCATTGGAGAAAAGTCTACCCAAACTTATGACATTGAGAGAGGCGGCTGATTCCAGCTTGGCAAATCCCTCAGCGTGGGATTGCTGGAGCTGGGGAGCTTGTGCCTGGGAAAAGCAGATCTCTTGGTGGTGGGGCTGGGATGAACCTTGGCCACACCTTTGATTTGCCGTGATGACAGTCTGAAGTCCAAGCCTTTCAAGACAGGCTCTGCGTTTGTCCTAAAGCCACCTGTGGCCCCCTCCGCTGCGGGAGGAGGAGGAGGGAGGATCCTGTGACAGGCGAAGGCTTGCTTGTGCTGAAGCAGGCCATCCCCCGACAGCAGCGGGGTGGCGGGTGGCACCGACAAACCATGCCTCGTGCCGTTTTCAGGTCCTCGTCACCTACAATGGGCAGGAGTGCGCCGGCCTCGTGGAGCAGCACAACCCGCTGAGCGACAAGGTGAAGGTGCTGCTGCCGGAGCAGGGCTTGCAGGCGTGCTGGAGGGTGCAGGACGTGCGGCCGGCCACGCTCCAGCCCACAGCCCTGCCCACAGCCGGCGGTCCTGGCCCTGCTGAGGCGCTGCAGAGATCCGTATCCAGCAGTATCGATGTACCCAAAAGGTTCGTGCTGTTGCCTGGTGGCATCTCACTTGAGTGGGAGAGCGGCTCTTGGTGGCTCTGGCAGCGCTCGCTCCCGGTTTTACACCAGGAGAGCGGTGATGCTGGGGGTATATCTGCCTTCCCAACATGGGATTATCCAGAAGATGGTTAAATTTTAGGATTAAGGGGATTTTCAATTTTTCTTTTCCTCCAAATGAGGAGAAAACATCCTTCCCAGTGACTTAAAAATGACTTGAAGTCTATAGAGGGAGGTGGTGGGGGTGAACCTGAGCTGCTGCAGGTTGTGCTGCCCTTCGGATGCCTGGTGGCTCCCCGGCTTGTACCTGGGCTGTTTCTCTGTTCTTCCCTCTGCACGTTTCACACCTCTTCCCCCCGCCGTGCAGGAAAGCCGACGCCGCTGTGGAGATGGACGAGATGGTGGCAGCCATGGTGCTGACGAGCCTCTCCTGCAGCCCGGTGGTGCAGAGCCCTCCCACTGGCGAGAGCGGCATCCACCGTGAGTGTGCATTAAAAAAATATATATTAAAGAAAATCCATCTGAAATGCGAGATGTAGGGAAACGTGCCGTGCCCTTTGAATCTCAGTGCTTGGGCTCTTGTTGGCTGCCTGGTGCTGAATAGCTGCTGGCACGGGGACCACGCTGGGCTGGAGGTGGCCAGGGAGGGGCACCAGGGTCATGGCAGAGGCCACGGGTGCCGGCACCGGTTGGGGCCAGGCAGGCCGGGACACCCCTGGCAGCACGGTGGGGGTAACCCTGCTCTCTGCAGCCATCCCAGGGGGCCGGGGAGCCCTGCACTGGAGTCCCAGGCTGGGGAGCACTGCCCGGTCGCTCCTTTTTTTAGAGGCAGTTTCATTCCCGAGGAGTCAAATGCAGCCGGAGGGATAAAAATAGCTGCCCGGAGCCGTGGGAAATGTGCGTGCCCTGGTGCTGGCTGCTCGCCGTGTGCCGGCTGCGCCTGTGGGATTGCACTGGTGCCAAGGAAGATGGGGACGGGGCGGGAAAAAAAAAAAGGATAAATGGCCAATAATTGGAAGCTGGCGCTGAGCAAAGGTGCAAAGGCTACACCTTGCCAAGGTTTGTTTTTTTTTTTTAAATAAATAAATAGAGGGAAAGTGTTGGTGCGGGTTATGCAGCCTCAGGGCTGGTCTCTGCCGGGGGGGGTGACGGTGGCAGCATGTGTCCCCTCCCCGCAGCCTCACGGGCAGCGTGCGATCCCTGGAAGGAGAGCGGCGACGTCTCGGACAGCGGCAGCAGCACCACCAGCGGGCACTGGAGCGGGGGCAGCGACATCTCCACCCCTTCGCCCCCCCACCCCGCCGGCAGCCCCAAGTACTCCAGCGAGGCCCTGAGCTCCCCCCAGGCAGATGACGGCTTCGAGACTGACTCCGACCCCTTTCTCCTCGACGAACCCGCTCCACGCAAGAGAAAGGTATTGCTGCTGGCAGGGGGGTGGTCCCAGCACCGGTGGGGTGGCTTGAGCTGAGCTGGTGTCCTGCAGAGGGGACGCTGCCACCAGGCAGAGGGTGACACTGGCTGTCTCTCCACCAGAACTCAGTGAAGGTGATGTACAAGTGCCTGTGGCCGAGCTGCGGCAAGGTCCTGCGCTCCATCGTCGGCATCAAGCGGCATGTCAAGACCCAGCACCTTGGGTAAGGCAAAGATTTCACCTCCTCAATCCCTGCCCAACCCGAAGCTGCCTACCCTGCCACTGCGTAATTTGTAATTCCTGCAGCGAGTATCCCCAGTATCAGAGATACTGACCTCTCTGCACTGAGCTTGGCAGTTCTCAGCTAAGCAGTCCATGCCACCAAAGCCACTGTTGGATGTGTCCCCACCTTCAGGGTGCCCAGGGCTTTCCGGGAGGCACGGGAGCCCCATTTGGGCTTTGGGACTGCCTAGCTCGGGTGCATGTTTTGCAGCGGGGGAGCTGAGATTCCGCGTGAGCCCGGTTGGGTTTCGCAGGGGCTGGCAGCCCGAGAGCTGTGCCTGCTGCCGCGGCGGCTGGCTCCAGCTCAGCCGTTGGGGCTGACACAGACACCCACGTGCCCACCCAGTGGTGGCTGCCCCTTTGACAGTTTGCTTGTCCTGATCTCCTGCAAATTCCCCCCGAAATATGAAGTGGTGTGGGTGTGGGGATCAGCTGTGCTCTCCTACGGTGGCCCCATTGCATTTCTCACCCCAACCTTAGTTTTCATGTGCTTTGGTCTGTGTTTTTCCCGTATTTACTTTTCTCCTCCCCCCTTGCAAACACGAGTGCTCTGGGAAAGGCGAGGACAGAAGGGCTGCGATGCAGTGGGCAGCGCTGGACTGCCATCCAGTGCCGGATAAACGCACTGGGAAAATAATAAAAAAAACTCCAGAAGAGGCTGTTTCCTGCTGGGTGAACCGCAGGGCTTTGGTCACAGCTGTGCTAAACGAACTCAATTAGAAATGAGCACGGGATTTTTAGTGGTGCCTGGTCAACGTGCCGGTGTTTTTAGGCCCTGGAAGAGGTGTTGATCCTCCTTGGAAGCGCAAAGTGCTGCTGCAGAGACAGTGGCTGTTGCTGATCCCGGCCGACATGGTGCTGTGGAGCCTGGGAGCGAAGCTGCTCTGCCCCAGGGAAGTCAGAGGCCACTCACCTTGCCGGAAACAGGGCTGCCTTTTCACTGCTGTCCCCCTTTCCTCCCCGGCAGGGACAGCGCAGACTCTGACCAGCGGAAGCGGGAGGAGGATTTCTACTACACTGAAGTGCAGGTGAAGGAAGAGCCGGCACCAGAGGCAGCCGCCGCCGCCAGCCCCACGTCCGCATCCGCCCCCATCATCATCCAGCAAGCGCTGGCAAAGCCGGAGGCGTTACTGGTGGAACAGCCGGTGCTGGAGCCCGCCCTGGCCAGCAGTGCCCTGAGCCAGTCTGCCCCCAGCTCCTTCTGGCACATCCAGGCTGATCATGCCTACCAGGTGAGCTGGTGACATCTCCCAGGGATGGGGTCACCTCCCGAAATCTTGCCAAAGGGCAGGCTGGGATCCGGTTTGCTCCACAAGTCCCTGCTGCAGCGGGGACATTTAATCTGCACTGCAGCAGGGAGAGGTTTTGGTGCTGGTGTAGCACCATCCCCTGCCTGGCTGCCCTTCAGCCCTTGAGCAACCGGCTTCGTTAACACCTGGTGAAGGGGCTCAGGCCCGTTCCTGGGCTGCAGGGAGCTGATGGCCTCTACTCCCCTGCAGCTACCCTGTGCTGGTATGCAACACGCCCTTCTGTCGGCAGATAACCTGGGGCTGGAATGCAGCCACGCCGGATCCTGCACGTCTCCACTGCATGCTCGCCTGGGCACGGGCTTTTGACTCATGGGAAACCTGGGGACCCACAGCAGTGGCCCCGTGGGCAACCTGGGCCAGTGGCCCTTGTCTCATCGGGCTGCTTAAGAGCCGAGTGCTGTTCTGGAGCTGCAAGCTAGTGCAGGGATAGGGTATATAGATCCATAAGCTGCATGTATATCCATTCCCATCCCTGGGATCGGGTACGACGTCATGTAAAAGCAGAAAGCCTACATAAATAGGGGCAAAAATATATACGTATAGACCAGGATGGTGCACGTGGTTTAGTGAAGTGAAGAAGCTGCTGTGCCCCAGCGAAGGGAAGAGGTGCGTGCCTCCTGGAAAAGAGGTCTCACAGGGATTTCCCTCCCACCCCCAGTGCTCCCAGTTTGTGGGTACTCCAGGCTGGGAGGTAAATGCCTGTGGGGCAGCACGTGGGAATGGGGGGCCCCCGGGGCTAGTGCTGACCCCTCTTTTCCCCCCACAGGCGTTGCCCTCGATACAAATTCCAGTGTCCCCCCACATCTTCACCAGCATCAGCTGGGCCACTGCCACCTCGACCCTCCCGTCCCTGTCACCGGTGAGTCCCGCGTGTGTTTCCCCTTCGTCCTTTTGGGGTGCAGGGTTGGGCTGGGAGCTATGGGGACCTCATCTCTGCTTTCTCACTCCCCATTCTAAACACCCAGACCTGTGGGCTGGGGACATTCGCGTCTGCCGCTGCTCCATCGCAGCACCCGGGGCCCACCCAGGAGGGGGAACCGCGTTGTCCCACCTCCCCTTTGACACCCGATTCCCCGCAGGTGCGGAGCCGGTCGCTCAGCTTCAGCGAACCCCAGCCGCCGACGCCGATGCTCAAGTCCCACCTGATCGTCGCTTCGCCGCCCAGGGTGTCCATCGGCACCAGGTGAGGGTCCCGCCGGCCCGAGGGAGCAGAGGTGGAGCCGAGATGCGGCTCAGCCGTGGTCATGGGGCCTTAGATACATGGCTGAAATTCTGCAACGAGTGGATAAATGTTGTGGTTTGTTGTTTTTTTTTTGTTTTTTTTTTTTTTTTTTTCCCCCCCCTTTCACAGGAAAGTCCGTGGTGAAGCCAAAAAGTGCCGTAAGGTGTACGGCATCGAGCACCGGGACCAGTGGTGCACAGCCTGCCGGTGGAAAAAAGCCTGCCAGCGCTTCCTGGACTGAGCGCAGCACCGCGGTGCCGCGTCCCTCCCCTGCTCCTGCCCGGGGAGCACCGGAGTCCCTCACTGCTGCAACCAGGGACCTTGGAGGTACCTCCTGGGACCCCAGAAGACACCTCCAGAGCTGCGTGTAAATTCCTCCTTCTGTATATTGTACATCTGCTGGGTTTGCTCTTTTTTTTAAAAAAAAATTTCCAACTTTTTCTTTCTTTTTTTTAAAACCTGAAGAATATCTCCCTTTGTACGGTAAAAGCTGGGGCTGGGAGGGAAGGAAGCCAGTTCCTCAGGGTTCGGGGGAGGTTGGAGGCAATCTGGGGACCAAAGAGCTTCCTGCATTTCCCAGAGCAGCCCTAAAATCTCCCGAACTGTCGCGGCGTGACTGGGGTGAAGCGTTGAGGCAGCTTCCCGTGACCTTTTGACTACCTAAAAAGTGCAAATCCCTCGAACCCTTTAAGGGAGAGGGTCCGTAACAATTATAGCTTTAAAAAAGAAAACGCTGTTGGGTTGCTGCAAGCAAGGCAGGAGCGGTTCTTGGGGCAGGAGCCAGAAGTTTCTCTCTCCGTGTGGATGTGGTCTTTGCTCAGGTCACGTCACACCCGTAGCTCAAGCCCACACGTGTCTCCAGTCAGTTCCAGCGTGTTGTTTTTGGAGGCATTTGGGGGGAAACCTCCCCTCTCCCCCCAAACATTTTAATCAGGAAAACACTGAGAATATTTAAGGCAAAAGCTGGTGTTTCTTCTCATTTTAGGCTTTGTAAGTCTGCTTAGCTCCGTGAAAAATCTGTGTTGTGGCCCTCGCCGTGTCTTTCAAAACTAGGCTGAGCAATTTTTATTTTTTCTAATTAATGATTCCACCAGTAAAGGCAGCTGGGGGGAATCGGGAAGGGCTTTCCCTTAGCATCACCATATGGCCCCAATTCAGCAAAACACTTCAACATTTGCTTTGAATCCCGTTGAGCCTGGAGGGGAGTCAGTTTTCTGACTTCCATCCTTTAAAAGATATATTTACCCAACCTGACTTGCTGCTGGTTTCCCATCGCTGCCACAGCTCTCCCACCTACACCAGCATTGCTGGTGCATCAGGCTGGGATGTGTGTGGCTGAGGGAGCTGCGTTGCCCCATCAGCTTTTTTAGGATTTTTTTTTTTTTTAACAGGATTTGTATTATTTTTTTTCTCTGCGTTTTTGATAATCATAGGCTGTAACCCACAGCTGTCAAGCCGAGAGCGATCCCTGCACACGGCTTGTGCCCGGGGTGCTTCTAAGGACCCTCCTTATAAAGGAGGTTTTAAGGACTCTCCTTATAAAAGCAAATTAAGTGGCTGGGAGGGTGTGGTATTGCTCCGGATCGCTGCGAGCCCTCTTGTTGAAGAGTCAGGTGGGCAGGCGAAGCGGGTTGAGATACTTATATATGTGTTACTGGTGCTTGTCGACGCATTTGGGTATTTTTGTTGCCGTTCACTTGCAATTCTATAGGTATGAACAGTATATTGTCCTGCAACCTGATATTCCCTCCAGTATCGAACGAACCGCTGCAAAATTTGGCTGCTGGAAAGCAGGAGCAGAGCTCCCCAGGCGGGGTGCGACCCCGCGGGGTTACATCCCAGGTGGGTCTGGGCAGGTCCGGCTTAAATCCCGGGAAGAGGAGAGGTTTTGCTCCCTGAGAGCCTCTGGCTCTGGCTCCCATCCCTGCCGGGGCCCAGTGTGAGCAGCAAAAGGGCAGGAAAAGCCTTTTCCTCTCCCGCCAACATCGGAGACTTTGCAGGTTCCCAGGTTGAGCGTTTTATTACAAAAACAACTTTCCAAAGCGCGTTGCAGGTTGGTGCTCTGCATCCGCAGCCCTGTAGCGATTAATTGCGTGGTGGTGGTGTTGCACTCCTCAAAAATAGTTTTGTTTTTTTGTTTGTTTTTTTTTTTTTTTTTATTAAGAAAGCCCTCACGCCTTTGCTGCTGATTGACCTCCAGCATTACCCATCCTGCGTGGCCCTGCGGAGCTCAGCCCATTCATCCTTCTGGGGAAGCGCCTGACAGCATTTTCAGGGATGCTGCTGGCTCTCCGTAAGCAAGCCGGCGCTTTGGGAAGTCCCACACAGCACCTAGCTGCATTTTAATTTTTCGAATTTTATTTTCTTTTTGTTTAAAAAAAAAAAACAAACAAAAACAAACACCAGGGCTCGAAGCAGCAGCCAGAGCACAGGGGGGAAAAAAAAAAAAAAAGAAACAAAAAACCAAAAGGGGGTGAATTTGTCCTTTCCTCAGACCTTGTGCCTTTGCCCCCATGACTCAGAGAGACCCAGGCAGGACTGGAAATTTTTTACTTCTTGCTTTTTATGCCCTTTCTGCCCCAAAAGGCATCAGGCTCTGCCCGGGCACAGCTCAGCTCCCAGCTCTGTCACTCAGGAAATACCAAACCAAGCCATCTGGGGTTGGCGGCGGGGTGCAGTGTCACCCCAGCCCCAGGAGGGGGTTCACCATCCCCTCCCCTCCCCAAAACCGGGGTGTAGTACAGGGCACCCCCCGTCCTTCCCAGCGCAGATCTGCCTCAGCAATCAGGTTTTTCACTGGTGGGAGCTCAGGTGTCTGAAAAATAAAGCAAAAATAACTTTCTGCTTTTCTGTTAAAGATGCTTTTTTAAGAAAAGAATATATATATATATATATAGGAAGAAAAAGGCATCAATGGCTTTAGAACAAGCAGGCATAGCACTTACTGCCAGGGGTGTTTCTGGGGGGCTGTACAGCTGCTTTTCGCAGGGTTTTTGCGGTACGGACTGAACAGGACAAAATTGTCCTCGTGCTCGTGGCTCTTTTCTGTTTATTTTTTAGTTTTAAGGGAGAAGCTGGTGCAGGGTGGGTTGTTTTTTATGTTTTTCCTTCTTGGTTTGGGAGCATTTTGGAATTTTTACACTTGCAAACAGAAAAAACTCCTCGTATTTTTGCAGAAACGACAGCAGGCTTCCACCCTGTCTATTGGCTTGGTTGGCATTGGATATATAATTTTTATTTTTCGCCCTTTTCCCTATTATTTCTCTTTCCTGTTATTTTTTAACTCACTTCCAGCCACCTCCCGACCATTGGACTTTTCCTCCCGACACTTGAGTCTCGCTGGTCTCAAGAAAAACTCCTCTTCGGCCCCAACCGCGGGTAACCCCGACCTGTAAATCCAGCTTGGAGAGTTTCCCCTCATCCATCCGGCTGTCTCCCGGAGCGTGTATATGTATGTATATAGGAACCTCTTAATTGGGCACTAATTAATTGGAGGCTGCTCCCCCCCCCCCCACCTCTCCAGCCGGGACACTCACCCCACTGCTGGTGGGACCCCGAAGCGCGTCGCTTTAGCGCAGGGTGACCCCACATCAGTGGGAGATTTTGGGGGGGTGTCACGGGGCGGGGGGGGGGGTTGGGGACATTTGGCGCTGTGGCCGTGCCCCAGGGGGCCACCGGCCAAGGAGGGATGATGCCGTATCGAGTCAATTTTCTGTCGTCTTGGAGCTTTTCTCAGCTGTCTTCCAAGTATTATTTTTATTGTTTAAAAAAAAAAAAAAAAAAAAAAAGAAGGGGGGGGGGTTGGCAAAAAGTTTAAAAAAAAAAAAAAATGTGAAATGTAATTTTTACAGCAGCAATATGAAATATATTTTATAAGAAATAAAAAGAAAAGTTGCCTGGTAGCTCGCTGGCTTCGCCTTGTCCTTGTAGCCTGTGGCGTGGGGGGGGCCCTCCCCCCCGTGTCCCCCCGCCTGTGTCCCCGGTACAGGGCGGGGGGCATCGACCCCGAGGTGCTTCCCCCGCCCCGGCTCAGGGAGCCCCTTGGCACAACCATTTCTAGCACCACTAGATAGCAGTGTCTGCCCAGTACTGGGAGCCCCAGTCCCTCCCTCCGCAGCAGGTGCTGCCCATCCTTTTTTTTTTTTTTTTATTGCCCCCCCCCCCCCCCAAAAAAATTTTGAATTCACCAAATTTTTAACCTGAAAGCTTCAGGGAGGAGTTCATAGGTGCTAAACCCTGCGGGTTTTTAATCACAGTGGGGGGCTTGGGAGGGCTGCAGGCTTTGCCTTGCTGGGAGTGGAGCTGAGAAGTTGCATTTTTTTACAGAAAAAAAAAAAAGAAATGGTTAATTTTATATATATATATTTTTTTTATATGTGTATTGAGGTGAACTGGAAAAGGAAAAAAAGGGGAGAAGAGAGAGGGAAATGGGGACGCAGAGGGGAGTGATCCCTCCCCTGCAGGAGAAAAGAAAGGGGAAAAAAAAATAAACTATTAAAAATTAGATCCCAGGAACACCAAATTGATGTAATTCCTACAATTTCTGCAGGGTTATGGCTGAGCCCGACCCGTCCCCACGTGCCGCGGGCGGAACCAGCTCTCCCGCCGGCCAAGCTCTTCCCCAATTAATTTTTTAATTGACAACCCCTCTCTTTATTGTTTGTCAAAAAAAAAAAAATAAAAATAAAAAACAAGTGTGAGGAATGGCCTCTCTGCCCGGAGCTGGTTCGGCACCTGGTGCCCATCGTTAACCAGTTTGCAAACTGGGACCCCCCCGGGGCGGGGCCACCCTGTGCCCCTCTGCCCAAAATAGCACCGGGGGGGGGGGGGGGGCTCCGAGGAGAGGTGAGCCCCCCAAGGCTCCGGGGGGGGGGCTGCAGGGTCTGGGCCTGATGGAGCTGGGCAGAGATTCCCCTTCTCTCCCTTAAACCCTCAAATCCCGTTTTTTTTCCCCCAAATAACCCCCCTGCTCCATCCCAATTTTTGGCAGTGCCGTGGGGCTGCCCTCCCTGCAGCTCTGCAACAGCCCACGCAGGGGGTGGATTACTCCCATCCCCAAAGCCCCCCCTGCTCTGGATATAATGCAAATTTACAAAAATCTCTTTTTTTTCCCCCCTAAAACTAAACTGTTGGATCCCCCCTGATGGGGGGGGGGGGGGGCAGCAGGGACCCCCCTCTGCAAGCATTGACCCAAGTGACGGTTGCCAGTCGCAATAATATCGTAGAAACAGTAAACTAATTTATTAATCCTTTTGCTATGTACAAGTTTAATGGAGAAATCTTTGTATGAAACAATTAAAAAGAACAAGATTTTGGAATTTTTTTTTTCTATTTTTTTTTCTTTTTTCCATAGGGGTTATTATATTATTATTAATTTTATTTTATTTTTTTCTTTTTTATACAAACAGTGAAGGGCAGCGCTGCGGGTGAGACCCGGGCGAAGAAGTCGCTCCTGGGATATGCTTTTTTTTTTTTTTTTTTTTAATTTTTTTTGGGGGGGTGGGGGATAGCAAATTAGGCAGGAAAATCAACCGTTATCCCATTATCCTCCTGGGAGCGACACGGAAAAATCCGCATCCCGGTGCAGGGACTGGGACGCGATGCATGCCGGGGTGAGGGGGGGACGCGAGGAAAATGCGCGTGGTTTGTATTGCTGAGCAAAGAAGTCAACCCCGGAGGCGTTAAAAAACTTGAAGGAAAACACTTTTATAAAAAAAAAAAAAAAAAAAAAAGGAAAAATAATAATTAAAAAAA
The DNA here is from genome assembly GCF_018691265.1 of Tyto alba. Lineage (NCBI taxonomy): Eukaryota > Metazoa > Chordata > Aves > Strigiformes > Tytonidae > Tyto > Tyto alba. The sequence continues at coordinate 49,348,632 of NW_024881316.1, read as the reverse complement.
AAAAATAAGGGGGGGGCGGGAAATGAAAAATAATTATTTCCAGGTGGTTTGTGGGGATGGAGCCACAGTGGGATGTGACCCCTCCGAAATGTTGGAAATAAATCCTGTGGGAAGCCGGATTCCGCGGCCGGGGAAGGCGCTGGGGCTGGATTCCCGCTGGCTCTAAGGCGGCTTGTTCACAGTGCCCAACCCGCCCCCCCCTAAAATTAAAAAAAAAAAAAAAAAAAAAAATCCAATTTTTTTTCAAAAATTCCTTATTTTGTTTAGATTTCCCCACTGTCCTCTCCCCCCCCATCCGCAGCATCGCGCTCCCGTCGCCGGAGGAGGCCGAAATTCGTCGGGTCTTGGTTTAAATCTGGCTTTAGTGAGTGAAGAGCAAAGTGATTTCTGAACGCGTGCAAGTCTGAAGCGCTTTGGGGTCCGTCAGAGAGAGGATGGAGGCGGCTGGGGCGGACAGGAGCAGGGTTAATTTTGCCTGTGCCTGGCGGAAGGTGCTGGGATGCGGTGCCGGAACGCTATAAAAAAATCAAAATAAAAAAAATAGAGGAAAGAAAAAGAAAAGAAAAAAAAAAAAAAAAAAAGAAGAAAATAAAGAGGAAAAAAAAAAAAAAGAATAAAACAAAGAGAAAAAAAAAAAAGAGGAAAAAATAAGAAAAAAAAAAAAGAAATTAAAAAGGAAAAAAAATAGCAGCTGAGCCAAGAGCGGAGGGAGCGGGGGGCTCTCTCCCAGGGGTGTGGGGCTGGGGGTGCATCCCCTAATTTAGGGAGGTGCCACCCGGGGATCCAAAAAAAAAAAAAAAGGAAAAAGAACTAAAAAAAAGGGGAAAAAAGTTTAAAATTCTCCCAAATTGTACCTTTGAGGGGTTGGGGGGTGGGTGGTCTCAGCAGCTGCGGGGGAGAGGGGCTGGGCGCTCCGAGCGTCCCGGGGGCGGCAGCGCGGGGTTAACCCCCTGCTCCATGCGGAGCTGGAGCGGTTTGGGGAGGAATTATTTAATTTCTGAAAGGAAAAGGTTCTCTTTGTTTCAATTTATTGTTATTTATTGGCATCTACCATCATTTATTGTCATTTATTGTAATTTTTTAATTTTAAATTTTAAAAATGTCTTTTTTTTTTTTTTTTTTTTCCTTAAATTTTCTTTATTTTATTTTTTTTTTTCCGCTTTTTGGGAGGGGGCTGAACCATCCTTCAAACCTATTTGGTGTCGAGGACAACACCCCTTTCCTTTGCCCACCCTCCCCGGCGGGGGCGGGGGGGACACCGAAGGGGCACCCTCCGGATGCTGACGGCTGCCCTCACCATCCCTCCCCGCTCTCTAATTCGGCATTTTTTCCTCAAGCCATTTCCAAATTTATTTTTAATTTTTTTTTTTTTTTTTTTTTTTTTAACACCACCCCCCCCGTTTTTTTTTAATTTGCACCTATGGACATGTGGTGTAGAAGGGGTAGAGGGTTGACTTTTTTGGCCATGGCGGACCTAGCCGGGCGGCGCCGGGGTCTCCGTTAGATCTCGTTGTGCTCGCTGATGCCGCCGGCAATGTCGTACTCACTGGAGCGGGGCGACATGCCCAGGTACTGCTTCAGGAACTCGCTAAACCTCTTCTGGTTGTTCCACTTCCTCGCCGACTTGCGGACCCCGATGAAGCCCCCGTATCGCTTCTGCACCCCCCTGGCCGTCGGCGCCGGCCTGGAACCGCGCGTCCCCCGCGGGAAACCGCCCAGCCGTCGGGAAATGTCCTCGGGTGGCTGCGGGAAGGCGCCCGGCGCCTCTTCGACGCCTTCGTCTTCGGTTGCCCCCGGCCGCAGCACCTCGCTTACCTGCAGCGGGTTCGCCCCCACCGCGCCGGGCCACGGATCGCCGGCGGCCTGGAGGTCGCGGGGCCGCGGGGCGGCTCGGCCGGCAGCAGCGCACAGCTCCCAGGTGGCCCGCGGCACGGCTTCGCCTTCGCACTCCAGGATGCAGACCTGAGCGGGAGACACCGGGGATGGGCGTCAGGTGGGTTTCGGGGACATCCCCCCCCCTCCCCGCCCCCTAAATGCCGGGTGCTCGGGCGTTCCCCCCTCGGTTGCCCCTTCCAGCCCGTCCGGCGTTGGAAGACACCCGCGGAAAGGTGCCGGCAGCTCGGCAGCCCTTGCCTGGCCTCATTCGGTTGAGGTGTCCCCTCCCAAAACCCGTCCCTGGCTTTCCAGATGTGGCGGCAGGTGGTGAAGATGCTGGGGAGCCGTGGCAGCTGCTCAGCATCCCTCTCCCAACCCTCCCCAGCCAGGCTCTGCTCTGTGCAGGACACGGTCCGCGCTTTCCCGTTGATGTCCATGCTCCCACCCCACCGCCCCGTGCTCTGCACCGCTGCGTCCTTCAGCCCGGCGTGAGCCCAAAAAATCACCAAGTCACGGGACAGCGGAGGTGGGACAGCACCTCTGGCATGTGCTCATGGCATGTCCTGGGGCCTGGGGTTGTTCCTCCCCAGGGGCAGGACTTTGCTCTTCTCCTCCTTGAACTTCATGAGGTTCCTACCGGCCCATTTCTTCAGCCTGGCAAGGTTCCTCTGGATGGCAGCATGACCCCGTGGTCTGCCACCCACGCCTTCCAACTCTGCATCATCTGCTAATTGCTGAAGGTGCATCTGCCACATCATCCCGGTCATTAACGAAGATGTCAAGGTCCTCCAGGTTTCAGTCCACCTCACTGCCCATTTATCTACCCTGTGCTTCAGCAGCTTGTCTACGAGGATGTCATGGGAGACAATGTCAAAGCCTGGCGAAAGTCAAGACAAGCTGGTTCTCTTAGTGAGAAAGCTATCAGGTTGGTCAAGCGTGATTTCCCCTTCATAAATCCATGCTGGCTGCTCCCGATGACCTTCTTGTCCTTGGTACGTTTGGAAATGCTGTGCAGGATGACGCGTTCCACCACCTTCCCGAGAACTGAGGTGAGGCCAACCGGCCCATAGCTTCCCAGCTTCATGCCTTCATCAAAAGCAGGCGTGACATCTGCCTCCTCCCAGCCCCCCAGGAACCCACCCCCAGCTCTACGGCCCTTCGAAGGCCATCAAGAGCAGCCTCGTCGAGAGGTGCCATTGGGCTTCCTCGGCACCCATGCGTGCATCCCACCACGTTTGTGTCTCATCCTTTTCCAAGAGGCCTCGTCCCCCAAGGCAAGACTCAGCCCCAGAACTGCTGCAAGGTGATAACCCCGGTGGGCTGGTGCCACCAAAACCAGCACGCAGGGGAAACCATCCACGAGAATATCGTAGATGAAGCAAACTAAATAAATGCCGAAAGAAACCAGGGCTGGAGGCCCCAGAAGGGAAGGGTTGTCTTCCCTCTCTTTGGTGTGTCTTCATCCCGGTGTTATCTTCATGCTGGGCTCTTTTAAATGCTCAACACCAACTGGGGAACCCCAAGTTGAAGCACATCAGCATGTCTCATTGCTACTAAGACCCCTGCAAAGACCCTCTTCACCATTGGCTCGTTAACTTCACCAGGGGAGAGATGCTACAAGTCCCAGCGTGGTGTCTCAGGGCTTCAGCTCAAGCACGTGGCTCTGCAGCAGCTGGTTATTTCCAGCCCCAAGGACAGCCAGGCTCTTCAGACAAGAAGTCAAAATAAAAATAGTTGTCCCAAAGTGAGGTGGTGACGAGGGTCTCGTGTACCAGGACACCTACAACGTCCTTGTGGAGACACCGGGGGTATCGTGCGCCAAGCCAAGGTCCTGTCCTGGGATCTCCAAGGCTTTGGCAAGGTCTACGGCTGATGGAGAGTGTCCTGAGAGTGCCCTGTGTTGGAGATAAAAGGTGGTGGATCACATGCAGGGAACAGCTCCGATGAGTACCTGCTAACAAGCTTCAAGAGAAATTACCCCAGGTATCATCAGCCTGAAGACCATCAGTGGTTCTGTCAGTCATCCACAAAAACAACCCCATGAACACCCCAGGCTCCTCAGCCATCGTGCTGTGGTCTTAATTCACGTGGAAATGGCTTCTGCTCACGGTGTTTTGGGAGTCCTCCGCAATCACCAGCCAATGCTGCTCCGCGTCCGGTGCCAAAACTACCTGGGGAGGCTCCTTCTGATCTTCGGTTGGCATTAACGGTGCCACCGTGGGTTTGCACCGTCCCTAGATGGCTCTGGAGACGAGGATGTAGGTGATTCATCCACCCCTTGAAGACCAAGCTCCATCAGCTGGTCCCTGTCCTGTCCTGGCATGCCTGTAACTTCAGGGGGATCTCCTATTTCTATCTCTGAAGGATGGATCAGCCACGTCGCTGATGGAACTTCCTTGGCTGTTGCTTTGGAAATGGTGGGAGGTTGTATCAAGTCCCACCTCGATGCTTCTTCCAGCTGAAACTGAGCCTTGAAAGACCCCGGGTTCTTCTGCTCCTGGTTCAAACCACTCTTGCTTTGAGATATGACCCTGCACGGGACCCATGAGCCACCAACCAGCCCATCGCCTCTCCATCTTGCTGTCCGGGGAAGACAGGGCAAAATGGAGCTCCACAAGCAGGACCCTGGAGAGACTTTGGTGCCTTCAGACTGCAAAACAACGTTCTGGGACAAAACCAGGGCGATTGCACCCCAAAACTCGGTGGCAGCGATGCACGATGGCAGGAGGTTTTGCCAGCAAAGGGGTGGCACTGGGATGGCTCCAGCAACTCCGCGCTGCCCTGGAAGTTGTTGGTCCCCCTCCCTGGATCTGGGGGGACATTTCCCAACCCTGGGGGCTTCCCGAGCTGCCGGCTCCTTTCGAGTGGACGTCTCAACCCGCCGTGATTTATCATTGCTAATAAATAGGGGGGGGGAGGCGATGGATAATCCCCCGGGGGCAGAGAGGGAACAGGAGGAAAAGAAATGCTGCTGGCTGGGGCACAGCCACGGCTCAGTGAAGGGTAAAAAAAAAAAGTATTAAGGGCTGGAAAAAAAAAACCCCAAACTGCTACTTAATGGCTCTTTCCATCCAATGTTGGAAGCAAATCAAGACAGTGAGAGGGGCTATGGGGTGCCCGGTGCCCGTTCCTCCAAAACACCGTATCACCAGCCGTCTGCAAAGCTGGTCCCATCCTGATGGGGCTCAGAGGGGGATTTTGGTGGCTCCTTGGAGGATGGGGTGGGGGTCTGGGGAGGGTCCAGGGTTGGCATGGGTGGGAACAGCGATGTTGCAAGCCATGGGGGGGCAGGAAAGCTGGGGATGCTTGGGGTCTTGGGACCCTCCTTGGGCCATCGCAGCCTTGTCCCCATCACTCTGAGCAGCCGATTCGGGGTCCGTATCCTCCCTCGGGATCATCTTGCCCCGACGGTGTCCCTGGGGGGGGGTGTGCCCAAAGAGGAGGGACAGCGGGTGGCAGCTTCCCCTTGAGATTTGGCACCGACCCCCACCTCCTCAGACCCCAAACCCCAACCCCTGCACAAGGAAGAGGGTACCCATGCGGTGGGGGGGGGGGGGGGGGGGGGGGGGGGCCTGCAGCTGGCACAGCACCCATAGGTGCTACCCCTCCCCACCCCCCCAACCCCCTCCCCCAGGGGTGCTGCCCGTGGCGGGGGGACGAGCCGGCAGGCAGAGGGACTTACGAGGACGTCGAAGCTGTCGCGGTAGAGGTGGCGGTCGCAGCGCAGGCAGTCCCCCCGGCAGTCGCCCCGCGCCCGGGCGAAGAGGCAGAGCAGCAGCAGGTCCCAGAGCACAGCCCTCATGGCGGCACCGGCAGCGGCTGCGGCGCGGGAGAGACAAAAACCCGTCAAGCCGGGATGGCACCGGCACCGCCGAGCCCTGCACCTGCACCGAAATGTGCCCGTTCTCAGCCTGTCCTCCCTCACCCCCCCACCCCTACCCCGGCCCCCGCCCGGACACGCCGTGTTCCCGATCTTCCTGCCAAAATTATCCTTTTCGGGAAAGGAGCCTGTCTGCCTCCTCACCCCCAAAACAGATCGGGCATGCCCCCGGCTTAATTTTTTCCAGGCTATCTCATGGCACGAGTCCCAGCTGGGGCTTATTTTAGCAGGTGGACATGGCAGGGCAGCACGTCGCCAGCTGTCCCCTGAGCAGGACGCTCCTTATCTGAGCATCACTGGAATTGGGAGGATGTCCTGCTCTGGTTTTCCTTCCTGGCTGTTTTTGGGGTGCTGTCTCACCCCTGTCCCTATCTTGGGAGGGTTCAGCCATCGGTGCCAGCCGGGATTGCCAGGATCTGAGCCCGCCCAGCACGGAGCAGCAAAGCCAATTCCCAAAGAAACCCCCGTGTCCCATCTGGCTTTGCCACCATCAGCGACGAGCGGTGATTAAGTGACATGACCAAGGCCACGCGCTTCCCACCCAGCTCCGGGAGGTTTAGCTTGATGCGTCCCCGTGGCCATCTGCAAAGAGGAGGGTTGGTCTTCCTGAGCCTCCCCCTCACCCTCATCCTGCCGGGAAAAGGGACCTGACGTCACCGTGGTCCTTGGGTCCCAGTGTTGCACAGCACCAAGTTTGTAAGCCAGCAAGGGGATGAGATGGAGGTGATGGAGAGGAGCAGGATGGGGCCGTGAAGGTTGGTGCTACCCTTTGGGGCACCAAGGTCCCTCCATGCCAGAGCAGCATCCAGAAACGCCTGGACTGCGATACTCAGAGGCAAGGAAGAAGACGGTGACGGTGGCTTTGCAACCCGCACGTTGCTCCAGCAGCGTTTCAGGCTGTTTTTGCGGGGGGGTTTGAGCACTTGGGCAGGAGGTCCCCAATTATTTCCCACCCCACCAAGGTGGGGGGACACCCCTGCTCCTTGCAACGGAGGCAGAGCATCTGTTGGGGTCCCCGACCAGCATCGCGGTCACCTTTTGTCCCTGCCAGCTGGGCGGTGACACATAGCCTGGCGGCTCCCAGTTGTCATTTGCTGGAGGGTACGAGGGGAAGCTGATAAGGAGCAGGAATTAGGGCTTAATCTTCATCGAGTCTCATTAAAATTGGCTGGCAGTGTGACTCAGAGGCTTGGCAGAACGCTCTGGGGATGGGGCAGCCGCCCCCCCCCCCCCCCCCCCAAAAAAAAAAAAAAGAATAACTCAGCCCCAAATGGGGTTCAGCAGAGCCAGGGAGGGGGCTGCAACACCCCCAGCCCTGTCCCCATGTCCCCAAGAGACATCAAGTGCAACGTCCTGGGAAAAGCAGCCACATCTGGCTGCAGAAGAGGCTCCGAGATTACGGCTCGGCTTTTCTTCCCCGTTAATTGAAAGATGCTATCGGGCAGGCGGGATGCGGTACCCTGCCAGCACCGCCGGCCGGGCCAGGGCTGGGAAAGAGGGAAACAACCCCCCCTTTGCACATCAGAGCCCTCCGAAAAATTAAGTCAGGCCATTAAAAGGGAAGGACCGAGTGCGGTAGATTTTTTTCTTGCTTCTGCCCGTGGGTGTTCGGCGCGAGGGGGGGTGCCAGGGTTGTGGGGTAGTGATGGCACGAAGCTCCTTTATGAGTTTCGCAGCCACAGACCCACGAGAAAGAGAGGGATGCGTTTTTTTCCTGTTTTTCCCTTTTTTTCACCATTTTTTTCCCCCCCCCAGTTTTTCCCATTTGTTCATATTTTTTTCACCCGGGAAAACTGAGCCTGGACCCTATTTCCTAAGGGATGCACTGTCCAGTCCCACTGCCCTTGCGCCTGGAGATGCCATCGACCCTGACAAAGGATGTGACAGCTCTGGCGTCATACCACAGTCACCCCTGCAGCTCCTTGGACGCCGAGGCTGCTCCTGGGCAGGAACCTTCCTCTTCCTCCCCGAAAAATAAACCTACCCATCCCGGGGAGGGGGGGGTGTGTCAGGATACGGCCACTCCATCCCGCAAAACAGCTTTGGGACCCCCGCGCTGCTATGGGCTGCCCTAAGGGTGCATCCTCCGGAGTTTTCAATCCAGCTGAATTACCCTCATTAATATTTGGGGGAAAAAAAAAAAAAAAAGGAAAAAAGGAGGTTTTTCTAGATATTCAGCCTGCGGTTCAGATAACAGCGGGGTCTGGTTATCCGTCAGGACGAGCGGCTTTTATTTATTGCTCCGGGTGGGATGATGTGGAAGATGCAGCCGTATAAAAGGGCTGATTTGGGGGGCAGTGGGAAGGATGTGGGACCTGAATAACCCGAGGAGAAGAGGTGGAAGGGGCAGCAGGTGCTTGCTGAGATGGGTTTTATTCGCTTGATTTGATGCAATTTGGGTTGGGAGCTCGCGGGCAGCGCCGGGGAGATGCTGCCTGCCTCTCCCCGGGGATGCTCCATCCCCTCTTCCCATGGGAGACGCTAACGGCGGGGATTCTCCCGGCAGCAGGATCGCTGTCCTTCCCCAAACACCTTCACAAGGGTTTAAACCCAGCGATGCTCCCGCTTTCCCAGGTCAGGATCAGTCCCGCCACGTGAGAAGCACATTCAAGAGCTCCTCGTTTCCCACGCCCGGAGCAAAACCAGCCCAAATTATTTTTTTTCCCTGCTAATTCCCCCCACTGCCCAAAGCCAAGGCCTGATCCAGAGGCCAAGAGAGACACGACCGGGCAGGATCCAGCCCCGCTAGGAGCCAGCATTGAAGGAGTCAAAGCTTTTTCCAGTCGAAAAAGCGCAATATTGTCCAACAGTGTCCCCCACTGGCACCGGCTAAAACACTTTCCTGGCTCCCCCAAACCCTGGCGATGTCGCACGGCTTTTGTGCCGGTGGCTTTCGGGGGCATTTTAGGGAGAACCGGAGGGATTTGGGAAGGGAGGGAGGGGGGGGGTTGGCTACAGATGCCCGGCGCTCAGCAGAAAAATAAACCTTTCCTTTTGTCGGTCCCCCTCAATCAGGTAATTGGCCATAATTGGCCAAAATTAGACGCCGCGGCGCGACTATAAACACAGATGTGGGCTCAAGAGACTGAGAAAGGCTGTTTAGAGGTAAAAAAAGCTCAGGAAGAACAGTTCTCCCCACGTCCCCATGTCTCAGCCATTCATTCCTGCTTTTTGGGGGGGACTAGAACAAATCAAAACAACAAAACCCCCCTTCATTTTCCTCCTTTTTGAGCTTTTTGGAAAGGAAAAAGGAATTGTTCACAAGCCGGGGATTTCCCGGAGCATCCTGCGGTGACTCCAGTGAAGTCCTGGCTAGAAGAATAAGGGGCAGAAATTCTGAACGGGGAAAGTCGTGGCACAGCGGGTCTCTCCCCCCCCCCAAAAAAATCCCCTAAAAAATCCCTCCCATCCCAGAGGAACCCACCGTCACCCCACGGGCTTCCCCCCGGCTTCGCGCAGGCGGCCCGCGCCGACTCTTGTTGCATCCCTCCGGCTCCACTCCGGTTGATTTTGGGGCCGGATGATGAAACCGAAACTTTTCCTCTCTTGGGATAGCAGGGATAGCTTTCTCCCTCCAGGAAGATATTTCTTTTAACCCTTAGCAGGGAGGGGAATATCTATGGGTGGATAGAAGCCGGACGGACCATTCTCGGACTGAAAAAAAACAAAAAAAAAAACAGCCAAGCCCCCCTAGGATGGAAAATTAAAGCGGATTTCCTACCTGCGGGTGTGCTGTTGGCTGCCGGCTCCTCTGATCTGTGACTCCTCCGGCGCCTGTACCACGGTGGTATATATAGACGGTGTACACACGCATCCCCACACCTCCCTCCCCGAACACGTGCGTCGCTGAGCCCACCCCCGGGGGCTGCCGGCGGAGGGATGCGCCAGCCGGCAGCTGGGGACTGGGGATGTGCATCCTTCCCCCCTCTCCTGTGTCCCTCATCCCTTCCTCCTCCTCTTCCCCAAATCTGGGGGGGGGGGGGGGGGGGGGGGTGTGGGGGTGGCAGCCCCGAAAGAAGCGAGGGGTGCCGGCCTCGTGGTTAGCCCAAGGCGCCGTGTCTCCAAGCATCCCGGGGACGGTGGGGTTGGGATGGAGGCCGGGGAGGGGGGGTTGTGAAACCGCTGCTCGATGGCCCCAATGTACCCTGGGGGGGGGCGGGTTACAAGGACCTGAAGGCACCAACAGCTGGGTGAACCCCAAAATAAGCCCCCCTCTCCCCCCCCAGAGCAGCCCCCAGCCCTTCCTGGGGGGCTCTTTTCCCCGCTCAGACCCCAGGAGGAGGTGAAGGGGGAGCCCCCAACCCCGTTACCAACCCTCTCCAGCACGGCTGCGGCAACACCGCGCGGCTATTGAGCGCGTCGTGCATCGATGGCAAGCGTGCGGGTGGGAATAATTGATTTTGGGCTCAGCGGATGATGGAGGGGAAGGGGGGGGGAGCAGAAAATTCCAACTTTACATTTCACGGCTGATGGAAGAGCCCAGCGAGCCAGACGCAGCCGCGTGCCGGCACCTCACGAAGCGGAGAGGCGGATTTGGCCGCTCCGGCATCGGGGATTGATGCTGCCTTTGGTTTGCAAAGGCCAAATCGGTCTTGACCTTCAACGGTTTCTCCTCCCAACCAGCATCACCCCATTTTTTTTTTTTTTTTTTTTTCCCCCACTTAGGTGGCCTGCAGCAGTAATGCTCATCCCCGCCGGCGCGGAGCCAGGACCCCCCCCAAGCATCTCTCCCTGCCCCACCTCGGCAATTAAATAATAAAATCTGCCGCGGCGCTGTGATCCTATCTTGGTAATTTCTTGTAATGACTCCCTAGGAAGGGCTGGAGATCGGAGCAAAACGCCTTTCAGTTCGGCTACAGCTATTAAAATAGTTGCATTTAATGCCCCCCAGGTGAGACCTCGGATGCGCCGGTGTTTGGGGAGGCGTAAAAAAAAAAAAAACAACAATCTAGAAATTGATGGAAATGCCCCAAAGTGGTGAAATGACATCGTAGGAGTGGTTGGAGGGGATCTGCCCGGTGCTGGGGGTAAGATGCGAGCCTGGATTTGAGGTGGTTTAGGGGAAAATAGGGCTGGTGAGCAACACTCTGCCAGCCCCATGGGCAGCCTGAGGCAAAGTGGTTCCCCATCACGATCCCAGGCAAGTGCTGGAGAAAGGGACGCTGATTCTTTTTAGCATATTTTATATTTCTTTTTAATTTTTTATAATGTTATATATATATATATATATATATTGCTTCAGTCTTTTCTTAACCACTCAGTTTTTCATTAAGGACATATTCCCTGGCTCTTACGCAAAGCTGAGCAGCAGCTGAGCTGAAGTGAGAAGGCTTCATGCCTCTTTTGTCCTCTCCCAGGGTAATTTTAAAAGCTTTCGGGGCTGCCATTCCCTCCACAGCCCCCCAGAATATTAATTTCTTGGTGTTTATTGAAGCGCTGTAACGTTTTCTCCCCTAACCTGGCCGAGGGGGATTGCCTCGGTGGCCCCTCGTTTGAGCTGGCGATGATGATGCTATTGAGCTGGCAGGAGCAGGAGGCAGCAAATGACATCGGGGTGACGTCGTTTATGATCTTGCTAATTAATGGAGGGGTCAGAGGGGATGATTGACAGTTGAGATGCCCAAATCCAGCATGCTAGGCAGGAGAAATACCCATTTTTGCAGCATTTCCAGGTTTTTCCAGGTCTGTGTGGGTACCGGCAGCTAAACTCCCATCAGCAGTACTGGGGAGGGAACAGGTTTGGGATCTGGAGATGATTCACCCCTTGTAAAATTAGGATTGAAAATACAGATGCATATTTTTTCTTAAGGCTTTTGGTCATTTCTCGTTCAAAACTGGGTCCGACCCAGCACTCTCCTTTGTGGTTCCGGGGCGGGGGGGGGGGGGTGGGGGGGGTGGGAGGGGAGAGCATCCCTGGTGAGGCAGAGCAGGAGGATTCGAAGTGACAGGCAATTAGCAGCGAAAAGCAACGATCCTTTTCAGAAAGAGGACATGAAGCAGATGGGATCTGGCGCAAGGGAAACATGGAGAGGTTTTGAAAGCTGCCTCGAGGACGCGGGAGCTGGAAAACTCGGGCGCTGGGAAGTTGTGCTGTTCCCCTGGTCTCGTGGATCCTTTAAATGTTGCAGCCGAAGGGGCCAAGGATATACCCAAGCCTGTGTGATGCCTCCCACGAAGCTACCTGATTATTTTCCTAATGAACTCCAGGCGTTTACAGGGCAGCCGTCCCCTCCATCAAGAAAAACATCCCCCCCAGCATCCCCTCCTCTCCCAGCCCCTGCTTGGGTACCACCGCCCGGGAGGTGATTTTCCAGGAGCTTTTCAAGAATCAGGAGCTCAATGCCAGGGCCGCATCCTGCTCGTGGGCAGCCTGGGTGAGACGCTTTTGATAAGACGAAGCAGCAGTTTAAAGGGCTTCATTGCCCCCCGGTTTGGGATTGATAATTAAAAAAAAGGCAAAATATTGCTGATTTACTCCCATCGGTAATGATGGGGAGGGGTTGAGCTCTGCCCCGGCGGGGTGAGGATGAGCGTGATGAAGGCTGAAGTCATTTCAGAGCCCCTACAAGCAGCTCGGGGCTGGGCAGGGGAGCGGGGCTGACACGCCACGTCCCCCTCGGGGCTGGCACGGCCACCAAACACATCAGCCAGCCGGGTCCCGCTGGGCGACAGGCGAAGACTTGCCGGGCCCGACGGGAACCCGTTTGCATCCTTCGCTGTCGATAAACCTTAATCGAGGCGCCTGGCTCCGGGCCACACGTGGGGAGAGCTGGAAGCCCTGCTGAGGATGCCCAAGGGTTGCCTGGAGACCTGCCCGCACCCAGAGGGAGGCGGATGCTCGGAGCAGGGGTGCGGGCAGGCAGCGAACCCCAAGTTGAAATGCAGGGAGGGGAAAGCAGCTCTTTGCCAAGCCACGGGGATGAGACGCATCGGGGTGTGTGTGGGGGGGTTACCCCTCCGGCTCCACCACCAACGATGGGTGCTGCAGGGAATATTGCAACTGGACCGGAGCCGATTCGATTCACCGGATGGGAAAATAAACCACTCTTCTCTCAGGTTGGTTTCCCACCACTTCAGTGAGTTGGATGAGCTCGGGGAGGGGCCTGATGGGCAGCAGGAGGACATGATGGGGCAGAAACCATCCTCCCATGCAGATGAAGCTCTTCCTGGGCAAAGTAGAACAGAATTCTCTGCCTGGTCTCCACCGTAATGCAGGCAATAATGGCTTCACTGCTGCGTCTCCAGCAGGTCCTGGCTGAAATGAGTTTGAGGTCAAGAATGGATGAGTTGAGGGATTTGGGAGAAATGTTAAGAAAAAAAACATGAAAGGGAGGGGAGAGCAATCTCTTCCTGCACTTTCCATCAAGCAGAAAAGAAGGAAAGGTGATATTCCTACAAGGGAAAAAGGACCAGAGCAATTCAGCTTGAGGCAACATCTGAGAAGATTGTAGTTTCTGCTTGGTGCCCTTCATCCCTGCTGCCGAGAAGGGCCAGTTTGGACACGGAAACTGCATTTCACTTTGGGAAAGGGAGATTTTACCCGCAAGGCCCAAGGGATGTGGCCGCTCTTCTCTGCACAACCTCAAGGTTTCGTCCTCGGAGACAGTGGAACCGTCTCTAGATGAGCACTGAGCAGCGTGACCTGCTTTGAGGGTGGCCCTGCTTTGAGCAGGGTTGGGAGCAGAACCCTCTGGAGGTCCCATCTCACCTTCCTGGGACTTTCTGCCCCAAGGAGGATCAAAGGTATCAGGCACCCAAAATGGGCCAAGAGGACCTTTATTAAAAATAATAAGGGGGGGGGGGGGCAGTATTTCATACCCCTGCCTGAAGTGACCCCAGGAGTCACAGGACATGACCATCTCCACCCATCTCCATCTCCACCTCCATCTCCATCTCCATCTCCACCTCCATCTCCATCTCCATCTCCATCTCCACCTCCATCTCCACCTCCATCTCCATCTCCATCTCCATCTCCACCTCCATCTCCATCTCCATCTCCATCTCCATCTCCATCTCCATCATCTCCATCTCCATCTCCATCTCCATCTCCATCTCCATCCCTGAGCCAGTCCCAGTGGGGACGGGGCAGCTCTTGGAGATCAGCAATATCTGGGGAGCATCTCTGGCCCACAGCAAGGTGCTGGAGAACATCCATCCTGGTGTTTTTTGAATTACTTTGTGGGACCAAGCTGCCCTGACCAGATCAGAAACCCTCCACTGGCACCCTCTTTGCTTGCAGATAGACCTGGAGCCCCCACCCTTCCTCTGGTGTTGGTTTTGGGGGTCCTGTCATATCAGCCCTATACATGGAACAAAGACGGGCGATGACTTTTCTTCAGACATCTCCAAATTAATCACTCAGGGTGATTTTTGCCCCAAAAGCTCTTCGTGCCAGCATCCCAGACCATCCTCCTGGTTACCCTACGCTGGGACACACCACCCTCAAACATCCCCGTGGCTCTGCCCTCCTCAGCCACGTTCTCCCCTGGGACACACAGATGTTAGCTGCCACCACCATCGCCACGGAGCCACCTCGGCCCGAGCCCACGAATCGGAGCACACCCAGACAGCAGCCTGTGGGCTTCTCCAAGCAGCATCACGAGTAGGTTCCTCAAGAAATAAAACCAACGGGCAATATTGCCAGCAACACAAGAGCTCTGCCGCTCGGTGCTCAGCCTCAGCGAGCGGTGGGGGCTTGACGGAGCCCCGCCAAGTATTTGTGTCATCTCTTTAGAAATTGCCGTTTTAGTGAAAGCTCGATTGCGCTCATTTAGCTGTCGCTCAAACCCTTCTGCAGCCGCTTATTAGCGCTGGAGCGGGGAGCAATGAGACTTTGCTGATGATCACCCATCCTTTCACAAATTACCTCTTACTGATGAATTAAGGCCGTCGAGACGACGGTGCCTGAAAGCCGGGAGGGTATCTGAATTTCAGAGGTGCCTGAAGCCATTACCCTTCTTTATTCATCACCAGTGGAGCCGCATCTGGAGCGTTGCATGGGATGCTTAGCTCCGAGGAGCAACGCAGGGACTGGGAGGCCACGGGGATGGTTGGAGGCTGGAGGATGGGATGGTGGAGAAGCTGTTAAATCAGGCTGTAAAGCAGTTTTTTTGTTCAAATGGAGGGGGAAAGTGGTAGATCCCAAATGTGCTCCAACATATGGTGATTCACCCCTTGTATGTCCCCTCCACGCTGTGATCGGCTGGTGCAGCTGGAGATAAGCTTGATCCCAGTGTGGGAAAATCACCTTATTAGCACCATAGGCTGATTATTCTGGGCGGAAAAGCTCTTGACTATAGGCACACCCCCCCCCCAAAACACTTCAGGGGGCAGAGAAAGATCTTTGTAGGGTGAAAGATTTGAACCCATGGCATGGGAAGTGTGGGCATGTCCATATACATGTACATGGGTCTGGGGGTCCAAAAAATGCCTTGGGAGAAGCTGAAATATTGCTGGCTGAGGGTCTCTGCCCCCCAAAGCATCCGGAAGCGGTGATGCCATTACCCCCCGCCCCGTTGGTATATTTATGTTCAACCCCCGGGGCCAGCACTTGAAAGATGGGAAGGATGATGTTCAAACCATCTACTCGCTTCTTGCTCTGGGGCCATGGTACCCCCTGTCTCCTCCTTCCCGTGGAAAAAAAAAATCTTCCCCAGGGAAAAAAAATCCGCTCGGCTCAGCCCTGCCTGATGGATGGTGGCGGGGCCAGGCTGGCGAGAAACCAGATTGAAACTGGTGACTCATTTCCCACCGGCGGCTATTTCCGGGGAGAAGAGAAGCTGTGTGTGTCCCCCCCCAACATCCATCAGGTGGTCGGAAAGTCCCCGCAGCCACCTCCGACACCCGCCACGCTGCTGCGGGGTGGACAAATGAGTTTTCACCCTAATTGCATCTTTTTCTCTATTTTTTTTTTTTTTTTTTTTTTTTTTTTGCATCCCCACCCTGTACCAAGCTCTGCTGGATGTGAGATGAGGATGAAGCTTCATCCCTGCCGGTACCCAGAGCCCCTCTGTCCCCCCCCCCCCCCAGCTGTTGATGAGTGACATTTGGCTGCGATGGAGCTGCTTTCCCTGGGAGCTGAGATAATTATCAATCACCTTCCCTAGGAGATTGCCATCGCTTATAGACACTGTGATGCCTATAGGCAGTGAGATGGAGCCAATACCAACCCAGAAATACGAGCCAGCACAGTTGCCCTGGGTTGGGGGGGCAAGATTTGGGGCAGAATTTGGGTTTTGAGGTGCTGATGATCCCATCTGAGAGCAAAGGGTGGCTCAGAGCCCAAAACACCAGCATGAATCCATCCTTGCACAGCCCCGATTGTTTGGGCTGCCTCCGGCCGGGCTCACACCAGGGGAAAAAAAAAAACTTCAAGTTTAATGAAACAGGTTCAGCAATCAATAATACTAATAGAAAAAAAAAAAAAAATTAAAAACCACCAAACGATAAGAAATATCTTTGCTCAGCAGCGACTAAATCTCTCCTCCCAACAGCCCTGCCCAGCCCACCAGCTTCACACCCTCTGCTCATCCCATCATTCCCAGTCCAGGTCCCAGCATCGAGCCTGGGTTCGTCCCCGATAAACCACGATGCACCAAAAAATAACCCCCAAACCCCAGCATTTAGTGCTTTGAGAAAGAAAAACTGCTACATCACTGTCGTCTTTAGCACATAAACCCTCTGAGTCACCGGAGGAATGTGCAGTGCTTTTTAATAGAGTCCAAACTGTCCCAGCGGGCCTCATGTTTAACATTCAGGGATTTGATTTATTTTATCTTTATTTATTAAGATTGCTCCATTAAAATATTCCCCCCCAACACCCCGACACGTGGGACAATGCATTTGCAGGAGTGAAGGGGAGTCGGCGTGGGATGCTGTGTGGGTGAGGAAGGACAGGTCAACTGCACCACTGACCCTCTTGATGCTTAATTTTTTTTTTTTTTTAACCCAAATGTAACACTAATGATTTTTCCTGATAACAGGAGTGGGTTTATGGGTGAGGGGTGGGAATGATGGGGTGATCCTTTCACGAGGGATGGGGAAAGAGGCAGCTAGGGGCAGACATGCTAGAGATCTAGGAAAGCTTGCCCAGGCAGAAAAGTTAAAAAGAAAATGTTTGTTTTCCAGGGTAAAATACAGAAATGCAGCAAGCAGACGGGTGGCTGAAAGGGGAGAGGAGGAGGGATGAGCTGCGGGCTCCTGGCTGCGGGACATTGCGGAGGCTGAAGGAGGCTGCCGTGATAATAAGGGAATAAAAATCCGGCAGAGGCAATTAAAATCCTCCCCTCCAGCCAGACATGGCTGGGAAGGCGACGGGGTGGTACCCGACATCCTCCCAGGCTCATCCTCCCCGCAGCAGCTCCGTTGGGTGCCAGGATTTGGGGCTGATGTGCCCCTTGGGGGGTTAGGGGGGTGGTGAGGGGGGGTGTTGATACCTCATCCCTGGATCTGGCTTCTTGGTTTGAAGATGCAAGGAAATATTTCCGACCGATGCCGTGGTTTTATTTCGTAGCCTCCGGCAGATATTAAAACTGATCTTGAGGGTGTGTGATGGCCACGCAGAGGTTGGCCCTGGGGGAAACCATCCCCGGCCTTGTTGATTAATTCCGGGGGATGTGGGATGCTCCGGTCCTTGAGGCCGGCGCCCAGCTTGCAACCCCTGGATCCCCATCGCTGCCCCCCATGATGATGCGTGGGACCACCGTGGGTTTTTATTTGGTTGCAATTCTGAAAGCAAACGCAACCAGGGTGGTTGTTCCAAGTGTTTTCTCGCCGGAGGCCCACAACAGCCCTTACTGCTGGGACGGAGATGGTCCCAGCTGCCTCTCAACGATCCTTCTTCCCAGCCCCATCAGTGTTAACGGCTTATTTAGGACACAGACATCTCCAGCAGCTCAACCGCACACCCCAAAGACACCTCATAAAATCGTATTTTAGTTTGGAAAGGTGGCCAGGCAGAGTTAAACAGGAGCCGGAACAAAATGTGGGCTAGTCTGAAATCCCCCAGCGGAGAGTTTTGCCTCCCACCACGCAACAAAAGCCAGTCACTCTCCATAAATTAAAATATCAGCAAATGGCTCCATCAGGTCGTTAAAAACTGTTTTGTTTTACCAATCTCTGCAGGTGCCGTGGGGGAACCCCCGTGTCCCATCTCACCCGCACACACCCGGTTTTCTCTCCCCCCCGCAGCACAGAGGGAAATAAGAAACTGGACCAAAAAGGCACGTTTCCATCGCCAGAAAATGCTGCAAATGAAGAGAAACGAGCTGGCGATCAGCCTGCCCATGGTGAGACCCCATCCTCCTCCTCGGACACACGCCCTGAACCCCAAGGGGGGTTGAGAACAAGGGGGTGACCCACGGTTTGGGGGGGGCGGAACCCGCAAGTGATGCTCTGGGATGGGGGGCACATCCCTCTGCCGCTCTTCTCGAGGCGCTTGATGCCGCCGTGTCTTGGGGAGGGGGGGCTGCACCAGGAACCCCGACTCAGGAGAAAGCGGGACCTGGGTGGGCTGGGTACTTTCTGCCAAAAGTTTCCCCCCAAATTTAATTTAATTTAATTTAATTCTATTTTATTTTATTTTATTTTATTTTATTTTATTTTATTTTATTTTATTTTATTTTATTTTATTTTATTTTATTTTATTTTATTTTATTTTATTTTATTTTATTTATTTTATTTTATCATCAGGGCCAAAACAGAGGTAGGAGGCCAGGCGGCTGCATCTCCCGATTGCCTCGCTAACCGCTGCCGGGACAGTGGGACAGACGGAGGGACAGACGGACGGGGAGGGAATAGCCTTGACTGTCACGCCCCGAGTTTTGCGGAGGTTTGTCCTCGGCCGCCACCCTTCGCCCGCCGCAGGGGCTGCTGGGACTTGTAGTTCTTCCCTTCCTGCCACCACCGCGCAGACGCAGAACTTCCCCGCCCGGGGTTCCTTGAGCCGGTGGAAGGGGGATGGCGAAGCGTTCGCTGATTGGTCCAGCGGCGGCTTCACCCCTCCCCTCCCCGTCGTCTCTGGTTTGTGATTGGTTCGTTCGCGCTTCCTTTGTTCTGGTTGGGAGGCAGCGGCCAGGGGGCGGGGCGGCGCGGCTGAGGCGGGAATTGCGGTGCTGGCGGTGGAGCTGGGGGCGAGCGGCGGCCGGTGGTGAGGGGAGGAGGGGGCCGGGGCAGGAAAGGGGCTGGCGGGAGGGGAAGCGGGTACGAGCTGGGCCTGAGGAGGTGGTGGGGAAGGGGGCAGGGGTCTGGGAAGAGCCAGGCCTGAGGGGGTGGAGGGGAAGGGGGCAGGGGTCTGGGAAGAGCCGGGCCTGAGGGGGTGGAGGGGAAGGGGGCAGGGGTCTGGGAAGAGCCGGGCCTGAGGGGGTGGAGGGGAAGGGGGCAGGGGTCTGGGAAGAGCCAGGCCTGAGGGGGTGGAGGGGAAGGGGGCAGGGATTAGGGGTATGGGAAGGGGAGAGGGTCTGGGGAAGTGATTTTAGGTGAGAAGTGGGGAAGAGCTGTGTCTGAGAGGGGGGAAAGTGTCAGAAGTAGGGGTAGGGGAAGGGTGTTTAGGTGGGATACTGGGAAGAGCTGGGCCTGAGGGGCTGGTGGAGGTGTGGAAGGGGCCTGGGGGGGAGTGGGGTGGGGAGGGGAGGGGAAGAAAGGGGCTGGGGTGAGTGGAGATGGGGAAGGGAGCAGGGCTACAGTGGGAGTGGGTTTAGGGGGAGGTGGGGGCTGCTTTGGAGAGGAGTGGGGAGGCTTGAGGGCTGGAGAGTGGGGAAGAGGGTGGGAGAGTGTTGGGTGAAAAGATGGAGGATTTGGGAAAGGAGCATGGCTGGGGGATGGAGCTGGAGGGGGTGGAGAAGGAAGCTAGGGTGGGCTGGGAAGGGGAGGGTTAGGTTGGGGATGCTGGACTGAGGTTTTGGAAAGGGAGAATTTAGGGGGAAATGAGGGCTTTGAAGGCAGCAGCAGGTGGGGTAGGGAGTAGTGGGGAGGGTTAAGGGGATTGGGAAAGGAGCATGTGGGGCGTGAAAGCAGAGAATGATCAATGTGTTGTTAGGGAGCAAAACTTGGGATGGTGTTGGAGAGCACTGGCGCAGGGAGAATTGAAATGAGAGGCTGAAAAGGGAGCGGGATTATCGGGGGATAGGGCTGGGATGGGGAGTGACTGAGGGGCCATGAGAATTGCAGTGGGAACCTGAACTAGACAGTGAAGTGAAGAACAGCCTGGGAGCGGGACAGTGGTTGAGGTGGAGGGGAAGTGTGGTGTAAGGCTTGTGAAGGGGTTGGAAGAGGGTGAGCTGGAGAAAGAGAGTGAGTATCAGGGCATGGACTGGTAGAAAATTGGTAGTGGAAGCACAGGGACATGATGTAGCTATTGATGGATAAGTAAATTTACAAGGGGGGAAAGTGAGGGTGAAAGGTCTAGTGCCAAGCTGGCACTGCTGGCTAACTTTATTTCTTTAAACGTCAATTCTGGTAAAAGTAAGTTCAGCTGTTACCCAGGAGGTCTTGTCTTCCCTTTCCTGCCCTGCTTAGGAAACGTGTTTACATAGCTCTTTTTCTTTCTCACTAAACTGCGTCCGCTGTGGAGAAATCGATGTCGCTTCCCAGGTGGTTGTATCCCACTGTGCAGTCAGGATCGTATTTGATAATGTCTCAAAGTTACCATGGATATAGGCTTTCTCTTTAAAACCCTGTTTTAGCTGTTGGTCCTCATGCAGCTGCACCAACTACCGCTAAAATTGATACTAGTTGGAAGAGTTTGCAGTTGATCACTGGTAAGCTGCTTGCTTTGGGAGAGTTTTAAGCTTTTTATCCCCTTCTTTTCCAGGGTTCTGCAGGTGACGACTGAATGCCATGAGTTCAAATATTTTCCTCTGATTTGCTGTTTACTGGGCCAAAGTGAGGGATGGCTACGGAAGCCAAGTACAGCATCGTTCAAGAAGTGGGCCGAGGGAGCTATGGGGTGGTTTATGAGGCCATCGTTAACCAAACTAGAAGCAAAGTAGCTGTAAAAAGGATGCACTGTAACGTGCCTGAAAACGTAGAACTGGCTCTGCAAGAGTTCTGGGCCCTGCAGAGCATCCAGAGGCAACATGAAAACGTGATCCAGTTGGAGGAGTGTATCCTGCAGAACGGCCAAGTCTTTCAGCCAATTAGTCACCGTTACAGGAAATCGGACAGCCATTTGCTGCTGATTGAGACCTGCCTGAAAGGACGGAGGTGCATGGATCCCAAATCGGCCTGCTTTCTGTGGTTTGTGATGGAGTTTTGTGATGGTGGCAACATGAACGAATACCTGCTGTCTCGCAGCCCCGATGCTCAGATGAATAACAGCTTCATGCGGCAGCTCAGCAGCGCCGTGGCTTTCCTGCACAGAAACCAGATAGTGCATAGAGACCTGAAATCCGACAATATTTTGATTTCTCATAGACGTGGAAGTCCCATAGTAAAGGTAAGGGAATAAAGCTTTGCTGTAGCAAGTGAATGAGCTTCGTGCTTATGCATCATATGCTTTGGAATGGGCTTTTGGTAAGTCTTGTGATACTGGTAATAAGTGTACTCAGAACATCTGATATCAGGAGTGGGCTTTTTTTTTTTTTTTTTTAGGAGTCTTGGGAGGAAGTAGAGGTCATGATGGTGTGTTTCTGGAACGTCCTTCATCCACTGCTTATCCTGTTGAGCAGTTCAGGGCTGTCTAACTTCCACATGCTAGATAATCAGAGAGATCACGATCGGTCAAAGATGAAGCAATATTTTCTGTTCCCATAAAATTTAAGAATACACTGCCCCGTTACAACAGCGAGCGCTTTCAAGATTGCCGCCTCAAGCATGAACTGCTGCTCAGGGGAGGTGGGGAATGTCTTCGTGCTTCATGTTGGTGCCCTGATTGAAGCAGAAACTGGCTAGCTGCCTTTCTTACAGCAGCAGACTGAAAGCCTATACAGCTGCTTTTCAGAGAGCTGAGAAAGCTGGGAGCCAGCTCGCTCCTGAACTTTCAGTCCTGAGAGTTTCTGTAGTTAGACATAAAATAAGAAGTCTGTGCATTTGGATAATTCATGGCTTGACCGCTCAGATCAATAATGATATTTGTACTTCGACCTGCAGAGCCATCAAGGGACACTTAAATCAATGTCATCTTAATCACTGTGGATAATAACGGTAATGCAAGAGATTCCGTGTGCTCGCCATGGAACAGTAAGAGCCACTTTTCCTGTAGATGTAGTTCAAGGCATATTTATGCCCGATTAGATGTAATCAGAGTGAACTTCACAGAAAGATGACGATCAGATACCTGCTTTGCCCGTTTTATGAGGGGGAACAAACAACAGGAAAGGAGTTGAATGGACAGCCAAGGGGAACTAACCAGCAATTTGTTTCACTGGGGCTGCCACCTGACTGGTGGTGTCACCAATTCACCGGTGGAATTCGCCGAGCCGTGGTTTGTAAACACGCTGGTAAACCTGGTGTTTGTGAATGACCGATTTTGCTTTTCTTTTTGTGCATCGCAGGTAGCAGATTTTGGCCTCAGCAAGGTGTGTCAGGGGAAAGGGAATGTGAACCAGCATCGCTTCTCCTCTGCGTGTGGGTCAAACTTCTACATGGCTCCGGAAGTATGGGAAGGTCACTACACTGCCAAGGCTGACATATTTGCCCTGGGGATCATTTTCTGGGCGATGGTCGAGAGGATCACCTTCCGAGATGGGGATACCGAGAAGGAATTGCTCGGTGAGGATCCAGATCGGTGCTGTCCTGTTGTCAGTGGATGTTCTGGATCTGTAGGGATCCTCTGAGAGGCGTTTTCCCAGGCATGGTTACAAATGCTGTGTCATAGATGCTTTGGTTGTGGCTTTTTCTAGGACTTTGAAACCCAAAGAAACCCAAAGTTGGGGTTATTGTGGGGTTTGGATTTTTGTTTTTAAGAGAACTGCAAAGAAACCTCTTTTCCTTCAGCATGCATTGCTCCTAATTTGGTTGCTTCTCACGCAGGGTTTCCAGGTCTTGAAGGCAAATCACTAAGGCAGAAGGAATGCTTTTTATATTTACAAATCATTATTTTATTTGGAAGACAATTCCTTCTGCCAGATTGTTCAAAAATACTCTGGAGGATTTAAAGGTTAAGGGAAAGATCACTTCTGGCTTCTCTGCTGTCAGGCCTTCCTCACCCCAAGGAACGCTCTTCAGAAATGGATTTGGCCCTTATTGTCACTAAAGAATTGTAAGAGGAAAAAAAATCTCATAGCTGTTGGTGAGGCATCTGTCTTACAGTTACGCTCTTGGTGGAGGATTTATCATCTGTGTCCAGAAATGCCAAACCAAAAACCTTCCTGGCCTTGGGCTCATGGGTTCGCTTGTATCCTTGACTTGGCATAACCAAGGGACGGGATCACTCGGAGCACTGAAAGGATGTTCCAAGGAACCAAATAATAAACTGGGAAAGGATGTTTAGATAAGCTTCGCTGCCATCTGGCTGAGTTTCCTCATGGTTTAGAGATGCAAGATCTCACAGGGATGACTCGTCCGATGGCCTGCTCTCTCTCTCTCTCTTTTTCTCTCTCTCCCCGCCTCCTCCTTCCTTCAAATCCCCCACGCTTGAAATACTTTGTAGTAAATGATTTCAGAAAAGTATATTGCAGTGGAAAATCCATCTCGAGAGGAGAGACTGCCAGTCTTGCACATTAGCATAATAATTGAAGACATTTACCCAGGCTCTGAGATCATAGTATACCTGTCTGTCTGTCTTTTAAATGTTTAAGTTCTTAAAAGGAATTTCTACGGAAGAACTTTGAGAAGCTAGTGCGCTACTCCTTTAATTATTTTTTTTCGGCTTCCAAGTAGGTTCAGTTCTAATTCTGTTATTTATTTCTTTTTAAAATGCCAAACATTGATAAATGTTTTAGTTCCTGCCTACAGAAACAAGCAAATGGCTGCAGCTGAGGCCAAAGCATGAACAGATTTCATTAAAATTGCTACCCGTCAACTTGAGATAAGGAGTTTGTAAGGCCAACCTTTTCTATACGCAGACAGGTCACTGCCTTTGAAACATTTATTCTTTGCTCGTTGCAAGGGCAGAACAGCTTGAGTGAGCAAAGCTGTTTTTACTGTCTGTTTTGGAAGCTGGTTAATCATTTTCAACAACCGGTGAAATTATTTAGATTACCAGGAGCAAATTTACATTTCCCCTCCTTAATCTTGCTGAGGAGAAGTTGGCTAAGGGTAAATGGCATATGCTTGTCATTTTAATTGAAAAGTGTTTGGCTAACTGAGCAAATAAGTTTTGTGTTTAACTCTTTCAAGTCACCTCAGCCAAGCACAGTCTCCCTCCCTTCTCTAGAGCTCCTGAGTCTGCTGGTAGGGTGAAATGGAGTAAAATGGAGGAAGTTCACCCCAGCAGCCCATTTTCTCTGCAGATGGTCTGTATGACCGCTTGACGAACACGCCATGCTTAAACTTGCTCCCTCTGCTCCACACATGGTCACACACACAGCCTTGTGCAACATCTTGATTCCCGTTTGAAAGTAAAAGCCTCTTCTGATAACAACTTCTCCCAATATTTGACTTGGCAGTCACTTCTTAATAAGTGATCTTTCCAGTAAGCTTTCAGTGTTTTGTTTTCCAGATTGTCTATCTGTACTGCTCATGACAGTATTTTTCATAGACTTTACCTGTATAACCTGACTCCTTCTAATCTCTGTTCAGGAACTTACATCTGCCAAGGCAAGGAGCTTATTCCCCTCGGAGAAGCATTGCTGGAGAATCCCAACATGAAATTACAAATTCCCCTGAAGAACAAGAAGTCCATGCCGGATGATCTCTGCAAGCTCCTGCACGATATGTTGGCTTTTAACCCAAAGGAAAGACTGGATGCCTTCCAGTTGGAAGTCCGAATCAGGCAAATCTCCTACGGCAAAAAACGTCAACGCTCCGTCTCATAGAGATGAAGGACGTTCAGGTTAGTGTCTGCCAGGCTACTCCCTGTTTAGTCTGAGCTTACAGGGGATTTTCTGTTATTGACCGCTGGGCCAAAGCCCTCTAAATCAAATGTGACCTGTAGCAGTTCTGAAAATTCAGCTATAGAAAGATGCAGTCAAGCTAGAAAAAAGAAAAGGCTTCGATAAACGTTTGGGAAAAGGAATTTGGTTGAAGTACGTTTAACAAAGATGCTTTTGCCACCTTAATGGTGTGTGTTCAGGGAATTGGCTGTGCTGTCTCTTATTTGGGCCACCCTGAACCTCATCTATTTCCACAAAGGAGGGCAGATTTCTGCCATCACTCCAGCATTTTTACATGTGCTTGTTTGTTGCTTTTACGATATATTTGCTAACTAAATAAAAGCTGAAGTGGGCGAAGTTACTGTATATTTGTAGGTGTGCATCTTAAATATAGTATTCGGGCATGAGAGTAACTGCCAGATTAAAGACAGTTTTTATTTTTTTTAAATTAAAACACTGTTAATGCTCAGTGTGTGTCAGAGCGGGGTGCACCAGATGATAGAGGAGCTTCCTGTCCTGAACTGTTTAACATGTAAAGGCCTTGAAGAATGTCTTGGAAAAGGCTGGACTGGAAGTCTGGTGGTGTTGCTGAGTCCTGCAGTGAGACTCTTGTCTTCATGTGCCCACGCTGAGAGGAAAAAAAAAAAAAAAATTGATCCTAATCCTTGTGAGTTCTTGATGGCCTCTTTAATGTCTGCCTTGATGGAAGTTTGAACGTTCACCACAAAATTCAAGATGGTCTGTCAGATTCCATGTCTTTCAGCAGAGCAGTGAAAATAAAGAAGGGAGTTTCTGCTATCGTGGGCTGTGTATCCTAGAATTTATTTGATAAATGAATCGCAGAAATAAGAGGGTTTGTGTCTGATACTGTCACTGAGACTGAGCATCTGGCTGTCCTTATAGCTGAGGACATTGTCCTTTGCAACACAAATGACTTTTTGATGGGTTTAATACTCTTGATCTCATGACAGATTTATTCTTTAGTTTAAAACGTTCTCCTTCCCGGGTGTTGGCCCGTTCTGAACTGGTTTACAACAGTGAAACAGAGAGCTATTGTAACCTTAGCAGCATTTCTTCCTGTCCAAGGTTGGTTGGTTGGCTCCTCTATCATTTCTGCACTTGCTCTAGAAGAGCCTCTTCAGGTCCTTGTAAAGCACCAGCATTTATGATCTAGTCTGGAAATATTCCTCCTGATGTATTCCAGGATGGCATCTCTCTCATATCTCTCTCACTTAATGCTCTCATAATTACTTTGTATCCTAAAGCTCCTTTGTTGCTTGAGTTGCTTCAAATCAATAACATTCTGGGTTACAGCAGTTACTTTTGTTGACAGATGCGTGACCTTATGTTTTCTATTACTGAGTTTCAGCCCCTGTCAGTTAGAAGAAATGGTGAATGACCCTGAATATTTCCTCATCCTTTTTTATAACTGTAATTCCTCCAGCTTTGTGTCATCAACACACTTCTAATTGTGCCAGGTCTGTTAGTGAAAACATTAATTAAACAAGTCCGCTGCCAGTGCCAATCTTGATAAAACTCTACTCTAGCCTCTTCGTTTCCAAATTATCCGTTTCAGTTTTCCCTTGGGACAGGTTAACTGCCTTACATCTTCCTTTTTACTAATCCCAATCTTCTCCTGTCTTACCTAATCCTTTCTTGTGTGGTACTACATCAGATGCTTTGCTGGCATCTCAGTGGACAAAATCAACACTTCTATTTATCTAGAAGAATCAGCTTTATCGCTGAAAACGACTCGATTAGCCTGGGAGGTTCCGCAGCTCTGGGGACAGCCACCGGGAAACAGGAGGCCGGGCATACTGTAATAGCAACAGTACCACTAGTTGGCAGGCCAGCCCTGAAGTGGTTAGCCTGCTACAGAGGAATTTGCAAGGATAAAGAGGGGGGGGGGGGGAAAAAGGCTTCAGCAGCACACTGCCAGGCTTACTGCTGTTGGCTTTCCTTTTTCATTGTGAAACCACGATGGTAAATAGGTTTGCAGACGAGGCGCAGAAGTAAAACGCCAGCACAGCCACTCGAACCCCCCCCGTCTGTCTCAATCCTCTTCATTTATTTTATTTTCCTGTTTGGTGGGAAGCTAGCTGAATCCCTCCTGTACTTGCTTTTGGCATGTAATCGGAGTTGATGCAGCAGGGACTTGTGGCGCAGCGCTCCACGCCACGAGGCGCTCGCCTCCCGCGGTTGGAAACGCTGTCAGCTGCTGCGTTAGCGTGGACTGAAATGAAAAGCGACTCGCCTTTCGAAAATGGGGTTGTCTTAAACGCCAGTTCCTGGATGCTTCAGTCCAGAAAACAGACCCATTTCATACCCGACTTTCCTGATCTAAAATCAGGAGTGGCACAGAAGCTAAAAAGGGTTTCTCACAATGTTAAATCTAGGTGTTCAGAAGAAATTCTCCAATAGCAAGTTTGAATCAAACAGAGGAGATATATTTTTATTTATTTATTTATTTATTTATTTTGTCCATAATGCTTTGTTATCACAGGGCACCCAAACGCTAAGTCTCAGAACAGTGCGAAAAACATTTAAATGCGGTTTGGTTTTTTTTTTTTTTTCCCCATGAATTTAAAGACAAAGATATGGATATAACCTGTGATTTAGCAAGTCCTTAGTTAAACATTGCTCAGAAATGAGATTTTTACTGAGGAAAGCCTGCTTGTGTGCTCTGCCCTCCGTGTAAGTATGCTACTGATGTCCCCGAGCAGAACAGTGGGCCGGGGGACCTTTAGTATGAGCCAGTGCCCTCGCCAAGAAGCCTTTTATTTTGCAACTTTGGCGTGTTTCCTTTGCAGGTATCATGTCCCACTGTGATCTGGAGGTGGTGAACAACTCTGCCTTCCTTTGGATGAGTGGGTTGATCAGAAGACTGCTGCCGGCTTCCAGTTTTCCCGAACGGTTATATTTAAATGGACAATAACTTTATTTATTTGTACAGTAATTTTAAGAGGAGAACTACAAAAAAGAAATATCTATTTTTATGCAAACCTTCGGTGTTTTTATTTTTGTTGGTTTTTTTTTTTTTATGCAGTGGGTAGCATAGGTGAAAACTTGGCTGAGGTAACCTTGACCATCCGGCCATACTCAGCACGGTCGTGGAGGAGTTTCTGAACTTGTTCTTTTTAAAGCAACCCCTGTGTGTCCTTTCGGTGCCGTGACTGCCCTTTCAAAGGATGGCAAAGAAACCATCTGGAGACGGGCTTCTCTGCCCTGTTGCATGTTGACTGCTGTTCCAGCCCTGGCTTCTCACTGGCAATTCCACGTCGCTCGTCCTTGGCACAGAAGTTGTCTCTAGGAGCTTTAATTGGAGCTTTTTTTTTTCTTTTTGTGTGTGTGTGTAACTCTTCCCTTCGTGTTGCTTGGCCACGTAACTGAGTGATGTCTGCTGAATGAGCTGGCAAAGTGTTCAGTGTTTATTCTGAAAAGTTTGAGCAGAAACAAAAATGTATTTTCTTCACAGTAGCTTTTGAATATTCTTGCTTAGATTAACTAAAATGCTTTCTTAAAATAAATACAAAGAATGTTAAAGATGCCAATTCTTGATTAGAACGTATGCGTCACTAACACTTAAAGTAGTTTAAGGAATCATGCTTCCTGCTGTGTTAGCTGCTTGTGCCAGCTGTTCGTACAAGGGAAATGAAAAGGACTGAACTGGAATCTTGTCAGGTAAATGGGGAGTCTGATTTGCACCCTGTTTGAAAAATATTTTAATGTATCTGTAAACTATTGCTGATCTTTGCTTTTCTTAAGGAGCTGGGGGCGCCTGGCAAAGGTTCCTGCCTTGCTCTGCTGTTGCACGGAGGTGAAATAGTGTCCTTCAGGGACAGCTTCCTTTTGTAGGAAAGGAATAAACTGCCAAAAGAAAGATAACATGGTGAGCCCCTCCGTGCCACCTCTGCCAGACAGAGGACAGAAATACATCTGTTTCTGTTAGGAACAGATTATCTATTTCTATCCCCTGTCCTCCCTCCGAAGATTGTGGCTGCAATATGGAAGACTCAATTACAAGCAGTGTGTCATAAGCTAAATTCATGGAGAGGATCTTCCTGCTGTGACTTTATCCAGGGGCTCTACCAACCCTCCGTGGGGATGTATAACATTTTTTTTCACCTGCTCCTTCAGGCTGTAAAAGACGTTTGTCCTGCACAAATAAGCATTGATTGACCTTGGTCCCTGTAACAGGCAACAAACGGGCGACCCGATAGGAGTGGTCCCTGAAAAAGAGCTGTTGTGGGAACAGACGAAAAATAAGTTAATTCAAACCATTACGTTAAACTTGACTTTTGAATTTAGAGTGCTTGTTTGCAGCAATGATTGACACGGTTGCTTTGAGGCTCGTTCAGCTCCTGGCACCCCGGTGCAGACGGCCCGTACGGGGACTGGAAAGGGTGATCTGGATCTTTTGTTACGATGAGCCACGGCAGCCCCGTCCTGGAGAGCACCTCTGGCTTCTGGCAGGAGACAGGTCTGGCTTTGCAGCTCTACCCCTGCAGCCCAGCCCAGTCTTACCTAATTCTGGCTGTTGCCTTGATTTCTAACTCATCTTGGAGTCCATCTGAAGGACTGTATGCTGGGTTTTCCTTTCCGCACCTTTCAGTTATAAATATTACTCTGCTTTGCCTTTCTGAACTAAGATTTCTTCATCCTCCTCTTCCTAATCCTGCAGGCACTACTACTCTATTGCCTGCTTTCTGCCACCTCTCCTCAGAGCATGCTGGCCGCCTTCCAGGGCTGTTTTTAGTTGAGACCAGGGCCATTTTTCTGGAATACATATAGGTCTGCACGCCCTCGCAACACGTGAGAACGTTGCAAGGCACGAGAATGGCTGGTTTTTACTCATTTTCTTCCTTGTTTTGCCATGCTAGGCGAGTAGCCTCACAGCTGCTAGATATTTTTAGCTAGTCTGTACGTATGCTTTAATTGCTTGAAACTCTGTACTTTATAAATTAATAAAATGCTGTGTTTTTTTTTACTAATGCATTAAAAAGCGTGGTAAAACTGAGCATCTCTTTAGAATCATATGCCACTTTTTTTTTTTTTTTTTTTTTAAGGTACTGCAGGTTAGTAAGTCTTACTCTAATACCTAGTGAATTGGTAAATGAAAATAGGCAATGACAGCCTCTAATTTAAGTGTCTGCTTCTTAGGGAAACGGGTGGCGGGGAGAAGCCCGGAGCGGCTGCGTGGAGCTCTGAAAAGAAGCTCAATATTCAAAAGTGATCTAAAGGGTAAATGTAACGTCCGTAACCGAGAAAGGAACGGAATAAAACGGGAGAGCGCGTGAATCCGTGGCAGTCTCCTGTTTGAAAAGCTGCATGCAGCTCGTTAATAACAATATAGCCGAGCAAAGAAAGAAAAATAGAAGTTTGTCAAAGAGCTACAGTTTGGGAATGGGGAAGTTTGTTCAGTTATGGATGTTATGGGGGAAAACGAACTCCCCTTTATTGAATCGACGCTCCCGCCTCTTGCGACGGGACCTGAGGGGGGGGGGTGGGGGGGGGTGAGTGGGTTTTTCCTGGGGGGCAGCGGAGCTGCTGCACTCCCTGGTGAGAGCAGAAGGGTCGGCGGGCTTCAGTCACGCCGGCGGGCGGAAGATAAATCTGTCAGTGGGTCCTGAACGCTGGTTTGGAACAACCTTTGGTTCAGGGAGTTCCCAAACGGCCCTTGAGCCGCGCTCTGTGCCGCCCTGTTTGTAGACAGTTTTTCTTCCAGCTCCTGGAACGGCGGCGATGCTGCCGTCCTCCTTTCTCACCGTAAAGTGCTGAACCCTAAACATTGCTGCCCATCACTCCCCACGCGGGAAAGTAGCTGAGTTTTGGTGAAAACCGCTGCGTTGGTGACGGGAGGAAGGACATTTGATGGTGCTGGGTGATAGCTGCTTGCGTGATTCCACGTTTTAGGAAGAGAATGGGGCTGGCAAGCGCGTTGCGGGGTGACAGGGCTGTGGTGGGGTGCCTCGGTTCAGCGCCCGGCTCCCGGGGCTTTGACACTTGATTTTTCCCTGGGTCAGAGCACAGGCAGCGGTGACTAAGGATGTACCACTCCATTTTTATTATTATTTTTTTTTTTTTTTTAAATCTACAGTCATAATCTCTCTTGAAGAGAAAAGAACAGAGAGCAGTGTGGATCTGTGACTCGCCTTTGTATTTCAAGCGAACTGACAGTGAAGGTGAAGCTTTGCTCTGCTGTGGTGGGGAAAAACGTGTAAGTTCTCCATTTTTATCCTCTCCCCTGCAACGAGCCTCATGTGCATCGGCGCGGTTTGTTAGAAAAACCTCTCCGAGTGCTGGAGTTGTCCAGCAAGGCAGGCAGTTAAATGGCTTGTTTTGGATTAAGGATGCTTCAGACTAGTTAATTTTTTTTCAATGGGACAAATAACATCATTCACAGAGATGCAAGACAGCTAGGGGCTGAATTTAGCCAGGGAAGAATTAAATACTCACTACCGTCCCCAGTCAGGCTCAAGTCAGTCAATACTATTCTATTTTTCTCTAAAATTAAGCATTGCCTCCAAATCATTCATTAGCAGAATCCTCTATTAATCATAAATCCCAGCACATCTCACCAGACAGCAGAAGGTCTTTTTGTTCCCCTATGTCTCTTAAATACATCGTCGTAGCTGGTAGTCTTACAGCTGCTGGGAAGGGTTTGTTTGTTTTTTTTTTTATAGAACTAAATAAATTCACAGGTCTGTTAATCACAGAGACTAAGGAAGGGGCTCCGGCCAGCCGCCAGCCACTGAGCAGTTATCTGCAGGCAACCAGCACGCGGAGGGGGCGGCTGGAGGTGGAGCTCGGCCCAAGGGGGGGGCCCAGGAGCCGGCTGGATTAAGTGTCTCATCTCAGCAGGGGTTTGGGCCGAGATAAGGAAAGCAGATTTGCAGAATTGCTCTGGAGGTGTGGGGAGGAGGAGGGACGGAAGGTGCGGAAAGCCGCAGGCCGTGGCGTCGGTGCTCCCGATTCACCGGCTGGAGACGTTCCCTTTGCGGAGGGTTCAGAGGAAGAATTTAATTCCTGCACGGCTGGAGAGGCAAGAATGAAGTTAGGCAGAAGCGGGCTAACTGAATCTAGAAATACTTTTGCAAAATGAGGAGGAAACCTGCAGTTTAGCCATCCCAGCCAGATACAGACTGCTTCCTAATTCAAACCTTTAGCACCCGAGCGCTCGGTTCGCGTTCGTTGTTCCTCCTCTCCCACCCCAACCTCTGAACACGTTGCTCCTTTGTTCCATTAAATGGCTGCTGCCCTTCCCCACCAAAGGCAGCTGTTTCTGCATAAACCACTAACGCTGTATTTGCATTCTGTTTGCCAAGCCTGCTCCAGGTACTCTCGCGGGCGAAGTGTAAAGACACCTACGTGCCACGGCTGACGTTGCGCAGGAACATCACAGAGAGGATCTGAAAAGGTAATGAGCTCGTGCCGTTCAACCTGTCAGTCCCTGTTGTTCTTTCAAGATTCTTCGTACACTCTTAATGGATTTTGCTGAGGCTTTTTGAAGTCGGAGGCAGTGCTTTGCTCCCTTTTAAGCTTACTTAGCTTTCCTTTATTCTCAAAGAGCTGCAGGATCAGAGGATTTAGATTAAATTGTTTTAAAATGGAAACAATGTGCAGTCTGCTGGCATTATTCACACCTCCTCGTGGCGCTGGGCCCAGCCTTGTGCTTGCTCCCTCTCCACGGGGCTGTTTGCAGGAGAGCCCGGGGGGCAAAGCAGCCGCGTTTCCCAGGAGGATGGGCGAGGGGGAAGGTGGTGACGGACACGCAGGGGCCTAAAACCCCAAACCCATCAACACTCGTCCTCTTGCAGCTTCCCCAGAAAGGCTGGGGTTGGCGTTTGAGAAGAAGGGGGGGGGTTGCGAGTGGGCGTGTGGATGTCCTGCAAGCTGGGCCAAGCCGTGGAGGTGGGTCCCAGCCCCACAGCGAGTGACGGACGCCCACACGCCCCGTGCTGGGATCAAGACCCTGGTTTCATTGCCCTGCAACCTCCAGCTCCCCTAATCCCAGCAAACCTGGGAGAGTTGACTCCCAAGCAAAAGAGAGGCGTCGAGGTTTGCTTAAAGAGACCATACTAATGGGAAATAAATGTCTAGAACTGCTCTAACAGATGCTGTGGGGCAGGAGTTTGAAATCAGGAGCGGGAGGCCTCTCCTGAGGATGCTCCTGCATCAGGACGCGTGTCCCAGGAGCCGTTACTGAGCTTGTGTTTCACCACTGGCTCCCTGGGAAGGGATCTGAAAGGGCTCTGGGATGCAGCAAGTCCTTCCAGGGCTGAAAAGAAATAGATGTAAGGCTTTTATGGTGTAGATGTAAGGCTTGGACCTAGAGCTATAACCCAAGAACCATCAGTGGGTAACAGCTGCCGATAGGCATGGCCGGAACAAAACTTATATTTACTTTTCATCGTGAGATCTGCTGGATTTGGGTTTGTGTTTTGTTTTTTTTTTTTGTCCAAAAAACCCTAGATCTGTGTAGATTCTGTGAAGAAGCATCAATGAAACCAGGAATCTACAGAGGCGCTTGTACACATTGATTTAAGAATTTATATTTTTTTAACCTCTTCCCTTAAAACACCACCAACTGCTGCTGAACAAATTTCGCTGTAAGTTCGTGACCGAGGCGTCTCAGCCTTCGGCTTACACGGAAGATTGAGGCTCAACCCGCCACATCCGGCTTTTCCCCACAATTATAAACAAACTGGAAGAGGGACAAAAAAACCCAACGATAACACCAAGTGTGTTGCTGCAAGAGTTTGAAAGCACCAAAGTGGGTCTGTGAGTCAGTGCAGGGGCCGTCGGCACCCCTGCGCCAGCCGGCCGAGCCGGGAAGGGACGGAGGGGGAAGCAGGCAGCGACGGCGATAAATCGATGCCAAACCACTTCTCTCCCATTTGGGAAAGGACTCGAGATGAGCCCAAAGATTTCCTGCTGCTGTTTACCCGCGATCTGAGCGGTGCTGTTTTACCTTGGCTTTTCTTTTTCCGACCCACCAACTCCTTATTCTTATTAAACAAAGCTGATGAGCACAGCCGGATCGTGACTGCTGTATTTTTTAAAATCAGGCTCCTTTCTGGCTCCTGCTTCCCTTGATTTAATTTTCTCCTTTTCTTACAGATTTGCCGCAGATTCCTCGAGCCCCTGGCGTGATTGCTTATTGCACTGAAGGCAGGAGGCAGCCCCTGCTGCTGCCACACTAAGGATGCGAGCGAAGAAGAAAAAACAAAATCCGAGCTGGCAGAAGGGGATCGATTCTTGAGAGCAGGTCAGATCCCTGCCACCCTGCACCGCTGGCCTCGCCAGAGAGGCTGCCCAGTGCCATTAGGTATTTCTGGGTTGCCCCTTTTTATTTTTTTTTTTTTTTCTTCTTTTTTTTTTTTTTTTTTTTCCCCAGTTTACTTTTTTAATAATGAACAGAGCTGCTCGGGAAGCGACGGCGCTAACCGTGGCTTAGTTTGCAGCCGGACGCGGGACGTGCTGAACTAGGCTCCGCAAACAGATTTTCTTTTCTTTTCCCCAAACTGAGCAGCATCTATTCGGCTAAACTCATCCCTTTCAAAGGTAGGAAGGGTCTATCAGATGTAAAAACTGCCCTTAGCATTAATGACAGCAGAGCAGCTGAGCTGCTCACACCCTACTTTACCATGTTCATCTTAGTGTTGGCGTCCTCCCGTTTCACAGCGCGGTCCCTGTAATGGTGATGCTTCGCCTTGGCCGTCCTAGCTTTGAACACCTCGGGGTTTTTAAGGTATCTCCCAACTGCTCTTAAATTTCCACCTTCCTGCTGCTAGTAGGCTGCAGCCAGACATCCAGACACCCTCCCCCTGGAGCCAGCTCTGCCAAAAGCCATCGGCACATTGGATCCCGTGGCTCCCACCAACAGCTTTTTTATTTATTTATTTATTTATTTATTTTTCCCCCCAGCCTGAAAAGGTCGTTGAATCACCGTGGTCGCCTTGTTCACCTTGCCTGATCCGGGTCGCGCGCTCACTCCACGTGGCTTCAAGGGGCAGGAACCACTTCTGCCTGGAAAGCTACGGGCAGCGAGGACGGGTATTGCACCGGGGCACCCAACTGTGGTCGGCACAAGCCAAGCAGCCAGAGATACCCATGGGTGTGTTTTTCTTGTGGGTACAGGACTGGGGCTTGTGCAGGTGCTGTGGTAGATCTCTTTGTTTGTTTGTTTGTTTTTTTTTGCAGAGCTATACACGTAGGGTGATTCCCCTCAGGTCCTCTAAGCTCAGGCTGAGCAGCAAAGCACAGAGGACAGATGTGCCTGAAAAACATGAGCACAGAATCGTTTAGGTTGGAAAAGACCTTTAATACCATCGAGTCCAACCGCTCGGCTCACCCTGTCGAGCCCACCACTAACCCACGTCCCCAGGCGCCACATCTACACATCTTTTACATCCCCCCTGGGATGGTGTGGCTGGAGCTCAGAGGGCAGCTGAGCACCACGCAGCAGCTCACTCCCCCCCACAGCTCTGGGAAGGCAAAAATAAGCAAAGGCTCAGGGTTTGAGATAAGGACAGGAAGAGATGAATCACTCAGTACGGTCACGGGCAAAGAGAGACTCATAAGGGGAAGGAAAAAAGAATGTAGATTTATTACAGACACTAACACCACCACTTACCAGAGTAGGACAGTGAGAAGCATTGCTGCATCTTGAGAACACCTTCCCCCCACCCTTCCCTTCTTCCCGGGCTCAGCTTTGCTCCCGATACCTCTGCCTCCTCACCCAGCAGGGCAGGGGGTGCAGTCAGTGCTGCTACTTCTTCCATCTCAGGGAGGAACTTCTGGAACTTTTTCCCTCTGCCCCAGCGTGGTTCCTCTCTCACAGCAGACAGTCCTCCACAGCTTTTCTCCGGCTTGAGTCCCTCCCACGGGCCGCAGTGTTCCCCATGCTGCTCCAGCGTGGGACACCTCCATGTGCTGCAATCCTCCCAGTGCTGAACTGCAACAGCGGGGGCTGCTTCTTCCCACAAGATCCTGGCCTCCTTTGGGCACAATCACCTTATACATCCATATGAGGCCCCTCCCAGGCCATAAATCAGTGCCTGTTCCACCGTAGCCCTTCATGGGTGGCAGGGGGGGGCCGCCCTGCCGTCTCCCCACAGGATACAGGGGGGTCTCTGCTCCGGCACACCTCCCCCCTCCTTCCTTCCTCCGTTCCTCCACTGACCTTGGTGTTCATGCAGCTGCAGCAACTCCTCCTCACAAGTCCCACTGCCCGTCACCACGTCCCTTCTTAAATACGTTATCGCAGAGGCGCAGCCGATTGGCTCAATTTCCCAAACAGAAGTGGAGCTGACGTGGAGCTGGGGGAGCTTCGAGGAGCTTCTCACAGGGGGCCGCCCCGATAGCCCCCTCCCCTGCCACCAAAAATCCCCCCCACTCACTCAAACCCAGGACAGCTGGTGACTCCACCACCTCCCCGGGCAGCCTGTTCCAGCGCTTGACAACCCTTTCGGTGAAGAAATTCCTCCCACCCTCCACCCTAACCCCCTTGAGGCCGTTCCCTCACGTCCCTGCCTATCTCCACGCTGCCGATTTGGAGCTCGCTTGCAGCCAGGGCAAAACCTGGGGGCAAGAGCCTGCGCGGCGCGGGGGCTCACGCTGCGCTTTACCCGGGCTTTGCTTTCTTCACAGGCGGAGCCCGTGCTGGGGGGGAAGGCGCCTGGATCCTGCGTGACCCCAGGCAGCAGCTCCGGGCCCCTCCTGTGGCTACCAGCCACCGCCCTGGTGTTGCCCTCTGCAAAAAGCAGGTGGGACCAGCTCCCCGGGGCCCGGCGGCAGCAGGTCGAGGCAGTCCCCCAGCTGCAGCAAGACTCGTCTGCCCGCAGCTCTCCAGGCTTCCCCCCGTGGCAGCAAAAACCAGCCCTGCAGCCCGAGGCGCGCTCAGCAGGCGCTTTACTGATCCTTCCAGCCCTACCGAGGCAGGGGCAGAAGATAATTTTAAAAGCAATGAGGAAAAGGGCTTATAAATAGATGCAAGAGAAATTACGGAGCCGGCAGAGCTTCTTTGCACATCATAAAGCACGAGACTACAGCGATGAAATCACGGTGCTCCTGCTCCGAGCAGGTTATTTCTCCTCGAGCTGCACCTGAGCTCTCCATCCTGCCGGGGCCGAGCGCGGGCAGAGAGCATCACCTGCCCCAAAAGTTCGATCAGAACCGCAACAAGCTAAAATTAATGCAGAAAGGAGCGCGACTCACCTTCTTCTTCCTTCCAAGTATTCTAAGCTGGTCACCGCTGTTCGCCCATGAAAGGGGAGAGCAGCTTTTTCACTAATGACTTGCTTTTCTTTACGCCTGCTCGCTTATTTTCCGCACGGGCTGGGCAGGAGCTGGGCACAGGCAGGGGAGCACAACCCCCCCCCGCCGGGGCTCTCCTGCTTGAAGTGGCCTCAGAAGTGACTGAGGCTGCGCTGGGTCACTGAGTGGGGAGGGTGCAGCTTGCCTTTTCTTGACTTTGTTCATCTTTTGAACAGTTGCATAAGCCCTCGTTGGCTTAATTGACCTCACTCCCGTCACGAGGGGAGAAGAAACGGGAGCTGCAGCTCATCAGTACAAATCACCTGGGGGTGCGGGGCTTTTGGTGTTTTTTTTTTTTTGTTTTTTTGTTGTTTGCTTTTGATCCCTGAGGTTTCAATACACTCTTCCACCCAGTCCTGTGTAAAAGATGCCAGGCTTGGCCACTGCACTTAGCCAACCTCAAACTGCAAGATGATTCCCAGCTGCACAAACCCAACAGATTTCATGGGCTGCAGCGAAGCACGACTGCTCCTGGATTTCAAAGCTGCTCTCCCTTTTGCAATTAATGACGCCACAGCTCTGCAAGATGATGCACCTGTACTCAAATGGATGCTGTTTTCATGGAGGAAAAAACTCCAACCCCTAATCCACTAACCCAGACTTCCAGATTACTGCAGAAAACACGTCACAGCCAACTGGAGAAATCCTTGGCATGGGCGAGGGGCCACTGGGACCCTGCGAAGCAGCAGCCTGGCCAGCAGAAAGCCAGCACAAGTCAGCCGAACGAAAGCATAGCTGACAATTTATCACATAATAAAGTTTTTGGTGCTCAGCAATGCTTGCTCCTCCCTGCGTGCCCAGGGCAAGGCCCTCTGCTCATCTGCAGTCGGAAGTGTGAACTTTTAAGGGGCGGAGTGAGGGGCGGGGGGGGGAAAACACACACACCAAAAAAAAAAGGCCAAAGATTTGTTTGCTTTAGTTCCTGGCAGGGGTGGCAGAAGAGGTCAGCTGTGCAGACTGTCGGCACCAGGACTGCGCTTCCCCTAAATGCAAGAGATTTGTTGCAAAGCAGCATCAGTGACGCGGGGCGCGGGCAGCGGCCCGGCAGGGACCAATCCTCCCTGCAAATTGCTGCTGCTACCAGGGGGAAACCTGTTGTGTATCTCGAGCTGCACCAGGAGCCCTCAGGGCTCCCCAGTTTGTTATCTGGATACCTCCCCCCCCCCACCCCGTGTTAATGAAGTCTAGCTCGAGAGGTGGCCCCAGAGCCTCAAGCATCACCCTGGAGGGGAACTGCACAGCCCTTTTTCTCCCTGTAGGGTCTTCGTGTTTCCCTTGCGCTTCCCACTTCTCGCAGCTGAAGATGTCTGAAATCTTACCAGCCCCCGTGGCCTCGTTACTGTTCGTTCCCGCTGCACTTCGAACCCTGGAAAGCCCGAAACCTTTCAGAACAGCTTGGGAGGGAACCGTGGCTTTGATTTCCCGCCCGGCAGCCCGACCGCAGGCAGCAGAGCCACGCTGAAACCTGGGGAAAACTCACGCATACCTGCCGACACGTCCCGCCACGCACCACTGTGTTTTTAACCTCGGGCAGACACGCAAAGCGGGGTGAAACCACAGCTCGGGCTGCCACGCCAGGACCCTCGCCCCAAACCACGGCGGCTCCTGGGCCATCCCGGGTTGTCCCCTTGGCAGGGACCCGGCGGCTGAGACGCCCCGAGCCCCAGCGCGGCGCCGAGCGGCCGCGGGCAGGACGCCCGCCAGCAACGCGGGTCAGAGGAACAGCCCCGTCCCAGGAGGAAGCAACGGCTTGGAGAGAAGTGCAAACCAGCTCTTCATTCGGCTGCGTTTATATCCGACGGACAAATCGATACGTCACACTTCAAAACAAACCTGAAGCCTGTGCAGACAAGCCCGGGGAGTTTTGCAGAAGCTGAGCCAGTGCAGCATGAAATCACCCCAGAAAGAACACACAAATGGGAAGCTAAAAATAAGACACACACCCCCCCCCCTCAAAGAATTGCTTTACTTCTCAATAAAGCCGCTAGTAAACTCAAAACGCGTTGGCCTTAAAAAACAAAACAAACGTATCTGATACTTTCTAGATTTGCCGGAGGGCTACGCTTTCAGACGCACGGAAGCAGTGAGCTTTTCTGGCCAGTACCTGATAAAAACTCGGCTGTCAGAGCTGAAAGCGTCAGAGTGATTCATAATTATGTCAGTGGTACCAGAACAACAAATTTTGCGGAAAATTTTAAGGGTTCTGCACAGAAATCGCATCCGGTATCAGTGCATCCCTTTCCATCTCCTCTGCTTTTACGGCGTCAGGAGCTTAACGTGCCCCCTTCGCCAGCGTCTTGGAGGATAAAACAAACCAGCTCAACGCATGAAGAAGCAACAACCTCCATCCCCCTTCTTTAAATCAACCCCTCCGGGCCGGGCACGAGGCTCAGACACGCTCAGGGTTTAGGTCCCAACAAGCCGGTCTGTGGTTTTCACTCCTCGGCCTTTAAAACACAGGACGCCAGCGTCCACCTTCAATCGTAAGAACTTTATTGCCTGGTTTTTCGGTTCTCTCCAGCAAGGACGTGCCTTCCCCGCGCTGCCGCTGCCCTGGCGCGGGAGCAGCGGCAGATCAGGCTGGTGGAATCGCGTCTCCCTCCCGGAGCTGCTCCTCCTCCGGGCTCATCGCGCCGAACGTTCGTTGTCGGCGACGTTTCCAGAAGGCTCCTGACAGAGTCATTTGTTAGAGCGACACCCGAAATGTCAACTTCTCGACAAGCCGCTGCTCCGGCTTTCAATCCCGTTTTTGATTGAAGTACCATAAAAACAAGAAGCGGAGGAGGTCGGAGCTCCGGCCGCTCCCTTCTGCTCGGGTTAAGTCAAGCGGGCGGCGGCGGGCACGCGGCTTCTGAACCCCCCGAATCGCTGCTGTTGAAGGACACCCACCTGCCCTGCGGGTCCTGGGCCGTCCCCACCCCACCGGCGGGCCGGGAAAGGTGAGGAGGGTCCTGAGCTCTTCCCCCAGGGTCACAGCTTGCTCTCACATCCCCTCTCACTCCATTTGCAAAAAAAAAAAAAAGCAGCTTTAATTCTTTCGTGCCTGACACAATTCCCAACACCTGGAAAAGGCGACCATCACGCCCATCTCCAAGGAGGACGAGCTGAGGAGCTACGGGGCAGGTTGTGCCAGCGGCTGAGGGAGGGACGTGGAGGTTGGACACCGTGACCCGGGCGAGGCCGCTGGCACCGCTGCCACGCGGCATCCTCGTGCCCAAATCAACGGGGAAGTGGCCGATCTGGTGCTGGAACTGCAGCCTAAGGAGCTGAAGCGCAGGCCACCAGGACGGTTACGGCGCTGGAGTCCGCGAGAAGCTCGGAGAGCCGAAGCAGGTTTTATCCAGCGGGGCACAGCGACAGGGCAAGAACCCAACGGGCGCAAGTTGAAACACCGTAAACTCCAGTCGGAGATTAGGAAAAATTTTTTTCAACGTATGGGTGGTCAAATATCGGAACAGGGACCTAGACACCGTGGACTCTCCATCCACATCCACTGAGTATCTCCACTCTTGGAGATATTCAAGCGTCGCCATCCTGATCTAAGTGGACCAGCTCTGAGTGGGGTTGGGTTAGAGAGCTCAGAGGTGCCTCCTGACCTCAGCTACTCCATGGCTGTGTGTCACCGTGAAGAGTCAGCTTAAGTTTTAATCTCAATCCCCACCGCCAGCAAGGTGACAGCTTCCAAGCCTCGGGGCCTCCTACCATAAAAGGATCAAACAGCCTCGCTTGGGATGGACAGAGAGCAGCCAAGCCCAGCATAAATAAATACGCGCAGAGAAAGAATTAATTCATGTTGCAGAATAACCCTCACAATTTCAATGCAGAAACATTAAAAGCCCGCTGACAGCATCACCCAAATAACAGATGTTTTTCCTCACTAGGCTCTTCAACAGAGTCCCCGAATGCAAAGCTTTTCGTTCACCTACGCTTCAGTCCTCTCCTGCAACGCCGCGGAGTCCGCCCTGGGGGTCGGGCAGAGCTTACAACGTCCCCAAACCCCCCCGGGGCCTGGGCAGGTCTCAGAGGAGCCGGAGAGGAGATGCCCCACTCGCTGCCGGGGGCTCTGGCACAAGCAAGTCCTTCGCAGTTGGCCGGCTTTGTTTTTTAGCTTACACCTGTCACCTTGAGCTTTCTTTCCAGGGTGAGTCTCCTCCCAGCAGCTGGTCGGGTGAGGAGCTCCTGGGGCTTCAGTCCAGCTTTTTTACCATGTAAGGCCCTTCCAGCTCGTAGCCGATCTTCCTGTAGTAGTTCCTCGTGCCAACACCTGTGACAAGAATGACAAAAAGCTTTAATGCAGGGTGGTGACAAAAGAGTTGGAGAAGCCAGGGCCGGGCAGGAAAGTCACTTCCATGGAGGGGTGGTGCTGAAAGGAGCTCGGGCCTCTCGGAACAGCTGGCACTGGGCCTCCCCGGCTGCCGTGCTGGGGCAGGGGTGTTTACTCCTTAGCATCTGGCCTGACTGCGGTGTTTTTCAGGAGGGAAACGCAGGAACGTGGCTGTTCTATCTGCCCTGAATCACACCCCCCATCCTTCATCTCGAGAGAGGCTGTGAGCTGTGAGGGAGAGAGGCATCAACACGGGAACAACAGTGAAACGTGAGTCAAGAGTTCAGAGTACCTCAGGTACAACAAAACCCAAGGATGGGCTCTTGAGAGGAGGCGGCCCAGCTGCGGGCATCATTACCAGGAACTGCAGGGCTCTAAAACCCGACAAACTCTGTCCAATCGCTCCCAGAAATGAGCTCAGCTCCACTTCAGACAGACAAGTGGGCTCCGCAGCCGCAATCCAATTTCCTCGTTGAAAAGGACAGCTCCGAGCGCCTCGGTTCTCAAAGAGCCTCTTCCCTCTCTTAATGAGACCCTGCGGCGCCCGCGCTCAGGGCGAGCCCGGCCCTGCCGACCGCGGCTGCCTTCCCCGCCGCATCCTGCGGCAGGACAGGGCCAGCACAGCAGCCTTCCCCCTCACCTTATCTAATTACTCACAGATGCAGGCATTAGTCATCGGGGGGGAGGGAGGAGGAATTCAGCATCGCGGCATCACTGTCGGCGCAGCTGGTGGGTAGGGACAGAAGGACAGAGAGAGGACACAGCTCTCCGTCAAGAAAAGCAGCCCCTCTTTCCTCTAATCTCAGCCCTCCAGCCAGTTCCTGGAAACTGCAGGCGCTTGCAAATGGCTCTCCAGGAATCAGGCTGCATCTCCCGTGCAGGCAGCGACCCGGTGCAGCTGGTAACCCCTTCCTGCCCACGCGTCGCCGCGGCTATTTTACCCATTGCTGCTTTGACAGATTTGGTTAAAACAGCAGTAACGTATTTCCCGAATGTACATTACAGTAGTTACTGAATGGCTGAAGCACCGCAGCTCCAGACAAACCCCCAGCCAGCATCCTGGAGAAGCACTGCATTAATTTAAGGTACGGAAAAAGATACCTAAACCCCAGACCTGAGATGTTCTCGTGCCTCTCATTCCAGCTGAAGCTGGGAAGAGCTTGAAAATACACAGAGAACCCCAAACTGGGGAACACCGGAGCAAATTTACTTCTAAGGAGTGGCAAAGCCCCTGTGACGTCGCAGCAAAGCACTGTCCTCAACTAAAAACATCCTGAAGGGACCCAAATTCACTCAGCTTCAGCATGAACCTGAAGCCAATGAAAAACCCAAGTCCACTGCACACACGTCCACTCCTCCCTTCCTGATCTCTGCCCAGAAGGGTTGGGATCTCTGACCTGGAGTAAACTATCACCTTTGTCGCTATCTTGCCTAAAAAACGTCCTCTGGGTTCGTTAGCGGAGATATTAGGGTATGACATACAGATCTGGGCAGTAACACAGCAAGAGCCACCCCGCTGGTGGCCCAGAACGACTTGGTTAAAAGGATTAACAAAATCTAAAGCAGTGATCCTCTTGAAGCTAAAGGACAACCGAGTAATTCAGCTGATGATTTTAAAAACACCTCGGTCAGTTATTTCACACTTCCCCTTTTTTCCCTAAAGCCCTGGGGGAATGTGTGGATTTTAAAGAAGGCACTTAGGCTGCGTGGAGCATCGTGTGCTGCCTCCATTAATCTCAGAGCTATTAAGTGGCGCTAGTTAAGCGTCAACTCTTCCTCGTTGGAGGGCGACGGGTTCAAGCCATTAACAAGAATGATGATGCAGTCGGCCAGCCCTGCGCCCCGGGGGTCCCACGCTGTGCCGCTTGGCGAGGCATCTCGGTCGTCATCTCAGCCCTGCTCGCAGCAGTAACTTCTCGCACAAAATTACTGTCCTTCAACAGGAAAGTCTTCCTCGAAGAGGAGGCAGGAGATGCCTCGAGCTGAGGGCTGCACCTGAAAATAACGGCGTGGTTTCCCTGCTGCCCAGCTCTAACTCGGGATGTCTCGCCCGCTCCAGCGTCGCAGGAATGTTCTCGAGGCTTTTGAGGGGAAAAGCCTCTCACCAAGGCGTCCCAAGGAGCAGCCACTGGGTTGACGTACAGAAACGTGGGAGGCAAGCGGCCAGGATTACATCCCCTGGAGCCCCGTACCACCGTACCGCGGCGCAGCGGGATGCAGTACCCACCTCTGGAAGCAGGG
Organism: Tyto alba; assembly: GCF_018691265.1. Lineage (NCBI taxonomy): Eukaryota > Metazoa > Chordata > Aves > Strigiformes > Tytonidae > Tyto > Tyto alba. The sequence goes on along the minus strand of NW_024881316.1, from coordinate 49,305,023 downwards.
AAGAGCAGGCAGGAGCGGAGGCACGAGCCAACAGGACAAGGATTTCTCCTGGAGCAGGTCGGTAGGTGGAAGCACCTGGTGCTCAAGCCCACACCCCTACGCTGTACGGGACTGGGGGCGTGACTTCAGACTCGATTTTTGGTGTCCTGGACTGCACGTCCCCGCCACACACTTGGTCTGAAGTTGGCCAAAAAGCCATTCGTTCACCCTCTGCCCCCTTCAGAGGGTGGACTGCGTCCGACCTGCCTCTGGAGCAAAGCTTGTGGTTTAGATTCCTCCGAAATGAACTGTGCCGAAATGCACGAAAACCTCCCCGCGAGCCAAACTGGGGCACAAATGAGGATGGGATTCACTTCAGCTGCTCTGAACCCAAAGACTAACAAATCCAGCCTACAATATTCACTAGGGTGCCGTTAATACGAAGGGACCTCCTTGTAGTCAAAGTATATCAGGGAAATCACAACCTGCAGGGAGGACGGGTGTCATGAGATCAGCATGGCACAACTGGAAGAGAAACGGGGTGTTGAAGGATGGAATTAAAAGCAGGCTGCCAACCAGGAGCCATCCACAGCCCTCCTCATCCAGGAGAGAGGTGCAACACAGGAGGCACTGCTAAATGGAATAAAAGATCTGTGGGGCCCTAGAAGTCACGTAGAAGGAATCCATCTTCACAGACCTCACCGCTGTGAAATCATCACAACTTTGGATGAAGGCAAAGTCCAAAAAACCTGAAGGGTTATGCTGCTGGCTTCCGATCACGAGGAGAGTATCAACATGCAGTCCTAAGAAAATCAGAGCTACAGCTTTTAAAACAACGTGTCGTTTCATCTGCTCACAAGTCATCCTGGGGGTAAGAGCTGGAGAAGCAATTCGTAACATTCAGCACACACTCAATACTTGTCCACCAAGCATAACTGAAAGGAAGGTCTCAATGGCACAAGTTCTCTTCCCAAATCTTTACCGCTCTAATTTACAGCAAAAATACCACAGAGCTGGTGGGACAAGTTCAGGCACTGAACTTCCTACTGCTCCAAGTCGCACCCGTGTAAAGAAACATCATCCAAGAAATATCACAAAAGAAATATCACACAGGAGCGGGAGAGTGAGGCCAAAAGCTGGGCCAAGAAGCTTTTTGACTTTCCAAACCAGAATTGGCTGCATTTTCATTCCGGGTCTTTAAAACAGGGTTTTAAATTGTAAATATTCCATATCAAAGTGTGCAGGAGAGCTTAGCTTGAACTCAGCAGAGCAGATTTCAACCAACCACTTTCAGATTTGCTGCCAGTGATTTGGGTGAAGGGCAGGAGCTCTGATCACTTCTGCCTGGATGGAAACCCATGGCCAGGGGCCAGCTGAGGCTTTTTGGAAGCGTCCCTCCCCACAATCTTCAAATGACACATCCTCTGGCAACGGCTGCTGGTTAACTTAATTGCTTTTTGTTCTCTTTTTTTTTTTTTTTTTGGAAGCATCTGACTAATGGTGAAGCCTACTGATAAAATCTCAAGCCTGGCTTTTCACCATATCATTTAAACCTCAAAAAAAAAAAAAAAAAAAAAAAAAAAAAGAAATAAAAGCCTGCCTGCAGCAGGGAACACAGAAAAGTGACCCCAGCATCAGAGTTAACTGCTGTTTTGGCCCAGAAGGACGAGCAGTCGGCACAGGGCTGCTACCCAGAGGATGGCACAAGTCAGATTTCATTGCCCATGTGCCGCAACCCCTGCCCATGACCTTTTCTGTGCAGGGCCCATAAATACACCCTTCTGACTCAGCCCTGCCACACAGAAATATTGCGATGCAGCATCCGAGGCTGAGTATCCTCAAAGATTCCTTCACCACGGCTCACTGGTCACAGAACTAAGTGAAAATGAGATTGTTTTCGGGATCATTAAAGAGCTACTAATAGTTCATAAAATTTCCATAGCAGAGACTTACTGAGGCACACAAGAGACTTATCCCTACACAGGCCTCCGCATCTTCTGGCAACGACTAAAATCTTTTCCGAAGATGCGCAGTCGAGGCGTACCGTGTCTCGCAGCTCCCTTCCCCCTGCAAAATATTTCTCAGGAGGAGTTAGCGGGACCCTGTGCGCAAGGCAGCCAACCTGAATCAGCTCAACTTTTCCTCAATCCATTAACGTGCCAGCTGCAGCGCTGGCGATAGCAAAGCCTCTTTTGGTTTTTTTTTTGGGTTTTTTTTTGGGGGGGGGGAGTAACTACCTGGCTCGGCACTTTGCCTGAGGAAGGGAGAGCCCCGAGCTCACTGCGCGGACACCCGGATCGCCCGTAGGGTCTCTGCCAAGTGGGAATGTCCTTCAAGGGTGATGAGAAAAGAATTGGTGGTTAGCGCGGGCAACAGGACAGGAAAGGGCGATGCTGCTTTCACCGAAGCGCTATGGATTTCACCCAGAATGAGCAGCGAGCCTCAAGCCAGCCGCTGGGATTTGGGATGGCCGCGGCTGCCGCTCGGGGTATCGAAAAGCACGTTCTGCCCGTGGTTCCCAGTGTTGCTGCTGGCACAGCGATGCTCTACGAGGGAAGCGCTCCGCCACGGCTGGAAGATAATTTTTGCAGTTTTGAAAAGGCACGGAGAAGGAAGCAACAAAGACTTCTGCAGTCACCTGCGGTGCTTCCACGGACGTCGGTAAAACGCAGCCGTGGCGCAGAGCCGGGCAGGAGGCTCGGAAGCCGCCGCTGCCACGGGACACACCGTAAACATCCGCCTTTTCAACACAGCTAGAAAAGCGAAGAACGAAAACAAGAGCTCCGAGAGCAACTCCTTGGCCTCCGAGGGTGCCTCCCATGACCAGATCGAGGCTGCCAAAGCACCAGGAGGATTCAAAGGCCGTCATTCAGAGATGACAAAACTCACATTTTAAAAGTTTCTAAAGAAACTCTAAAAACTCTGAGTTTCTAAGATTTGGGGTCGGGTGACGACGCCAGTGATGAGCGAGCAAACGCAACTCTCTTTTACCGCGGGTGTTGGTGGAGACTCAAGCTACTAAAAGAGAAGCTTCAGGTTTTTCTTTTTACTCCTTCCTTTGACCTCCACCAAGCCCACGACGACACTTTGCCAGCTGTCCAGCAAACCCCCCGTTGTGAAATCCACTGCTATCCAAAACCTAGACCCCGCGCAGGACTGCAAGGCAAAGCCGACGCTTGGCAGCCGCTCGGGCAAGCGTCCAGAGCTTGCTTCGGAGCGAGGCCTCGCTCCTCGAGTTGGCAGGACCTGTTCACATGAGGAAGGGTCAGAACTAGGGTTTCAAATCCAGAAAGGCAGTTGGGAAATAAGACGAGGGAACGTCTTCTCCTCTAGCGTGTACCGGACGCTGACTGGAAAACCACACACCACATTTCCGAAGTGACGCACGAGTTAAGAATGCGCAGCAGATCCATCCACGACCTCCAATGAGTTTGCTTTGGCATTTACACTTTTCACAATGCTGGATTTTTATCTTCAGGGAAAACACGAGGCTGTTTCATGTGAATCACTACCAACCAACCGCAGAGAACGGTGACAATGGGGAAAAGGCACAGGATTTGAGATAACCAAAACGCCTTATCAGCACTGAGGAAACAGGAAAAAAAAAACAACATCCTTGACACTGCTGAGAAAACCTGGGCACGTCAGAGCAATCAGAAAGAAGTTATTAATTTAAGAAACCGAGGAACGATCCCTACATCTATCCCTGCAGCAAAGATTTCTATTTTTATTGAAAATTAGATAATTGGCAACTCATTTCCTGAAAGTTCCTAAGGATACTGGGAGATAAAAATCCTCTGAAAATTAGAAGTAGGGGATTTTGGAAATGTTACCCAGTGCCTTATAAATATAATGCTCTCAATTTTCAAATTCACATAGAGAGAAAACATAGACATGTTCACTTTTCTTTCAAAACAGCAGATTCTGTTGAGAATTACTGAGAACTACTAAAACTCTGGCAGTCAACAGAAAACATAATCCAGGCAATGCGAATGGAAAATAGGAATAGAAATTTTATTTTTTTTTTTTAAAAAGATAATTGAAAAATATTTTCCTTTCAAGAAATCTGCTTTAAAGACGGAGCACTGGAAACTCCTTTTAATTGTTGTGTTTTTTGGTTTTTTGTTTTTTTTTTTTTTTTTTTTTTTTTTTTTGGCACCCACACGCACGTTGCAGCGCTGGGGTCTGAAGCATTTTCCCTGCAGAGCAACTCTCCCCACGTGTTTCAACGGCCCCTGGAAGAATTAAATCCAGGGACGGGAGAGTTCAGTGTTTCATGACCTCCTCCTGCCGCAGCAACCGCAAAGAGCTAATTAGCCTTGCAGTTAGAGTTGTGATTTAGACATATCTTTTATGTACTTAGATGACTGTTAATATCTGCGTGTGAAGCACTTCATAATCCTTTCTCTACCAAGGGCTAAATGATTAGCAGAATCAAACCCACTAACAGCAACTGTGCCTACCCTGTATTTAGTCTGTGTGCTGCTGTTTGTTGGACCTGGCGGAGAAATCCACACCTGAAAGCTTCTGTTTTTTTCTGCCAAGTGCAAGTTGTGATTTCTTCCTGCCCGGATTGCTTCCCAGAGATTTTCAATTACTATTTTCACAACACCTCTGTCTAGCAGGGAGGTACTGTCATCACCACGTCCCAGAAGAAGAGCCAAGATCACAGGCAGCTTGGTAATTCGTCTGAAATTGCAAAGCAAGTCTGGGATAAAAGAGTTTTGGAGCCTGGGTCTCCCTTCATCAGCTCAACAACTCACTTCACTACTGCAAAACACTGATGACCTTTCAGATAGGAGATTGGGTTATTTTTGAAGCTGCGACCCACAAGCAGAGAGCCCTGAATATCCTCAGCATCCCTCCTCAGCCTCCCACACAAATCCAAGCCCTCCTCGATTTAAATCCACTCTGGATTTGATGCAAACGCAAGGAGACGCAGTCCCTTCCTGATAGAGCTGATCCTTCCTCCAACTCGTCATCAGCTCTTGGGCCTGACAAATAAAAACGAAGAAGAAACCACACTACATAAACAGCACAGGAGACCTTTACTCTTCCCTGTGCAACTTACTCTTTATACACTACGAATTTAATCTAATTTTACTCAATTTATATCTAGTATGACTTGGCGTGTTCGAGGACCTGGCCAATTTGAAAAACTCTTGTTTTTCCTCTTTTGCATCTCCCACGTGAAAGGCAGCCTTCTCTCATTTACCAGCAGTCCTTTCAAAAGGAGATCTCTAATCTAGCAAACGAGGTCCCCACGTGCACACCCGGTTCAGCCTGTGAACGTAATTTAGTGAACTGCTTATGAAGTTTTATTGAAACAAAGCAGACACACCACATCTCCTCCTATCCTGTCACGCTGCAGAATTTGTGTGTTGGTGAAGGTGCAGAGCTAACAAGGAAAAGCAGAGTAAAAGCTTTATCACAATAACAAATGGATCGCTCAGGGATTTTCTGATTTGTTCCTAAGGCCAAATCTCAAAACCAAGACTGTCACCAATAACCTTTTTCTTTTTTTAATAAAAACAATTCAATGAATAGTAGAATTAAAGAACTGATTTTACAGCAGTCAAATTTGGGGTGCCTCTTTGCACACAGGAGGTGCCCAGGCTAGAACTGATTTTTAAATGGCAAGTCTTCAGGTAAGACCCGTCGTAGAGCTTCCAGATGGTGAGATTACATCTCATTGATCTCTTTATTACAAAAGCAGTATTTCATTAATGACTACACAGGCCTGCCCAAGCCCAGCTGCACTGGAAGCATCCACTGTCAGGACAGAGAAAGTCACCATGCCAACGCCGCCTTTAACTGTGACAGATGAAGCCAGAGCTGACAGATCTTCTGACTCTAAACCAAGCAAAATTAAATATTTAAGAGCTAATACCGTAACTTCTCTTACACTTTAACAAAGTGCTGCCATTGGTGTGGCCACCAGGCATTGAGAGAGACAGGGACAGTGAAATGCGTCTGCTACTCAACCCCAAATTTGTCAAGTGAAGTGTTTGTGAGCTTTAGATCCACAGGCTACGTAATGTCTTGAGGTTTCTTCCAGCGATGGCTGCTGAAATATCCAACCCAGCTGAGAGACTGGGATTTAGGCTGACTCACCGAGCATGTGAGGCATTCACGATCGATTTTGTTTCCTATGGGCAATGAGATTTTAAACGCCAATGAAGAAACACTCAGCCACCTTGAAAGCGAGCCTACCAGTCATGAAACAAGCAGCGTCCCCATGCATCTACTTCATCACTGGTTTGGGTGGGAAGGGACCTTTAAAGGTCATCTAGTGCAACCCCCTGCCATGAGCAGGGACATCCCCCACCAGACCAGGTGGCTCAGAGCCCCGTCCAACCTGGCCTTGAACTTTTCCAGGGATGGGGCAGCCACCACCTCTCTGGGCAACCTGAGCCACTGTCTCACCACCCCCATGACAAAAACATAGCGCACGGCTTCCAGAATTTGCTTCAGTACCTGTCCAGTGCAGGAAGGCAGGGGTCAGAAACCAGCTTTTCCTTCTGAACTTGCCCTCTTACTCATCAGGACAAGAAAAAGATCATTAGTGCTATAAATACATTGTCCCCGGACTGAAGAACATCTTAAAAGGTTCCCGTAGATCTACAGTTTAATAGTGCAGATTGCTACATCAGACGTTAATGACTTCTAGTGAGGAGAAGTAGCATGAGAAAAAAGCAGAAAGACCCCAAATACCTAGCAGGAATCCCTGCCATGTGTTCCTGTAAGCAACAGGCACGCTCAGCAATTTAGGTGGCTCCACCTGAAAGTTATTACTGCATGTGTTTTTAATAAAAAGCATCAAAGCACTCAAAAAAAAAAAAAACCCAACCACTACTTATTAAAAAGAAGTGAGAATGACCAGGCAGGGAAAAATCCTTTATGATCTTTTCTCGTTTTAGCATGTGTTTGCTTTATTGTCTCTCTTGCAAGTTGCTGATAGGGCCCCTACAAGTTCCTGGGTTTGTCCGGACCCAGCAGCCATGCAAGTGGAGTGGGTCACACAGACATTTCATCTGCATCTCTGCAGCGCAAGGAGGCCTTGAAAAAGCTTCGGTGTGGCAAACAAGGAATTAATGCAGTTCATATAAGTTAATACTAGTCAGCCTCTTGCTTCCAAATTTTGCAGACAACGCCCCTTACCTGCTCTGCAGAAATACCGTTCAGCTCAGTTCTGAACAAAGCACACCGGGATGGGCGGTTAATGAGGACTGGGAATGCTACGGGCGATTTTTCTCCAGCTCTTCCCCAGCTACTCGACTTCTCTGATGGGCCGGCTAATGAAGCGGCCCGGCGACGCTTGACATCACCTGATCCTCCACGCCTACCATTCAGAAATCCATCCTGCCTTCCCACCGCCACCTCCAGCCCCAAGCGCACTCAGGCGTGAAACATCCCTGGCCTGTGTCCATGTTAATTTTCTACTTGACAGAACACAAATAGAAGCCCGGTCTGGGGGAAAAAAAAACTGATCATCTTGCCGCATAGTAATTAGCTTATAGCAGGGAACGGCAGCGGTGCCAGACCTCCACGCCGTCGTGATAAGGCTGCTACGTCACCGGGATGGAGTGAGGCTACAGTGAAATCTCGCTGCAGGGAGACATTAAACCACCCCTTCAGAAGCTGAGGCGTGCTGGCGCGGATTTGGCTGCGGTTCCAGACACCTTCTCCAGTCTCGGGAGTAAATTACCAGTGAGGCTCGTTTCAAGGCTACTGGAGATGGCGTAGGCACAGGTGATAAAACGCCTGCACTTTGAAGGAGAGAGGAAAGGGTGCTCATTAATGGACCTTGGTGCATTTGGTTTTAACAGGGCAAGCACCTGCGATAGGGGAATTCGATCTCATCCCCCACCTCCCCGAACAAGCATCTTCTGCACAGAGATAAGGAGACAATCTTGTTGGTACAAGCCAAGTTAGTCTGCTTTTCTGATGACAGCATAAACAGATAATGCTGACAGACGTCACAGCAGATACTGCAGCCAAAAAAGCTCTTCCGTGCAAGAACACTGTATTTATAGAGCTAGCTTTTAGCGTCTGAAAAGTAATTTGCAGTCTTACAGCAGATAAGTAGCTGGCCTCTGCGTTCCTGGTCCTTGCCCTTGGGGTAGCCAGCAGCCTCACCTACAGCATCTCAGCTTTCAGATTCACTAAACCAAAGAGGCAGCTCACCTGCTGCGACCAGCACGCTCCTCAAGGACAGTCAGTAAGGCGTCAACCCTTTAAGGACAACGTGGCAGTAGGAAGGTGCTGTCCCTCTCCTTGTGGCAGCTGATTTAGGTTAGGTAGATAATGACAGACAGCTACTCAATAGCTGGATGCCTTCAACTCTTCTGCCATGGATAAAGGGAATGCTCAGTGGTAGCCCCATCTTAACAAGAAACTCGGGTTGCGGAGGTAAAATGAATAAGCCATGTACTGTTGCTGTTAAGCGCCACCAGTACCGAAACCACCAACCTCTGGTGTGTCTGTAAAAAGTGAAATCGGAGGCAGCTCCCTGTGCTCTGCCAGTGGTGGAAAGTTTAGAGGAAAGAGGCTTTCACATGCTGAAGACATGTGAAGGGCACACAGAAGCAGTGGTGGACAGTACAACTAGGGTTTGGAGATGGTAACATTGAAAATCCATGTGTAAAAGCAGCGGCTATCCCTGAGGCAGGTGAAGACATGTCCTTTTAGAAAAAAAAAAAAAAAAAACAACCCAACAAGAACAGCAATGCTACACAGGGAGTCAAAGCAGGATATTTTGGTGCCAGGACAGGATGTCAGTTTGGCACAACCCCAACACTTCTCACAAAGAGGAGCAGAAGATTAAGGACTTGGCAAGGAGGTAGTAAAGCGTACCAGCCCAAAGCGTGCTCAGAGCTGGGAGGAGCACGGCGTAAAGCCAGGCTGCCCGGGCACAGGCAAGCTCTGACGTGTGGATCTCTCACACTCGGTTCCTGCTAAGCTGTGTGTCGGCACGGGCTGGCCAGAGCTGCTCACATATCGGCTAGTTGGGCTCCAAGTCTTCAAGGTAGAGGCTCGAAGGCCACGAAGCCCAGCCAGGCATGACAGCAGCGGTTGAGTAGATCCCTTGGCTGGCTCAGCTCTGGGCTGTGATGCTTTCTCCCTCTCTGGATGAGCATCCAAGGCTTTGGCAGGTGGTGCTGGGCACTTCCAGGGGCCTTAAGTCCTCACGAGTGACCTTGAACATGTGCGTGCTGCTATGTTCAGTCACTCACACCCTTCTGTCTCCGTAGACCTGATTACAGCCTCTCTCCAGATTTCCTAGACTGCTACAGGAGACGACCCATGCGTTAAAAGAACAGAAATATCTGGGATGGGAACCTTCCCAGAACGGCACCTGCATACACATTGAGTTCACAAAGATTATTTTAAAAGGAGGTAGGGAAGCACTTCTGCTACACATTTTCCAGTATCGTGTGTAACTCCCGTGCTTGAAAAGAGAAAGGTGTCAGTCTTGTAATTTTATAGCTCAGGTGCTTCAAGTAATTGTAAAGCACTGACTCGAATCTCTCCAGTCATCGTCACTGCCAAAGGTAACCAGCAAAATCAGGGGATAACATCTGAACAATTAAGTTGCTGCTTAGAGGAAACACAAAGGACCCACAATGTATGAATTTGTTTAAGCACATCCAAGTCAGGAGCTTTATGCTTCTGCCATTCCGGAGGGGGAGGACCCAGGACTTCTAGTATTGCAGAATTTATTGTATGTTACATTTCGCATATTCATCACTGGTGCTGGTTTTAAAGAAACAATTTGAAGTACTTGCTACAGGATTAGGGTCAGAAGGGGTTAATTACGGGATGTCAAGCAGCAGAATCAGAACAATGGCAATAGGAACCGCAAGGACAGAGGGAAGGTTTTAACAGAGGACTGTCCTCTCTCCACCTTCACTTAGACCAAATGATTACTCCTCCCAAACTCAAGGTACAACGGTAAGGCAGCGCAACCGACCCTAAAAAGCCCACAGAAAGGGATGGCGAGAGGAGTTTATCAGTTGTTGCAAGGCAGGCAGACTGGCAAGGCAGAAAAACCTCTCGAGGACCATCACATACAAAGGCACTCTCTCTGACTCTAGAAGTCCTTGGGCAACAAACGGCCGGAGGCTGAGAAGATCTTTGCGTGCTTCCTCGATATTTACTCCCTTCCCCAGACACCCAGTATCGGCAGTGTCAGAACTGACATATTGATCTGACCCGCTGCAGCCTACTCATATTCTTTAGGCAGAGTCTGAAGCAAATATGCTGCAAGTGGGACTAAGAGACAACAGGTGTGAGGGCTGCACCACACTTACACTGTGGGAGGAACGCGGGGAATGAGCGTGAGTTTGTCCTAAATCATCCTCTGGATGCTGTGGAGTTTCTGACAGAAAAAAAAAAAAAAAAAAAACAAAAAAACCCAAAACCCACTGTATTGCTTGAGTCACTGCATGTGACTGCTCACCACTGACTCCTGAAGGGGACCCTGGCAAGTGCCGACACCTACAGACCGCAAAACGGGAGATACTGCCTCAAAAATAGAGCCAAGAAAAATCCCATTCCAAACAGAAACTGATACAGGTCTATAGACTGAATGGTAAAAGCAGAGTGGAAGGGAAAGCTTCATTAGGGATTGGAGTAGCATCATCATACCAAAAGGAGAGAAAACCCTGAATACAGAATTCAAGTGGTGGCTATTGCCAAAAAGGAAGAAGCCATTATAAATTCAGCAAGCTTGTGAGCCCATCCACTAGCCTCAAAACCCGAGGTTTCTTACATTTTCAGCACCTAAGGACTTGTGGGCATCAGAGGAGTAACATGTTTAAAATTGTTTTAGTGTAATTTAGGTCGGGGGCGGGGGGGGCTTTTTTTAAAGAGAAAAAAGAAGCAAATTCAAAGCGGGTATAACTAAAAGCAAAAAAACCCACAAAAAACAAAAACAACCAACTCCAAAACACACATCACAAAACCAACAAAAGGCCAAAGAAAACACACGTGCAATTACAAATGCTGGAAAATGGAAAAACAGACATTTCGGATCAGACCTCCCCAGAGCTCTGAATAATGGAGTGATGCCTCCAGGGTCTACCATTCAGCTACCCAAGCCTGCATACTAATATACTACTCACATCAGAAGAGTAGAAAGGCACCACTCATGCAGAAAATTACCTTAAATGAGCAGCGACTTCATGATAAACAAGCCACTCGCTTTTTTACTGTGCTCTTTGATTTAGGTGGTGGGGGGCACCTCTTCCCTTCTGCTAAGGAGCAGACACCACACTTCTGGCTCTGCGCAGAAACCTTGCGAGCAGGCCACAAAAATCACCTTGTTATTGAGAATATTTCATTCTGGTTGTTTTAGTCAAACATCCAGGTATGAGCTTGCATCTTTGGGGAGGAAGAATGAACCTTGTATTTTAGCATCCAGGCTCCAAAGCATCCAGGATCACTAGCATCCAAGCTTTAAATAGAGCAGAGAATCCGCACAGTGACAATATCAAAGGTGTAACTACAGCGTCACGCACCGTATGATACCAGAGTGTCTATGGCTGATATCATTTCCCATCCCACCAGCACCCTAATTTCCCCATGTGCTGCCAGAATCCAAAACGCCCTTCCTAACCTGGCTTGCAAATGCTCATCTTCCCTTACAAATGCACTCCTAGTGCACTTGTCGTTGACTCCGTAGTCGATTAAATGCAGTTCTCCCACCGGTCCTCTTCAAATGAAGTGATATTTAACTAGACACACCACGAGGCAGCTGCTGTACAGCCTAGCTTGCTTTGTGCCTCATTCCCCGGTTCACTGCCTGTGATGACTCCTGGGTGCCTGACGCAGGGGACCTCAGATTTTCCTTTGTTTGAAAGTAACCTTGCATGCTTTTAGGTACTGTCTTCAGAAGCAACGGCAATCCCGTTAAATCCTGCCGCATCTTTTTCCCTTTCTGCCTGTAAACTGAACATCCCTAAGAGCTAAAAGACTTATGATGAGAAGACAGGTTCAGCTGAACTCGTTTACTCTAAGAACAGCAGGGAGAACAAAATGCTTTGCAAAGAGTCTGCTGGGAAACTCTGAATTTTTATTTTTTTTCCCTAGGAGCGCAAACTAATGTGCCCTGAAGAAGCGCAGGAACTGATGGCATTCATTTCTGCAGTCCTGGTTTGAATGTGCTTTTAAAGGAAAATCTGCTCACTGTGTCATGAGTACCTCCGCTCGTGACGTAGGGAGAGGTCCTCACCCTGCTCTGGGTAGGGTGATCACAGCTGATGAGATGCAGAACGCTGCCCAGATTGCAGGGTGAGACTGGGAAGCCAGGGCGGAGCGTTAGTCTTTCCCTAACAGCCTTTAGGGATGAGCAAAGCACGCCGGAGGTAAGCCTGCCGTAAGCCAGAAGGAATTCTCTGCTAAAGCAGCAGTTGAAAAGCTGGACCGCAAGTGCGTGTCAAATTTGGGTTATAAACACAACAAAGATGAAACCCACAACTCAATAAACTCCACACTCAAAGCTTTGACTAAAGCTTTAAGCCCTTAACCCCCGGTGCAGCCTTGAAAAGGAGGATTACCACTTGCAGGCAGTGTAAGAATGGTGCCAGTCAGAGGGGAAAGACTCCCAATGAAAGAAAACTATATTTATTTTGAAATCCCTGAAAACTGCTATTGCTCGCAGTTCTGAGACACTGGCCCAGGGTGCCCAGAGAAGCTGTGGCTGCCCCCTCCCTGGAAGGGTTCAAGGCCAGGTTGGACGGGGCTGGGAGCCCCCTGGGCTGGGGGAAGGGGGCCCTGCCTGGGGCAGGGGGTGGCACTGGGTGATCTTTAACATCCCCTTCAACCCAAACCAGTCTGTGATTCTATTTATACTGCTGTGTATTACAAGTCAGTAGGCTGGAAATCACCTTAATTTCATCATTAATTTGATTTATGAATACTTCCTACCCAATCCAATTTCAAAATTTGTGGGTTTTTTAGATGTTTGGGTTTTGTAAACTTGGGGATAGTTTAGGCTGAGATTGGAGATGGGGTTGCTGAAGAAGGAAGAAGCACAAAGGAGGTCTCCCCATATATCCAACTCCTGGATCACTAGATTTTGTGTAGGGTTTGTCTTACCGGTTCTTCGTCTGCCCACTCTCAGGAAAGCTCCTGCAGATGGAGACCACACAAAAGCCTTAACAAATCAGGACAGGTTCCCACTTCCCAAAACCTGCTCAGCTGGGACAGATGCAAGATATGTGGAAGTCTCTGGCCTGTATCATGCAGAAGTTAGGTCGTGTTATAAATCTTTGTTTGTAACATATCTTATGGTATATATATAAAAAAGCTTCCTACCAGAACCTCCTTGCAGAATGCCGGCTTCTGCAGAAGCGTCCTTGCTTAAGGACAGCGACGTTCCTGTTCACGCCTGCACCAAAATCCCAGTTAATACACTATCAAGCTTGTTTTCAAAGCTGTTACATTATTAAACCTTCAAAAATGAAGTTCATTATGAACTAGAGGACTGTACACAGTAGCTATTCCACAGCACCAATCGCCTAGTACAGGTTTATCCTTGGCTTCTTCCAAATCCCCGTAATTAATTTTTTTTTTTTTTTCAAAGGCCATCAATCTGAAGCAGACAGACATCAAGAGAGTCGATTCATTAACATTCCCATATTTCCACTTATCTTGGGCCACTTCTTTTCTTATTAATAGCTAGTAAGATTGGCATTTCTAAAAATAGCCAACCAGCGCTGGAAGCAAAACTCCAGGGAGCCCTCCCAAACCCCATCAATCCTCCCAGCAACACTTCGGAGTCTCGTCCGAAAGTCTCCTGAGTACACCCTGGCAGTTGGCAATCTCCGAGGCAGGCCATGAATCAACATCCAATATGAACTAAGAGATGCTGATTACTCAAGTAATTTATTACTTCCAGGGTGACCAGAAGGCTGCTTACACAAGGAAATTAGGATACTTTAGAGTACTGTCAACTGTGCCCTGAAACTTTACCCCTGATTTATGTGCCAGCTGAGTTTCTCTCCCCTTAATGTTCTTCATCACAGGTGAATTTAACACTGGTATGATGCATCAGACTTACTTTTAGAAAGTTCTGAACCTCCCTTTTCTCCCTAACCGCAAAAGGCGAAGGCAAGAGTAGCAGTTTCCTTCAGCACATGAGCCAGTGTGCTCAAGCAGCACCAACAGACTGGGAGATGAGTCACCGACTGTAATGAACGATTTTATCTCTCGTGGAGACTACAGAAAACAGGTGGTATTAGTTTAATTTCTATTCACAGCCTTGCGATTGTGGATTCCTGGCTGCTGCAGTATGCTTAGGAGAAAGATGTTGGGATCAGTCACCCCAATCTGATTATTATGGTCCTACTGATCTTAATCAGGAGGCAATCATGAATTACTCACTTGTTTCCCATTTACATGTTTGTATCAAATGATTTTACAGTACTGCCTGACAAAGAATATAAAAATGCGAACACTTCACACTGAAATATGCCACTGACTCACTGCTGAGGGGGAAGGAATTTTAGCCCTCCTTGAAGCAAGAAACAGGCAAGTACGAGACACGACACCTGACCCACCGGAGGGGACATCTGCATTTGCAGGCAAGTGAAATAATGTTTAATTACGAGTACTGACTAGGTTATACGTGGGAAGGAAGCAAGCAGAGGCAGAGGGGAAGATTTTGCTGAAGTCCTCCAGGGAGTCTGGACAAAAGGAAAATTGGGACTGGCAGCTAACATGCTCTGCCATGGAGAAAAGAGGTTTCTAATGAGTGAGGCTCTAATGGACACAGCCTGAGATGTCAGGAAATGTTGAATACTACCTTGATCAGGATGGGCAGCAAATCAGCTGGACAGGAGAGACGCCATTTCCAATGTAACTTCACTAAAAGCAGATTAGTCATATGGTGGGGCTTTTTTACTTTCTTTCCTCTTTTTCATAACCACTTGTAACTGTATGGCCTGTTTTGGATGTTGTGTATGCATACTTTCATCTGAATCTACCTTAATTTGGCTTGAGTTAAATGCATTTCCAAAGCAACTTCAAAACACTCTTCAATCCAAGGCCGTGGCAAATAATCAGCCAGAGCCTCCCGGCTCCCTCTAGACTTATCCACCTCCCCAAATTCATTCCCTAAAGGGTCAACGGGCCCCCCCCCAGCTGCAGGAGCTAGAGATGGGAATCTGGCCCCACCTGCCTGGAAAAACAGGAATATCTTCAAGTGATCAATAGCGCAGAGCAAGGCTCTGGCATACAGCAGGATACCAGGGGGCACCCAGACATTTGGGGTCCCTAGGAAATGGGCTGTCCTAAAACAATCAGTAGGAAATGGCCCGACTCAAAGCCAGGGCAGGGAACAGTCACAGATGATCACAGAATCACTGAATGGTTTGGCTTGGAAGAGACGTTGAGCTGATCTTAGAGACGAGCCCTAAACTCTAGTCAATAATGAAAACCCTTCACGCTGTCCTATCTTCAAATCATCTCATAAAATCATCATCGTGTATCTCATTTTGAAGAAATCAAAGAGTTTGCTACTTAGATAGAACCTTCCTAAAAATTATGAGTACAGAAATTCAACCATCCACTCTGTTACTTTGCTAGCGGGACCCCCCAGAAGGTTTCAGCCTCTGGACTAGCACTGCCCCACACAGCTCTCCGGCAGAGCACGAGCATCAGCGGGGACCAGGGGCCGTTCCCCAAAGAAGCAGTTTGCATGTTCTGGCACTGTTTAGTTGACTAGTACTGATGTAGCCATAAAGTGCAAGACTGGAAAATACTGTTGAAGAAAGGACACTGTTGAACAAAACACCGCAGCGAAGCATTCATAAAAACACGCCGTACTGATGAGCTAGAGTTCTGTAAGAGACATCTTCAAAGCAGATCTCCCTTACACACTTCCATCTAGAAAGCAGTCAAAATTGTGCAGTATGCTGGAGATGTAACCTTGCAGCGGGTACCCAAATTAAAAATCTATTTTGAAACCAAACTTAGCAAAACCAAGTTCATCTTCCAATGGAGAAAGAACTTCTGGCTGCATTTTTATTTCAGATAAAACCTACAGGAGAACTGAAATTCAAGTGGTAACATCTCCAAGGAAACAGCTGGAAAACTCGTCGTCTTTGCAGATGCTGTAGTATTCTGTATTCAAAGACAAATTGTGCTATATTGTACTTTGCACTCCAGGGGGGGGAAAAAAAAAAATAAAAAGCACAGACAAGGTCTTAGCAAGATGCCACAAACCGTGTATGCAGCAAAACAAGACTTCTTGCACTGGATCTCGATGCAAAGATTATATTCTTCACATCAGTTTGCTAAAATACAGCTAAAATTAGTAACATGAATGCTTTCAACAAATTATTTTTTAGAAATAATTAGCAACATGAATGCTTTCAACAAATTATTTTTTAGTAATTTCTGTATGTTTTCTGTTCTTGTCAAAAGAAGCATTCTTTAGCACAGAGGAATCACGACTTCCTCTCTCCACACATACCAAGCCGAGATGCTACGAGCAAAACCAAAAGAAACCATTTTCATTTCTGTGTCTCTTTACTGAGGAGCGACGTGGTACGGACAATGTCTTAGCCATACAAAATTCCCAGTTCAAATTGACACCCACACAGCAGCAATAGGGAAACAGGATTGGCATATGTCTCAAGCAAACAAGAAATAGGGAATCTAGAGAAAACAGAATTATCTTTAAGCACCTGGCTACTGCCTGCACGCTGCCCTCACTCACACGTCCTTGCCGAGACAGCCCACTTTGGCTTTTCAACATCCAGGGACATTACAGAGCTGGAAACACACAGAGAAGCTCTTCACCTCAGCACTCAGCAGCTTGGATCAAAGTTGTGGATTTCTGCTTTTGGGGGTTTTTTGGTGAGGCAGCAGCAGCAGATTTTTTTTTTTTTTTTTTAAGGTCTATATTACAGCTATTCTGTTTAAGTCCTCCAGCACACATTAATCTTATGCCAACCAGAGCTTCTTTTCCCATGCAATTCACCAGCTTCCCCAGTTATATAACCTGTATGCCTGCAAAAGCTTTCTGTGGCTACCATAACCGCTAATATAAGATGAACTGAGACACAAAGGTGGTCCTGACCTTGATTTCACTCACAGGCAATGAACTGATGCCGCTCTTCTTAGTCACAGTGCCTTGAAAATGAAATAGGAGAAAGGGCTGCAGCTCTTTCTTATATAGCTCCCTTCTTCACGATAATGCTTAATGTATCCTAAAAGCACATCTGTCCACCCTAATGATGGTACTTGCAGAAAGACTCTAAAATGGAGGCTGGCAATTTTCTATCCTCGTAAGCTCTGGAAAGCCACCCTCCACAATAACAACCTGTGACGGGGCCAAATCAGTGAGGTCAGAAATAGCAGTTTTTGGAGGAGGAAGACACCCATGGTCACGCAGTCTGTCTCCTTCAGCACTAAAGGCAGGATGGTTCTCCTCAGCGTGTCCTCCGGTGTGCTGCGTACAATAATAGTATTGTCTGGACAAAGCTATGAGGGCATTTGACTCCATTATGAAGAAGCATCTGCTGATGCTCATTTTCTACCTAATATGATGAATGTTCACCATAGTGGCGTGGGCTGCAGTGGGTTTATTTTCAGATTAAGATATATATATATATTAAAAAAAAAAAAGAGATAAAGCAAAGGTACCTGAAATTACAGCAATTTTCCATGACCCATGCTCCTCCTTGGCTATTCTTTCTGCCTCCTCCATTAGTAACATGCCAAATCCCTATAATGAGAAAAATAACAGGAAGAAAAGATAAGTTCTGTAAAAATAGAAAGCATAAGCAAGGTCAGAATGTAAGCATTAGTACAGCTCCAAAAGACTCATATTTTTGGTACAGGAATGATCCTGTAATCAGGAATATTGCAGGAGAGGGCTTGAGGTATACCAACACTAAGCTTTTGAGTGGAGCTTTCTCGAGGCTATTTTTCTCTGATCATGAAATTATTCATAGACAGTTCTAGTGTCTGACGGCTGCTCAACGGCAGGAACAGAATGAAGTTAAACCCGTTGATGGTAAGTCAACTTGGTAGGCATCCCGTAATTCCTGGTGCCGAACAAGTCGATCCTGCTGAGAGAACCCATCCTAAACAATCATCCACCTTAACAGCCACCTTGCTAGACCTGGGTTTGGGCTAGTGAATTAAACAAAGCCAGAGCCCAAATGCCAGAGGCAATTGCCTACGCTGTCGAGTTGCAGAAGGATCCCAGTGCCGTTCTGACCGGGGACATCAGTTGAAGCGGATGTGGCCAAGCACTACAGACCCAGACCCTGCCATTGTTCACTTTTCTGATACACAGGCTGCCTTGTTGCCTCATACTTTTTATTTCCACAGCCCCTCCAGGAGTCGGGAGCTGTTACCGCGCTCGTTTCAGGATGAAGAATTGAGGCACGCAGCGACCACAGGGCTTGTCAGAGCTACCCACAAAGGCTGCGTCAAACCGCTGCGTGACCCTTGCAGACCTAGCCTAGGCTCAAGCTCTGTGCTGCTCTCCTAGGCTCAGCTCATGACACAGGAGATGCCAAATCAAAAAGAATTGTAGAAGAACACGTTAATATTCTGGACCAGATGCACGCCTCTATTTACGTTTGAAAATCTTGCACAACGGGAGTGCTACAGGAATCACAATAATGCCTCAAAATAAAGGAATAGCCTTTCCACTCTATTTAACAACTTCGTTGTCCTATATATCTGGAAATAATTGATTGGATTAATTCACTCCTAACATTAGGATGCAGGAATTATACTCGGCTCTTTGTTCATCTGTTTTCCTGACAAGATGTACAGAATGAAGCTGTGGTGACACTGAAGCAGCTGTGATTTAATTCTAAAAAACATTTAACGCTTACAGGCATTTTTAAATAACACATAGGAATCTTCATTCTAAAATGTCCTTCTAATCACAAATTGCCCTCACAACTGTGAAGAACACTTTCTGATTAACCTCTTGAACACTGGCTAGTCCGAATGAACACGAGTGCGTCATACGCCATGAAATTTCAATTTGCAGCCTATTTAAATATTTGTACTTGGCTACTTTCAACTGATTCTCTTTTTTTTTATTTATTTATTTTAAAATTTTTTTTCTTCCAAATACTTAGTATGACCACCTTTTTCTTCCTAAATTTTTAAGTGTTAACTATTTTATAGTGGAAATATCCTCTTCCCCCAAACCTACCCCTGAAGCCATTGCCTTATGGCCACACATCATCAGCATCTAGCAAAACTGCATCTTAATGCATATACTCAGGGAAATATTAATAAATACAAGGAAGTTAATTTAAAACGTCAGCCCTGAGCACTTCTGGCAAAGAGGACAAACTGATTGCTTTTTTAAAAGCTCAGACTAAAGGTTCAAAACCTACCAGGGCAAAATTTAATTCACATTTTTGCTCACTGCAAGCCACAGCATGTTACGTGCAGTAGAAGGATAATGTGCCATTTTCGTACCAGTCACTGCAAGGAGTCAGAAACACAGCTCTCCACTCCCGTCTTCACACACCTTAAGATATATATGAAATGGTCTCACAAGTGTGTCTGAAGCAAAAACTGCCTGACCCAACTAAGGGACTTTACGTGGGAGTCTCATGAAACCACATAAACCAGTAAACATCTCAGAATCAGTGCTGGATTTCTTCTGGAAGAATGTATTCAATAAATGTTCCTTTGAAAGAAAACTGGGTAGTACCAAACAAAATCACATCTTCCCATATGTGATTATTTCAGATTTCAGAAGTGAAATTCATCTACTGAACAAGATCGATTTTAGAAGGAAGTAAAAAGACACACTGGATGTATCCCCTTTGTTTTGATTTTACTCAGTTTACAGTCAAGTCTGATGTACCATACAGGATAGCAAAGGAAAGATACTTCAGAACCAAAGATGCTTAGTACTCAGAAATCAAATTAGCGTCACCATACATGAGTTTGTATTGTACAAGCATGAAGCAACACTGACAGCATTCAGCCATGCTTTTTTTTTTTTTTTTAACCACAGAACAGTTGAAATTGTCTAAACGTGATCACGCTAGCAAAAACTCAGCAGCAGCATGATTTCAGCAGGTGAAATGCAAGACGGAGCTCAAATTCAATTCTGTTTCTATTGCAGTGGACTATAATTCAAAGCAACTGAATGAATCTCAGATACTAAATAAAATTATTCTCCAGTTATATTGAGGAGAGAGGAGGAGGGTGCAAGAAAGATGCACAGATGAAAAACAAAGATGGCTTGGAGTACCTGGTGCTGAAATTTTGAAGGATCCCGACTGCTCACGGGGACCACGCTCCCATACACGTGCAATTCCCGGACAATGGAAACACCTCCTTTCAGCTCAGGTCTGAATGTCTCCTCTGAACACTTCCGCAGTCGTAGAAGGCCAACAAGAATATCCTGCTCTGGATCTTCATAGGACAGGAAGGTCTCCCAGCCACCATTAGCCACATAATCTCTTCTAACTAATTCAATCTGGTCAAAGAGAAGAAGTGATGATGAATACAAAGAGGGAAAGAGAAAAGAAAAACTTCTTTAAAAATATTTAAGCAACACATTGAACAGACCAAAACCAATTTCATGGATCCATAAACTATTATGATTCAGAGAAAACATGAAGTGCTTTCTTAAAGGCCAATTTATTTCTAGATGGATTTTAAGAACTGCTGTTACTGCAGTCGTATTAAAGATAAAACATCCGACTACTTTAATAGAAATGTATTTGCAAATGGGACAGAACTAGTCTTCTATCCCTGTTTGCAAGCTTTCAAGAAGGGCCGGTAACCCACATGGCTACCTATTTAAGTCAGAAACCTAAAACCTGTTTCTTGTGTTACTCCAGTTTCATAATCACTGCAAAATCAATGGGGGCAGCAATTCTTGACTCCAACCCAGAGACTTGCTCTAGTTGAAATTCAGCTCCAGTTACAAACTTCCTAACGTAGGATGAGTAGTTTTGCATCTGCTCTCACTAAACCTGCATTTAGAATCACAGACTGGTTTGGGTTGGAAGGGACCTTAAAGACCATCTAGTCCCAACCCCCCTGCCCCGGGCAGGGCCCCCTTCCACCAGCCCAGGGGGCTCCCAGCCCCGTCCAACCTGGCCTAGAACCCTTCCAGGGAGGGGGCAGCCACACTGTAAAGAATTTTGTCCTTACATCTAATCTAAATCTGCCCTCTTTCAGCTTAAACCCGTCCCCCCTCGTCCTACCCCCATCCCCTGACCCAGAGTCCCCCCCCCCCCCCCTCCTGCCCCCCCTTTAAGCCCTGGGAGGCCGCTCGAAGGGCTCCCCGGAGCCTTCTCTTCTCCAGGCTGAACCCCCCCAATTCTCTCAGCCTGGCCCCCCAGGGGAGCTGCTCCAGCCCCCCCAGCATCTCCGTGGCCTCCTCTGGCCCCGCTCGAGCAGCTCCGGGTCCTTCTGCTGTTGGGGGCCCCCGAGCTGGCCCCAGCACTGCAGGGGGGTCTCCCCAGAGCGGAGCAGAGGGGGAGAATCCCCTCCCTGGCCCTGCTGCCCCCCCTGCTCTGGCTGCAGCCCAGGGCACAGGTGGGTTCTGGGCTGTGTGTGCACGGTGCTGGCTCACGTTGAGCTTCTCATCAACCAACACAACCAACTTAGGTCCATGTCTCTATAGCTGTGCAAGAGAAATGGCTTGAAATGTCTACAGAACATCGGCCTTCTAAGCCACAGTCAACTTCTTTATTAATTGCCAATTAGTTCTTTCCAGCAGTGCACAGGATCTACCTACATGAGCAAACTGTAATGCAACATGAGTGGATCTGAAAGAGTTGGTGTTGATTGAGTATTGCATTACATGCGCATTACAAAATCAGCAGGAAGTGTTTTCTTACTCATTCAGATAGTACTGACAACACCAAAACTATCCAGACAAGTACCCTGAGAACTCACCTGTAACAACATATTACTTGCCTCAGATCCAATTTTTGATAACCATCTAGACAAAGGCAGCTCTGACGATCACAAGTAGAAGAGAAAAAAGTGAGGGCAGAGCTGACTGACTGAGAAGAATACAATAAAGACCATGGTTGGGTAGAAGAAATTACTTCTGCAAAGCACCTAGAAGCTACGAAGAGTAATTGGTGGATAAGAGAGCAGAAAGAAGAAAAAAAAAATTCTTTTTCAGACAGTCCTGATTTACCATTGTCAAGGAGCAGCCCCAGGACCCAAGATGAGAGTCCCTTCTGGCAACATGAGGCCTGATCAAATCTCACCTAATGGTAGCTGTGTTTATATGCAGCAAGTAAGCACTGAGTTCATTTGATGCAACCTGTCGCCGATGATGATAATGTCACATCTTTGGTGACATTGTGAGTCACTCTATTTGCATTTGGAATTGATATGGTCTAGCTGAAATAGCTGCCCAGCTTTGCTGTAGGGACTCCCTTGCCCACCTGTAACAACCAGCCGCTAAGCCAACCGAAATGATTTCCCAAATTGCCTGCCATCATTTTGACAGACTCCTTTAACTTTAGGAGTTCAAACATGAATAGCAAGTGTCAGTGGATGCCCTGTGCACCAGCACTGCACTGGTGTTTAACATTTACATCCTGACAGTACAATATAGGACTGATCCCTGTGTATACCTTGCCACGCTCTTCCCAGTACTACTCTAAAGACTAAAGCTAAGGACCTCAGTATTTTTTCTGTAAATCCTCTAATACCCAGAAAGCCATGAATTAAACATTTGTTTACAGAAAAGCCATAAGGGATTCTGTCGCCTGCCTGCTCTACTCCATGACGAAGCCTGGGTGAACACAGCTCACAATTAAATCCCTTACTGACTACAGAAGCAAGGCTCATTTCAGCACTGACGTACAGCTC
Source organism: Tyto alba (assembly GCF_018691265.1). Lineage (NCBI taxonomy): Eukaryota > Metazoa > Chordata > Aves > Strigiformes > Tytonidae > Tyto > Tyto alba. Next base: position 49,282,199 of record NW_024881316.1, on the reverse strand, counting down.
ACGGGGTAAGTGCCCAAGCAGATGTCTGCCAATGTGCCAAGTTCTCCAAGAGCACAACTTGTGTGTCAGGACGGCTGACACACACCGATCCAGATCTACCACTAGGTACATAATGCCACTAGTAAAATGGAAATGTACAGGAAAATAAAAGAGCATGAGATTTTTGAAATACCCAGATTCTGCAGGTAGTGTCATATGTGGAAAAGCAGTTAGGTTAAAGCTCACTGCTAATGTATAAAGAAAGCAGAAAATATTATTAAACATTGCTATACTAAGAGCTCAAAATGGCAAGATTGGAGAACTCCTGGTTTCTCCTGAGGACAAAACAAAACAAGTGGAAAACATGGCTCCATTGCTTGTCCTCCAGCAGGGACTAGGTGCCGTGTTATACCCACATCCAGTCCAAAAGCCACTTGCAGGCAGAGATGAAGCAAGGCTACACCAGGAGGCTCGATATTGTGTGCATTTCTGTAGCATCATATGCCCATACCAGATAAGTTGATCTGCTCAGAAAAGCCCCTTCTGAATCGAGTTTTTTGTTCTCCCCACTTCCCTGGGCACAGAGGGTCCTAGGACACATAAACCCCTTCAAAGGGTTTTCAGGGATTCATGAGATGTACGAAGCCTTTTCCTTCTGGGATAATGATGTAAATGTGGCAAAACCATCCTGAATCACCTCCTGGTCAGTTGGTGCAGTCCCCAGTGTCAGTAAACCATCCCGTGTGCTGGGTAAGAAGAACCCTCATCAGGGTGGATCACCATTTCAGTAGGCAAGCCTATCAAACGTCCCGCACCGCCTGTTTTAAACTTACTTTGACAAACAAAGGGAAACCCCAGTTGCAGATGGGTGAAAACTTAAACCAGCTACTCCCAGCTTTAAAATCTGCCTTATTCCTACCGAGGCTCTATACTGAGATGATTATCTTGATACAAAACCACTCGCTCTGCAGGAACAGCAGCTTCTACATCTTATACTTTCTGCTTTAACACTAATGTAGGTTCATATCTGTAACGGAGCTGTCATTGCCCTTCGCCTTTCAAAAACTGTCAATTCAACGTCTCTTTACAGCAACAATTCACTAGAGCATTTTTAAGGCTATTACGTAGCACTATGCAGCCTTAACCATTCTGAGAGCAAGCAAATACCTTCCGCTGCTATGGAGAAATGCCACTAATTGAAAAGGCATCTTAGAGATAGCTCTCTAAATAACCAGCTACAGGCAAGTAATCTACTTCAGATTGTTTAAAAAAAAAAAAAAAAAAAACCAAACCAAACCCAAAAAAACTAAAAGCAGACACACCATTGCCATTATAAAAATACAGCCTACCGATCCTTAACAGAAAGAAACTGCATAAAGTGCAACTAATTACAGCAAACGATTAATTTATTTTAGATCTGACATGATAGCCTCTCTTATCAAGAAGATGCGTTGTTTACTTATGAAGCCAAGAAAAACATCATACCTTGTCATTAGTCTAAAGCGCATGAAAAATTATACCATCTTCAGAATATTTCTCTTGCTCGCTGTCATGATAAATTTTGCTAAGACTACATAATGACATCCTCCTGCCACTCAGACAGATGAGTTTAACAAAGGGAATTTTCAACATAACGTTGCTTTGAAAGCCCTGTGATAAGCTATTTGCTAACTACTCAAGAAATTTACAATTTAAATTAGATTAGCACTGCTGACAACAGACATCTTTGGAAGATAATTTTGTGAGATGACCGCAGATTAGATAACAGGAGCAGAGCACAAAGGCTGCATGGCCTATGTGCAAGCGGGTCCGTACAGCCACAGCTCTTGCTAAAAATCTAATCAGAACAAGGTAATTTATTTGGAATTGTTATACATTTATATACATGATATCCAGTTATACTAGATTTCTGTTATGCAAGATGGGAAGTACTGCACTCCATCTGAATTCTCATAATGGCAGGGGAAAAACAGAATATGGCTTCTAGTAACCTCTGACTTGCGAAGCGAGAACATCTTTCAGGTGCTAAACTCTGAGAATATTCGTTCTACTCAACTTCTGGCACCAAACTCAGAGCCGCTCTGAAGCCTCAATTATCAGTGGAGCTTCCAAAGCACAAGTGAGGGGACCTCTGTTAGGGATCTCTCTCCGTGCTGACACACAGAAAGCCCAACCCTCAGTTTAGTGGCTCACATTTAAGAAGCAGGTACGTGTCCGTTGCACAGAAGAGGAGTGAGGTATGTGTCATTCTGAATCAGCTTCCTACCTGGGGGTGGCAGTATCTTCTGTCTGGCAAAGAATTCTTGTTTGAAAGTAAAGGCAATATATGATGGACAAACTCCAGAATCACTTCAGTCCCTCCTTAATGCCAGCAAAGGAAGGGGAAGAGAATATTCCAGGGTATGCTGCATTAGCCACCGCATACGGGCACAGGAAGGTGGATCAGACCCTGTGTGATCTTAGGAAGCTCATCTCCTTGGGTGCCATGGACCTCCTGACCACTTTCGGGAAGGACTGATCCCTCCTTGTGACTACAGTGAACTGGGAAATTAGTTTCCTAAATTGGATACTTGAAGTTCAGCAGTGAATATTTTCCTTCCTATAAAATACGCACAGCAATCTTTTTGTGGACTATTTTAGGAAAGAAAAACACAACATATGTGTCATAAGCTAAATGGATCTACTCACATATAAATATATACATACATGTGCAGAAGTGTATTTATACATATACTGTTTGCCTACAAAACATGCACATTCACAAAAAAAATAGGCTGTAAATTCATCCTGCTAAACATTCATTCCTGTTAAGCATGCACACAGAATATTTTCTAAATCCAAATTTGTAATTAGGAGGAAGAAAAGGCAGTTATTTTGTTATAGCCACGCAAATACCAAAATAACTGCTGGCTGTAGTCAGTTTATTGAACATGGTGGTCCATAAATTCCAACATGTGACTGTGCTCAAACAAAAAACATACAAAGCTGCTGCAAAAAATAAATGGAAAATTGGATCTAGCGACAAAGGCAAACCGCAGGACTGGATGCGCAACAAATGGGTCCCAACGCCTCCACACCAAACACGTATAACAAATCGTGTCTGAAACAAGCTCCTAGAAAAAAAGACAAATCTTACCTGATATGGTCTCACTTTATGGTGAATTTCTTGAATTCCAACCTCTCTTGTCCTTACATCACGACACTAGGAAAATAAAAGGAGGGAAAAAAAAAATTACATAGGAGAAAAACATTAGGCTCTGATACATACAGATTTCCAGCCACCTATTGGGTTCAAAACTAAACTGAAATAGCATGAAGTTGCGCAGATGAATTTCAAATGGGTAGACTTCAAAACAAAAATGCTCACCGATCCATCCCTAATATACCTCAGGAAGAGGTCCTAGTGCTAAATGGAAAGACATGCTGGCAAAAATCAATTCACTAAGCAACCATTATGGCTCATGAGGAAACGTACCCTTTGATTCACAAACAGCAGGGTCTGGAGGCAAAGTCAACATACATTAAAAAATAACAGAGAAAAAACCCCAACTTTGGTGTAATCCATTTTTACCCTACATTGGGAAGGTCTAACACTGGCAAAATTTATGCCAAGGCACCAGCAAGTCCTTTAATATCCAGTTTTTGAACCTCAGCAACCCTTTTCTTGCATTTAAATGAGGACAGCTGCAGAAGCCCTACCCAAATATCAGAAAGTAAAGCTAATGTTGATCTGGCACCTACAGAGCATCACCAAGGCTTGGGACCAGTGATGGAGAAAATAAACGACAGCCAAAAGAAATCTTCCCTCCCTTAGCAGTCAGACAGAGGAGGAGATGAGGTTCCAAGCTCGGTGCTTGAGAGATGGGTTACAGTTTGCATAAACCTTTGTGCTTCTCAGTAAAGCCAATGAAAGTCAAATACTCTGGCACCCATTCACATAAGCAAACAATTGTGATAGTATAAGCACTCCTACTGTGGGAGACTATGTGCATTCACGTCTTGGTGGGTTTATTGGAAAGTCCAATGCTAAGCTTAACCCAACTTTTGTCAGCAACATGCAGCCACAGTAGTTTTACCCAAAGCAGCTGAGTTGCAAATGCTCATTTCGTTCCGCTAGCACTACTAGATGTGGAGGCAAGGGAGATAACCTCCACCAACGGGCTAAAATTGCTTTAATAGTAACAACACCTACCTGCCCATGTATTTCCAAAAAGCCAGACTCTTAGACAAGGAAAGAATGTGTGAAAATCCAATTCACACAGAAACTCAAGAGTACGCAGAAGAAGCAGAGCTCTATCTCATGTCCTGTCCTTCTCTGAAGGCTTTTAAATTCCATTATCTATATAAAGCAACAATCTCCCAAATAGCAGAAAAAAAGTGATGGTTAAAAAAAAAAAAAAAAACCAAACAACAAAACCAAAACACAGTGGGCTATGGTAAAATCAGGATGCAGTGTCATACCAGAATCCTTGAGTAGAGAAACTCTTCTCTGCTTTACAGTTTCCTAGCTACATAAACAGCACAGTAAAAGGCAGAGAAATGTCCACCTTTCATTAAGAACCCCAGAACTGAGGAAGGTCAATGTATTCTGGGATGCTGCTTTAAAATTTCGTGTCCCGACTGCCTATCTCCACTTGCACTCAATGGCTTGCGACCATGAAAACCAGCATCTGCTCCCTCCAACAAGGCTCCTCGAGAATAATTTCTTTCCAACAACCACAGACACAAGTTGCAGTGTTGGCATGACTGATCCCCATCCCTCAAACGCACTCCTCATCAAGCCATTCCCCAAAGATGGATGCCAGAACTGCCAGAGCTGGTCAACTGGCTGATTTTTACTATCGAGCCTGCAAATTTATAAGATTCCTATAAATCCCTCCCTTGCTTTGGTCTTTTTCTCTCCTTTTCCAAGCTAAGAGACGAGAGGACAAAGCATATTTATAGCTTTCTCCTATGTCACAAGAAAAACACAACAGTACCTCACATTTCAAGCTATATTGCAGCAGAATGGTTCCTCATTCCACCAGCTGCAGTGTTTCTGCCTCACTAAATTAAAATCTGTAATCATCTGCACAGCAGAGATATTTACAGATTTGGTTCTACTAAAAGCGATGACTGCCAGCCCGACAAGCCCTTTAATGGTTCAGTTCAGCCCTGACTGCCGTGGATCAGCCATCCCTGCTTCTCCAGCTGGTCTTGAACAGGTTCAGATCAAATGATGTGGTTTTAGTATCAAACCCTGTGGGAAGAGTTCACTAGTAGCCCTAAAGAGCTTGATTGAAAAGCTGCACCACGGAGGTTGTCTCCCCTGCTTGGTTTTGAAGTGAAAAATCAGCGGGAGGGATGGAAGCTTCTGTGGATGGCAAAGCTGTCTGCCAAATCCTGGCTTGCTGCTGGAGAGAGACTGGAAGGAATGATTTAAGAAGAACGTCCAGGGCATCAGCTTAGGAGAGATTAAGTGGTATGGAAAGCCCAGCTGGAAGGAAGACAGTCTGGAGTTTCTTTTCTGATCTTTTGCACTGCAACTGCAAGACCCAAGTGCGATGGCAAAGGCTGCAAGGAGTTAGATGTAGCCTAGAGAACTATCCATGTTAAATACCAAAAATACAGGTCAGATGCACAAGTTGATGTGGCACTACAGGCATACACGCAGTAGCCAAAGACTTTATTTCTGGATGCAGTAATGCCTTAAAAGCTCTTTAAAAAAAGCTGAGCTAGAAAGAGGGAGCGCTAAATCACAATATAGACACATGGAACAGTTGTTGCAAAGATCTGCCCCTGCGTGAACCCCAGGACACGAAAGCAATTAAAGCCCTTTGGAATAGTCTCAAGAAGCATGGGATTTGTGTGATGTTTTGTCTAGGAAGTCAAGACATCCCAAGGAAGAAAGAAGTTGGGCATAACTTTACCGGAGGATCTGCAAACTGTGGCTGATAACCAGGTTTCAGAGGGAGGTTCAAACGGTGAGCAGTGTCACAGCAGACCATGAGGGGCACTGTGAATGCCAACTGCTGCAGCCATCTTCTGAGAAAAATCAAGACTGAGTATATGTACCACCTCCTGACTTCAAATACAAGCGTAGTTCCTCCCTCCCCCTCCTTCTCTCCACCCCCATTTATATTTTTATTTGGCCTTAGAAATATCAAGAATATCAAGTCTCATTTGTTTCTGCTGAAATCTCTCTTGCAAGATTTTTCCGGCCTCAGACTAAGTGCTTTTCTTCCAATTGTTCAGTCAAGTAAGTGCATGCGTGGGAAAAAGAAAGGAAGGAGAATTTCTAATAGCATAAATTAAAAAGAAACCTTCCTGCTTTCTCTCCGATTTAAGAGTTTCATTCTGCTAAAAAGCAGAATATCACAAACTAGTTAGCAAACACCTTCAGGAACAAGGTGAAAGCGCTCAACTAAAAATCAACTAAACAAAAACAGCCTTTCAGAAGTATCATCAAGGTGCTTTTTAGTCATTAACAATTTTTTGAAAGACCTTTGATGCAGATGGTTTTAGTTCAGCAGTAAACCTGGCTCTCATCGTGTCTTCTAGTTATTACTTTCCTCTCTGCTACTGTTTGTAAAGTCATCAAGCAGCTCTCCCTCGGTACCAATTGACAAATATTTTACCTGTGTCCCAAGATCTTTCATCCTGGCCAAGGCAAGCTCTCTCAGGTTCCCGTGCTCCACTCCAGAGCTAACCAGTGGCATTGGGATATCTCTGCATACAAGAGGAAAAACAAAAACCTCAAACAACACACTACAAAGCGCCATTATGGTCACCAAAGCCCAGATCCCAAATAGCAGACCACAGAACTTACCTGAATTACCTTTGTTTCAAGTCTTTGGCTGAACAAGAAGTAACACAGGCAAACACAACTAAAAGCAGGAGAAAAATGAAGGGAAAAAGCTACCGATTTTATTTTAGTAAAAAGATTGAAGACAAAAATAGGCTTTTACAATCCTATGAAATAGGTGATAATTTTGCTTTCAGTTCTTTGCTTGGAAGTCTAGAAAAAAAAGGATCATCCAGCCGAGCCTGTGCTCTGCCTAGGGCTCCAAGTCAGATGTCCTTCATGGCATCTGTTGCTGGAGACCAACACTTGGGAACCAGACCGCATCCTTCTGCAGTCTCCAAGTTGAATGCCCATCAGGGAAAATTAATCAGAATTACAACATTTTTATCTTGCGAAAAGTGAAAAAGTTCTGTTTAGCAAATGATTTGCAGCAAAGCCCAGCCAGAAAGTCTAGGGCCTTCCTAGGGGAATGTAAATCACGAGTCTGCAAATGGCAGAACTCCTTCCTTCAGTTCTCCAAGAAAAGTACTAAGATAAAATTTGAAAGCACGACCAGGTTTGGCCTCTCCGCTACCTTTCCAGGGCAATTTGTCCCACTAGAGATTAGAAAAGCACGATACCATCCCTTAGGGAAAGGAGGATTTATGCATCCAGATCAAGCTGAACAAGAAACATGTGTCTTACTGGCACATCCCACTCCACACACACACCTTCCATCTAATGCTGTGCTACACAGGGATGTCAAATGCTTCTCCCTCCCCCTGCTCAAACCCCACCCTGGCACCTCTGATAACACACCACCCACAGGCACTGCTGTGTCAGCCAAAGCCCCTCGGATCTTCTACAGGGAAAAAAAAGACTATACAAGTATGAAAGATGCCCAGTAAACCATACAACAGGTCAGTCTCAAAACCGGGCTCAAACATTCCTCGGCGAATATTCCTCCTTTGTCTATGCAAAGGTTCAACAGAGTAAAACCCAGAATATCACAGAAAACCATACAGAGAATGGGATGGTTCAGGGAATTGGTAATGTAATTAGCTTAATCCATGTTGGTTCAGTAGTGATTGAAAGTCATCACCATCTAGCAGCTGTCTGATGACCTCTGTAAACTGTATTAATTGATCTATTTAGTTCCTTGAGGACTTGCATTCACACCATGGCCCTCATTAACAATTACTGGTTTTGGCAGTAATTGTATAAAAGATAAAGGTCTTCAAGGGTCCTAAAGACCCGACCCTTGTGCTGCTTCAGCCTCGTAGAAGTCTGACACACTGGCAAAGGGGGCAAGAAAGGGAGTTTTCCTGTAAAGAATGAAAACAAGGGCTTCAAGACTCCAGGATTCTCCTCCCATTTCTGCATCGCACTCCAATTTTGGCACAACTTCCTTCTGCATAATGGAGACCCTGTGTTTTACTTTCCTCCCGTTTTCCCAGCCCTTTTTTCTATAAAGCCAAAGGGCCTATGAAAAATTCCTCGTCTCTTACGCTCGCATGCCAGAAAGTTGAGGCAAAATACAATTAGCTAACCGGTTCATTTATTGGGTGGATTTCTTTGAGTAAATAAGACACTGCAGAGCCAACACAACATAGTTTAAAGACCTTCAATTAGAGGAAATGGGCACTTCCCATTGTGACTGAAGAACACAGCAGAGGAGAACAGCATTTTCATCAGGGTATGTTAGATCTACAGCGATAATCTAACTAAACGCCTTTCTTCTAATTATGGAACAACTCCAAAAAGTCAGGCTGTATGTATTTTCCCTACAGGGACACAGATAAAACATCCTGACATCTTCCAGTACCAGGTCTTTAGCTAACTCCAGAGTCAGCTATGAAACCGTAAATGAAGTACTGCAAATAAAAGACAGATTACAACATACAGTAACTTGAGCCTCTCTCATTTGCCTACTAGGAAGCAAACAAAATTAAAATATGAATGTGAAAAATAAACTTTTTAAGAAATCGAAAGCAAGAAATAGGTTTCCCATCCCCACTTCAGATTAGGGCAAAGTATTTAAGTAAGTATCCTGTGTGCATCATGAGACACTAACTGCCTATTTTGAATAGCCACAAGACAGCATTGTACCAGTGATTTTTGGACCTGTTAAAATGCTAAACAAATTCAGGGATACGGGGGATTAAATCCTGACCTTATTAAAGTTAACGTGCAATTTGCCAGAAGGTTCAACGAGGCCTATTTAATCTTCTATTTTTCAAACATTTTGCATTACTTAAGACACTTGTGAAGCAGTTGACTGAAGCACAAAGTCTAAAGACCTTGAGTCTGCTTTCAGCTCTGATTTACTAGATGATCTCGGTTGAGTAACGTATTTTATTTCTTCATACCTACATCTCCCCATCACTACAGTGAAAATTGCATTCATATAAAACACCAAGATCCATGAAAGAACGTCTCAAGGTGCGTGGCACTACTCCTGTAATTTCACACTTTCTCGCACATCAAAGCACTTTGGTGATAAATACAGTATTAAGCATCTCTAACAGTTACAAAACACCTTGGAAGATATATTCTCCTCCAACCAGTCATTAGCAACGGCATCTATTTTTTTTTTTAAAAAAAAAAACATATTTAACCTGGTTTCCTGAAGCAGAAAGACTTCTACAGTGTTTTGTCAGTGACACCTCTTCCATGCTCACCCGAATCAGTTAAACTGATTATCTTGAGTGTGTGACAGGCTACAAAAACATCGAGTCCTTTATGTTGCCTCAAAACCTGGCACTAATGAACAGAGACTCCAAATAGTGGTCCTGGTAAGGAAGGGCATAGACAATTCAGTCTTTTTCTGGTGGTTTGCTAGAAAACCACACATATCAAACAGCCAGTCATTATGCAGAGAGCTAGGGACAAGCTGCCATCCAGGGCACAAGCTGAATCTGAAAGGATCGTGGAAACAGAGCCTGAAATGCAAGATGTGAAGGATGGAGGACTCATGGCAGCAGGCTGGAAGGAGGTGGAAAGGCCCCAGGACAGCAACAGAGAAAGGGAAAAATGTTGCTGTCCTCAGCGACACAGTGCTGGGAACAGGTCAGAAATGTTTTTGGAAATCTGGCTTTATTTATTATTCTGTTACAGAGTCACACAATGGCCCTGAAAGCAATTTAGATCAAAGTAATAGCTTTTGGACTTTGCACTGGAGGTGTAAAAATCTGTAATCACCACAAACAAGTTTCAGATAACACGAGCCAGTCAGTAAGAAAACAGTTATTCCACTGGAACATAATAACTGACAACTGTATGACAGCTTGATGGAGGCTGCTGCTGTTGACAGATGAAACCAGTCAAGCTCAGGCAAACCAGCACACCAAGCAAAGACTCTTCCAGGTCTGAGTTCCTCAGGAGAAGGCCTGCCAGGCTGCAAACTCATGCCGTCCTCTGAGAAAAACCTGTTCGTTTTGGACACGATGCTATGGAGATAGCATCTCACGAACAAACAGGCTGTTGTGTCTGTAGTGGAATTAATGAGGAAGATGGAAATGTGCAGGGAGAAAAGGTAGGAGTTTTGTCTTTAATAATGCTCCTACAAGCCATGTGAAAAGCTTGGGGGAATATCAAGTAGAAATTTCCCACAAGCCGTGTTTTGCTTTCTTCATCAGTACCACATCCTTCTCAGAGTTCGGCTACAGGCACCAGTTTCTCACAGTGACAAAGATCTGAAGACAGGCTCTCCTGGTCGCTGCAACTGCGCCTCAGTTCCTACAGACTGCTGCATCACAATCACATTCATAAGCCGAAACAAGCTTCCCCATATTCATTATTTAGCTTTTTTTCCTCTTTTGTAACTTTGGAAAGCTACTCCAAAATCTCAGTCTTAATTGAAAACTCCCAGCTTCCTGCCTCGTTTTATGCAAGGCTATTTCTTACTTTCTTTCTTTGCCCAGATCGATGTTCCTATTTCTTATGAGGTTATATTCCTTCTCTCATAGATTACAGAGGTCATTTATGTCCACATCTGTCCTTCAAACAAGAGACTGATGCTTTTCTGCACACATTTCCACAGTTTATTTCCTTGAAGATGGGGATTATTCCAGACAAGATCTTACCAAAGCCTTGTCTGGCTGATGCATTAACACTTTCATCTCTAAAAAGAGTTATCCTGAAAAAAAATGCTTTTCATGGTTGCATTCACCAGTGGCTTATTCATACTGCAAACCAAGACGCTAAGAACTTTTCCTCCTCTGCTATTTTCACGTGGTGATCTTGTGGTTTGCAGCAAACCCCCTGCTCCAGAGTCTGACCTCAAACCTCCCTGAACTGCACCTCAATCCCATCCCTAGCACTCCAGCCTTTGCCATCACCAGACCCTGCTTGTGCATCCTCTCTCCCTCTCTCTTTCAGTGACGCTTCCCAGCCCCGCAAGGCTTCCTCAATGCCCTATTACTTTTTGTGTCATTGTAAATACAATTTTGAGCAACATTAGGTTTTAAATGCATGTTTGAGAAACTTCCACTGATAAACCCAGGTCCATCCTTCCTTTGCCAAAGCTACCCAGCATTTCTTGCCTTCAGCCTCCTTCTTCTCTACCATGTTTCTCTGCTTATCCCCACTCAGTCACATTTCTGATAGGGCACAAAATCAAATGCCTTAGAGATGTGGTTTAATGCACAAGGCTTTCTCTTTCTGCCTGCTCTTGGAGAGCTAGGCATTGGCACTGTTTCCAGCTCATGTAGCTGGAAGCCAATGAAGTATTGTCTGCACATGCAAAAATAGGCAAGTATGCTATAGCCTCCCTTCCTATTATCATACAGATTTAGGAGATAACAGAAGAAAAATAATCCAAGGAAGACCCCATACTGAAAAAACAGTGCTAAATGAAGTATTATCTATCATCCTGGGAGGTAAATGCCGGAAATAATGACATGACCATAGTACCTTTACAAAAACCCGGCAACACCCACAGGGAAAGAAAGGAAGTCTCTATAGCCAAAAAAAATTACACACCTCGCAGCTCCTGCAATAAATACAGGAAACTTCACCCACAGCCAAGAGGCAATTATCCATCAATATCATCAAAGTACTATGCGTGCTGTATCCTTTGCTGGTGTCTGGCAGCAAAAGCGGGGCCTCCAGAAATCTTCAAGTTTCTGGGTGCATTAGAGAGGCAGTTCAATTTAAATAGCTTCTCATTCTACCTGGCCTTTTCCATTCTGAATAGATAGGAAGCAGTTTTAGAAATCTTTAGTGCGTTAATGATTAAGTCTGAAAAATAACAAAAGGCTCAGTCAGATCTTGCTGTAATTAAAGAATCCCTCCAAGTGCAATAAATCAATATACAAGGCCTACCACAGAAAATTACCTCTGAACACGGTACACACGTGTCCACGGTGGGACAAGGGCCAGAATTCTGGCCACCAGATCCACAAGAGTGCTGGGGGGGTAGCTCTTGTATCTTCCAGTCTTCCAGAGCTCGTACAGACCAGTGCCACGGATGACTAGTGTTGGATACAGCTTCATGCCGTCTGGGCGAAAAGCAGGATTCTCAAAAAACTCCTGTGAAAGCAGAACAAACAATGTAAGTCACGGCAAAACAAACTACATGTCCTGGGACTTCAGTGCCCCAACAAAACTAATTTTGAGACAGATTTTGTAAAAGACTATTGTAAGTATGTTTTACAAATTATTGGCTTACACTGAGTTGCCAGTATTTATCAGTATACAATATTTTTTTAAAATAAAATGGTATGTTCTAGATTTAAAGAGAAGGCCACTAAAGAAAAAAAAAATCTACGACAATGCTATAAGTCAAATCTGTACCTTACTTCTACCTTTCAGCATGAATACAACAGCTATTGCACCATTTATTGTAACTGACTCTGCTCAGAATTAGAATAACAGAAATGAGTGTACTTATCTTCAATCTCAGCAGACCACATTTAGAGATTAATCAATGTGTCTGGGACACATCATTTGAATAGCAATGAAGAAAAACAGATTTATTCTACAATGATGTTCTGAACAATCCTGGAGAACAGGAAGACAAACAGTATCTCCTGCTAACTCCTATGACTAAATCCCAGCATAGAACTGCAGATTGAACAGCACTGGCTCACACTACGCAATAATCGCATTGGGTTTTTTTGCAGACTGACAATTAAAATAAAACCGCTCACAAAAAAAATAAAAAACCAGGCAAGGCACCCTGAACCAAGCAACCATTAAACTGACTTAAATGGTAACATGGCATGCATTATAATAGCATCTACAGGCCAGATCCAATACTGGATTAGACTGCTGCACACTTGAAATCTACCACTTGATCCCTCCCCAGGATTGTATTCTCACAGTAATAAAAAAAATACTAGTTAGTTAAGCTGAGTTAATGCCAGGCTACTTGCGGCCCCACCAGCTGCTGCGCTAGCTTTGGTACTCACCAGCACTTTGCCAAAGTGCTTCAACACATTTGTGTGGCCCAGAACCACTCAGACATTTTGCCACGTTTCTTACAGCCACTGCGTGTTAAACCAGCTCCCGGAGCGCTCCAGCAAACCTCGACGTTGGAATAAAGCACCACGAGCAGAGTGGTGGGAGCTGGACCTCCCCACCTGGGCACCTCTGAACAGCTCCCTTGGCTCCCTGTGCTTCACAAAACCACACCACAGCACGATAAAAAAAAGCAGCAAACGGTTTGCAGCTACGCTTAAGCACACCAAAATGGATCTGCACGGATTCGAACGCATGCTAGATCCAGCGCAAGGACGGGAAGAGGCAAGCAAGGTCAGAGAAATAGCAGGACCACGTCAGCCCAGGCTGTTTCTGGCAGGTTCCATGCCTAAGCCCGGGGCCAGCTCCAGCAGCCTCTGCCCCGCACGCCCACACTCCTGTGCCACCCTACCTGCTGTGCGGCTACAGAGAAAAACAGACCGGAGAGCTAACCCTGCTGAAAAAAGAAACCTGTTAAAAACATATCTTTTCCAGGCAGACCAACCTCCTGAGCCGTTTATACACGCCCTCATAAACATGGAGACAGGGACAACCGAGTCACTTTAAGAGACAAAACAAGACCTGCACCGTGGATAGAGTCCACGCTGCTGCTGCAAAATTAACTGTCAAATTCTGCATTCGTGGCCTGAGGAGGCTTCAGCCATCGTCATCCCAGCAGCGCTGCTGGCTTAAGGAGCAGTAAATCCCGGATGGCCCCACAAAGGAAAAAACAACACAAAGGTGAGGTACTGGTTTTAAATTTTGTAGGGTTGTTTTAACTCGGATCAACTCACTGATTTGAGTTACCTGCAGCCTCGCAAAACCGTTGTGCCAAAAGCTGCAGCTGCCGAGAGAACCTTATCCAGGCACAGCTTCATTGGGCTCACCTTGTACAGAACTGCTAAACAATTTGGTTCTCCACCCTCACCCTCCAGGAGGGACAACTAAAACTCATTTCTCCTCAAAGAGTATCCAAGACACAAGACCAACCATCCCAGGCAGGTAACACACCTTGTATCCCATTAGGCTGCATTATCTGTAAAATAAATGGTTTACAAGGAAGTTGGCCAAAGGCAGATCACTCTCTACCCCAATGTCAAGGTGCTCACTCTGGAGTGTGTGTAGGTATAAGGAGGGTCTCCTCCTTTCCTGAAGACTGTTTATGTATTCCATAATCACTCCCGTTCGTCATGAATCTCGCACGGGCACCACAAGATGAAAAAGCATACTTATCCTGCCAGCTCCATGAAATAATAAAATCTTCGCCACCACCTCAGAGGACAGGACATAACTGACTCATTCGGAGGCACTCTGGGCTGGTTTGTGCTGCAGCTCCACAGGCAGCAGTTGTGATGGCTCCCTGCCCACGCTCCCAGCCGGGCCATCCTGCTCCCCGACCTCGTGGCAGCTCCGATTCCTGACGGACCCTCGACCAGGATGACCCACCTCACTAACTACTGTGAGAAAACCCAACATGCGTTTTGGGAAGAGTGCTTTTCTTTCGTTTCAGCGCTGGGCTGGTTTACAGAGCCAGCTACTGAGCACCACTGATGAAGAGCAGAATATCTCAAGTTGGAAAGGACCCGGAAGAATCATCAAGCCCAACTCCCAGTAAGGAAGTAAGGTCAGAAACAGGATCTGTCCGCATGTGACAGCAGGGGACCATTAGGTCTGCCTAATGGTATTCTCTTGGAAGTGTGTCCCCTCCCCTCTGCCCTAAGGGTTCAGTTTTTTACAGGTCAACACAGTTGCTGGTGGCTGTCCGAGAAGGCAGACACGCTCTGCCCTTGGCTGACCACTCTTACCACTTCTCCCGTGCTGGCCCTGGTGTGCATCTGATGCTCAAGATGCAAAGAGGGGGGAAAAAACCCATTATTCACTGGACTAATTTTCAAACCAGCCGGCTGAAGCAGGTGTGTCATCCAAAGTCATACAGCATATGAGGTAATGTAGGGTCAGAAAAATAATTCAGAATCCTGTTGTCCTGGAACAACCCGAAAGGACAGACTTACACTTTCTGTAGGTGGCTAGAGGTGCTCTAATGTAAAGCAAAGCAACTGTGAAAGAAGGAATAAGAAAATCATGCAAGAGGTGACTGTTCTAATGAGAGGAGCTCTATGGCCAAGCAGCACTGAAGAAGAGAAAGACATTAAGGAAGACAAGAAAAAGACATTAAGACAGTAAGGAAGCAATGATGCTTCCCCAGTGAGATACAGGAAAGAAAATAAACCACTCCAGCAAGAAAAAAAAAAAGGCTTCCAGTAAGGTTATGTATTAATATTCGCAACAATACTGAACTGAATGCAAAAGCATTTATGATTCACCAGCCAGAATATTTAAACATTCACTGATTTACATTGCAGATTAAAGGCAGGCATCATCACAGCACTAAGGTTAGTGCAGTCAAAGGCAAGGTCAAAATTTAAGGTTTCTAATCACACTGTGAATTTTGTCACTTCATGTACACTGCACATTTTATGTCAATGTATTAAGCTGGCTGATAATGCTACTTCACATTTCAGCAATGCTGGCATTAAAAAAAAAAATCAACATATTTTCGTATTTATTTCTTAAACTCAAAATATTCCTGAAGTTTAATTTTTTCAAAAGTAATTAATTTCAAACAATGTAACAAAGCAGTGTCTCCTTTTTTTGGTTGAACCCCTTTTTCCAGCAGTAAACTTTAAATAGTTTCTGTAAATCCCAATATTTAAAGGCTTAACCTTTTCCCATTTACAAACAGTTTTGATTAAGTCTGTTGTGAAACAAAGGAACTATAAAAAGCTAATGCATGCCAAGCTTTAGCAGGAATTGTAGCCCTTTCTTTTTTTTAATTAGACACCTTAAAAGCTGTCTTCGACTGATAAAAACGTTCGGAACGGTTTACTGCCAAAACAAATTCAATCCCTAAAACAACATTTGTTCCAGAGACCACCATCCACAGCACCACTGGAGTCAACAGGAGGATTTCCAGCAGCTCCAGCACGCACTCAGTCAGGGCTTAAATCCACATCTGCTAATGCACTGTGAAGTTAGAGGTTAAAGATGACCTAGAGAGAAAAAATCCTCACCTATTTCCAGTCGTTTTGAATCATTTGAGGATGCACCGTAGTGCTCTCGCATGCCTCAATATTCCAAATGGAAGCACATACAACTTCAAAGCTACTAAACCAATTTCTTTGAAGTTTTCTCTCCTCTAGCTAAAAACTGTAAGCCAACTAGCATTTAACATGTCTCATATAATAAGATTATCGTGGTGGTTTAATAGTAATAAAAAAAGGTTAATTCAGATCAGCTGAAACTTGGTCTGGAGGTTCACATACATGGACCTTTTCATGCCCTAAAATAACTTTTCTCATAGCCTTGCACAATTTATGTGATATTAGAGACAATTTCAGCACTTTTTCTCAGTAAGTAATGGAATGAATAACCAGAGAATCCTGGAATTCACCTTTTTTTTTTTTTTTTGCTTCACCTGAGCTCCATTAAACATACTTTACTCGTAGGAACAGCTGCTCTGTGAATTACAAACAATGAATCTTAATAAGATCCCATCAACACACATTCAGGCTACAAGGTTATACAAGTTAGCCACTAACATGTTTTATGAGAACAGTAATTGATTTTAGTAGCATATGCCTTTGTTGTAGAAGTTCCCTGGTATTAAAGCTAATGGCATCCATAGGATCCATTCATCCACCACCTCATAAACTCACTGCCACTATGAATAATCAGGGTCCAATGGGTGTAAAATTAGTCATTCAGATGCCAAGAAACCACTGATTTTTTCCATCAAGGCAGACGTATCAAAGTGCATGACAGAATCCTTTTGTCCAACTCCCATCCATTGCTTTGAGCCTTAAAAACTGCATGACACTGTAATTACTGTCCGAGAAAAAACATTAGTTGAACACCAAAAGTTAACGTAATGCTGTGTGAACCAAAAAATGATCAGAATAAAGAGGAAGCAGAATCAGAAGATGACGTCCTGAACTCAGATATTTCACCTTTTTAAATAGATAAGCCATTAGTCACCCACTTATCTGTTTAGAGTTGCAAGAGAAAGGCCAAATGATTTGGGATCATGAGACCACACAGCGGTTTGGTTCCATTTTCAAGGTTGGTAATAGCACAACTCAGCCCATATTAAAAGATTATACCTTGCAGTTTTAATCTGATTCTACTGACCACTTCTGAGTACAGAACAAATTAGAAACATGTTTTGAAGACACCCAAAAGCTGCAGTTCTCCAAAAAGAGAAACATTCTTTTATGGGATTCCACTTCACCATTTTACAGACCAAAGATTCAGGCTGCCATCTTTAATCTTCTTGCTCTCAAGATGTTCAGCTGTTTGAGGAGATATCAGTTATAGGATAAGTGCAGCAATTTTTAAAAGCAATTTACTAAAATGTCAGGATTTGTTAAAAATAAAGGTCACCAAAATCTATTTTCTAATGACCGTCCAGGTGCCATTCAACCTCATTCTTGAATTGGTTCCTTTACTACAGTCCCTGCATTAAAGAGATGATTAAATTCACGTCCGACTACATTAAGATGAACATTATCTTAACTCTCCATATTACAGCATTCCTTATCTCCATCAGCTGTATTATTTATAACTATGAATACTGGTAGCACTTGAAAGCTACCGTGTTGAATGACACTTCCAACTCTACAGGGAACAATCACTTAGTAGTTTAATTATATGCATTAACAGAAGCTTGTGGCTCAAAAAATGTGGCTCTGTTTTAACTCTAAATTTGCATTTTCCCCTCTTTCTTGTAAATGTGAGTCTAATTAAAATGTGATGAGAGGATCTGCATTCACTGATACTGACAATGGCCTACTGACCGAGAAGTATAGACTAAATTGTGCTTTTTTTACTGCCTTTGGAGCAGCCTGGGAACACACACATCGTCAAGCACCAGTTGTTACCTGGGAAGCAGGGAAGTGTGGTGCCAACAGCAAGCTAAGCGGTCATTTTAACCACTTAATTGTTAAGTTCAAGTCCCCTAACATCAAGATCTTTCCATTATATGACTTAGACTTCTATTAAGTTACCAGAACACAGTAAGATACTACTTGTTAGCTGCCCCGAACACCACCTGTTTGCAGACTCCGACTTGCGATAAATGGGGTTTTAGATGTAGTTTACCACTCAGTGGGCAACGATGAAAAAGAATCTTATTTATTGCGCTGCATATTGTAAGTACATGTATGTTACATGCTGTGGTCATACACACACAGTGTGTGCACGTGTGTATAGCAGAGCACACGCGAACACAAATGCAGTTAGAGCAGTCAGTGGTGATAAAGCAGATCAACCCCCTACGAAAGGGAGGCAAACTCTCTAGCATTTCACCCGCAGCAAGCTGGAGCTTGTTCTGCTGACTGCAGGCACACCCACTCTTCAAGGTGTCTTTACCTGACACTTATTTTAAATACACAGAATTAAAATACAATTGAAACATTTTTTTTTCTAATATAACCTGGGGAATTCCTAAAGTTGCCTTGGGTTTGTATAAAGATGGTATGTTGATATTAATTGTGCCAAGTACACCACTGCTTCTGAGGCCCATCAGGTGTTATTTATCCAAAGAAGCAACACTCTGTCCATTCAAATGTTCTTTGGAGGAGTGAACTTTACAGTTCAGTTAGGAAATCCTGTTGCTAAAACAGTGATGTTTGATGCAACACGGCAGCATTTTTAATTAAGCTCTTCTGAAATGCCTATGTTACTTGATAGATGCTGTTGTGAATCTCTATAAAATTGATTCCACGGTGAACGTAAAGCAGAAATAAATCAAGTCACTTCTGCTTAATGTCTGCACTTGTGACAAAATCTCCTATAGATGTGACCACTGGGCAAAAAGTCTCTAAAGAGATGATCCAATTTCCAGCTCTCCTGAAAGCACCTGTAAAGCATTCTCCAATCAAGGGAGGAAAGACCATTTTCCAGTTAATTGTTATAACCTTCCTGACTATCGACAGCTATTTATTAAAATCCTTCCAGCTCCTGACACATTCAAGCCTTCAAATTTCACCACAAACATGATGATGAAAACTACTAAGCCAAGAAAACAGGGGCATAAACCCCAAGATTTCTGCCGTGAGAGGGTCAGTTCTGTGATGATGACCGGCATCTATTTTCAGCCTGTCCACCTGCAAATCTCTTTGACACTAGTCCATATTAGTGTGCAGAAAAAAAGTACATCAGAGATCTTAGCACAGTAATGCACAGTAGGTGAAACGAAAAAGGCCGTTTCCTATTAATTTTGCACATTTATTTTGCTAGTCTTTAAATCCCTTAAAGGAAGATGCTCAAAATATTAGAGAAGTTTATCAGCAGCACATCACTGCAGAGCTTGATATGCCTTACTGAACTATTACAATAGCGCAAATTAACAAAAAAATGTGTGTTTTCACTTGTTACTTAACAGACTAATCTATATGCTTACTGTAAGATGTTCTATAATGCCTCATGTGTAGACTTTGAATGTCAAATAAGAAAAGTGCATGTGCCTGCTGAGGTCCAGGGTGAAGAGCGCAAAGGATCTTGTAATTCACCCTTGAAGATGCAGGAAGCTGTCGTGCCTCCTCCCTTCCCCAACAGGCTCAAAACTCCAAATCCACAGGCCAAAGGGAACTTTTCCAGAAGCGTCTAACACAAGTGAATCCTCACCATCTCCAGCTTCAGTAAGAACACATTATCACATTAAACCCAGGAGCAAGCAAACTGCTTTTGGGGTACCAAGCAACCCTTACGGTAGAGCAACTGATAGGAGCATCTAGTCCACAGATGTCAAATTGTCTGCAGTGAGTTATTTACCGAGACTATGCACGTCACCAATTCCCTAATTCTCTACATGATATAGGGAACTGCTGCTGCCAGAGAAGGAGGGAACACGCCTGCTTCTCACCCCATCCCTCCCACAGTCTCTTTTTACTCCTGGACTGTCCGGATCTACAGGTTGCCTCTCGTCTAACACTCTGTTGGACAGTTACTCTCTCCAAGTTTGCACAGAATTTACCGCAAGGAGATCCCAGTCTGTGACAGTCCCCGGCGCTGCTATAATACAACTCAATAATAAGAAGAGACATTTAGCATTTGGAAGAGGCCTTGGGCATCAGCAGCATGACCTTGGAGCACGGTTTTGACTCCTGAACGCAGGATCTATCTGAACACCAAGACAAATCTCTCCAGATTGTGCTCACTGCACCGAGCAGTCCCATCTGCTTATTCTTGCAGGTGCTCCAAGTGAGTCTCCATTTATTACGCAGTTTTGGAGAAACCCATGAGAATACCTCAATCAATTTGCTGTGAAGTTTCACCTTCACTTTTACCAAGCACAGAACTCTGGTCTTTATGTTTCTGGAAGGGTCAGCTTTCCCCTAGGGCTAAGTACAGGAAATATAACATTTTTCACTGTCTTAAGTACACAATTTTTGCAACACAGATCCCTGTAAAGCATGTCTTCTACACTAAAAATCATTGAGATCAGCAACTCTATAATGTTTTTGATAATCTAATCCTGCTTCATCAGACCTCTCCTTTCCATAAGGAGCATCAGTACAATCATGTGCTCTCTCCCACCCCACTCAATGCTGCAAAAGCTTCTCTCATCTATGTTCACAGTAAAACCATTATGCTTTTCCAGTACGTTTTTTTTAATTAAAAAACAAAAACCCACAAACACACACAAATCCAACAACTGGGTCCTCAAAAATTTAATTTGGACATCATGGTTTATCTGCTCCAATGACAAGCATTCAGTTGCTGCTGCTGATTTATGCTAAAATACGTATTTTATTGAATATTGCTCTCTTTGCCTAGATGCTTGACAAATTTGCACTCTCTATCCAAGACACATCCCTTTATTCCTGCCCTCCTTTCTATTCGGCTTTATGTTCCCAGCCATATGCTCATTATTGACTTCAGCAGCAAGGGGCCTTAGTGAAAGAGCCCCAGAAAACAATTTCTGAATGCTGGCGTGAAAAACCACCACCTGAATAGACGGAGTAACTGTACGAGCCCATGCAACCCACAGTTGTCTGGGGCCCGTTAAGTGCACAAATGATCTTTTAGTTCAGGTCGAAAAAGGGTCTCAACTGTACCTTTATATTTAGCAGAACCTTTTTCTGAATGGGAGGCTATTTTAAAGCTAGTGATCGTTATTATCGTAACTTTTATGGCTGGCATGCTAGAGAAAAATGTGCGTGCGGACAAAATACTAATTCAGAAAGACAAAGGAACCAATCCAAGACCCTTAATAAATGCAGTTTTTCCACACAGCCTTGCAATTTGTCATGTCCATACTAATGGCATAGCAGTATGTACTGTTCTACGCAGTACAATGCGACATAGCAAAGATCACGCTGCTACTGAAACCGCCATCCTTTGCATTTTCTGGTTTAAATTGTGACACCCTAACCACATTACGCATGGATCCCCAAAAGATGCAGAAGATAAGGGACCAGTATTACTTGTACCTTTCAACCGATTCAGCTATTCTCCTCCTGCCCATTGTCACACCGAGGGCTGCAGCTTTCACTTCTACCTCCTTCCTACGTTGTGCATATCCAGAGAGAAGTCTGACCCGCTTTATAGGAAACACACCCAGAGCCACAGCAAACACAGCCAGCGAGCAAGTAAAAGTTATTTCCACACAGACACAGGGAGAGAAGCTTTGTGCACACAATTCAATCATCTGCAGAAGTGGGCACACAGTGGGGCTTTATCTAGATATTTTATCCACAGATATATGAATGCAATTATCTGCAAAAATAGTTTCTAAAAATAGCCCGTTCCTTACTACCATGATTCTCATTAACATAAAAATTACCATGGCGTTGGCCATAGTTCATGAAACTATAATTGTTTCCAAAGTGAAGAGCTTTTTAGCTCTAAGACTCCAAGAGAAGCTCTAGTAACTGAAGGACTGATCATTAAATACCATCTAATCTGTTTCTGTAAATGTGCCCATGAAAAGACAAATTTTCAGAGGTAATGCTGGCTACCTGCCAATAATAGTGTTTCAACGAGATGTTTAGTAGGAATTGAAAGGGAAATCATTTACCCCACTAAACATTTCAGAGCTATATTTAAAAACACAGATAATTGTCTTCCCAAAGGAGTAAAAATCAATGTAGATCAGCAGTTTAACTGTCTTTTATTACAGTTATTAAAAGCTCTTGATAGAGGTGCAATATATTAGTTTCATTATGAATTTCATCTCCTTGATAAAAGTGAGAGCCCTCGGGAAAACTATCTCCTTATTTACAGCTAAAGGCGATACAAAAGTGTTTAAAGTTTTACAACCGTGTCAAATATATTGCAAAGAGAAAGGACACTCACATCGCCCACTGCATTACATGAACATGAGAAAGAAAAATAATGGTCAACACAAGCAAGAAGGCTGCAGACCTCTGCATAATTTACACTTGGTTCATAGATGCATCAGGCATTTCACTAAAATTAGTCTATTTCTGGGAAATGCTTATTTTACAGTTCCTTCAGGAAAAAAAAAAAAAAAACAACCAGCCTGGCACACGACTATAAGAAAATGAGCTTCCACCAGACTAAAATCATTCAGTGATTTTATTTAAAGAACACAAGAATGTCTCTGCTGAACTAAACCAAAAATCATTTCAGTCTGATAGCTGTTTCCAGTACTGACCATTAAATGGTCCTGCCTATGCTTTTACCCTCATCATGTCATTTCTAGTATACTTTAGATGGACAGAATGAAGCCACAGGACCTTCTCATGGATCTTCTCAAGCAAAAAGAGCCTATCTGATGTTTCTGGGCAGCATCCACCAGCTCCCACGTGCCTTCAGAGCTGGAAGGTTCTGCCAGCAACTTGCTATGACACTTCCCCTGACACTTCCCACACTCGAAACTTCTAATCTTCTGGCTCTCCTCCCTGCTTCCTTTCCTTTTTTTTTCTGCCCCCCAGATTTACTTCATCTATGAAGGGTCTTTAAAGTTGTCTGAGACGGACTTACAACCATCCCTCCCAGAGGACCAAGAGGAACAGCAGCAGTAAATCATGCTTAGGCAAAGACCACAAAAGTAAAATAAAAGGCAATCATAGGAATATCTTGTCCCTTAATAAATGTTACTAGCTCAGTAATGTTTATCCTAGGGTGGATAAAGTTTGTTCATCATACTATTGCCACTCGGTGGCTCTGCAGAAACAGAATGAGGAATTAGTAACAGCATCCTGGGAATTCTTTAGCCTCCTAAAGTTTTTGCTTCAATCCTAAGTTCTGCTTGGTAGCCCTGTTGGCAAGTGTGATTCATGAATCCTCCCAACCATTTACCCCTAGAGTCACCTCATCTCTCTCGTGCTACAACAGCAAAGCTGAGTGTTTATCGCGTTCCACAGGATGAGGTGTCTGCTCTGGTAACAATTCCATTATTCCCGCTGAGTCCTTGATTTATTCTAGCTATTATTCTAATTATTTTCTCCGACCACCTGCTACGTGAGGCACTGTGAATCAGTCTTATCTGTTATGCTTGCATTTGCCAACCCTAAGTAGCAGTGTGTGCGCGTGTGTGTATGTGTGCACTACCTGACACCCCTGGCACAACCACACGGGTGGTGGGAGGAAGCAGAGCATACTCCCTCCCTGCAGCGTTTTCCCATATGTGGAATGGGGTGGAAAGACCTGAAGTAGAAAGGAAATCCTCTGAGGCTATAAAAAGAATCAATAATAAGGGACGAAAGAAGGCATGATGGGGGAAGGAGCGGAAAAGCACAACATAACCGGGACACGGGACTAGTACATTCACACTGTTTAAGAGAAGTAACTGTAATAAACCTCATGATGAAGACAGGCAAAAAGACAGTCACCTGCCACTTACTGTAAAAAAGAATATATACCTATAACAAAAGATCTAATATGCTCACTCCTGTTAATAAATTAAAGTTTTGAATAATTATTAATAAACTCTCCAGGAAAACAGTTGCTACACACACACACACACACCCTCTGAAAACCTAGATATGCTTGCAAAAAGAGTAACTGATGGGCATCCTAGCTGCTGGATGGAAGCAGCAGGAAACGCTTTGAAATCAATAGGTCATAAGGGACAGAAGCGACGTTACTCTCGAAACCACAATTACCTGTTCAATTTGAAGAAGCACCCAGTATTTTTAGTATGCAGTCAGCACAATCAGCAAGTTGTTATCTTCCCAGGAGAAGCCCCCTGTATTTAATGTCAACTGGTAATGAAGGCAAGGTGTTTAGACCTAAAGTCATCTGGTTCCTTCTTGTCCTAACTTTCCCCAGCCTGAAAAGCAGGGTGGCTAGAAAGGAGGTTAGCATCACAACTCAGTTATTTTTTCCAAATTTATTTAGAACTACTACAAAATCAAAAAGAATCCTTGGTAAGCCACAGGTGTCTTTGTCCCAAAGAGTCAGAGGTATCTTACAGGAAGAATATATGGGTTTGTGAACTAGGAGAATACTGCATAAAAGAGCACTACTGCTGCTCATGAACAGCTTAGTGCTGTTGCAAGAACACAACAGATGCTCTCCACTTGGTTCCTCTCTTCGCTCTCACATTATTTTTATGTAGTAGAAGTGTCTAAATATTTACCATCATGGACTAACATTTATACAGCCCAACACATAAATAAGTTGTTTTAATAACTAAAAACTGTGTTATAAAATTTGAAGGTAGGAAACAGAGAACTGTCTAGCTGAATCCCTGGGAAAGGAGGAATTATTGCCTCCTGAATACTTCTATTATGTTCACCGGTGCAGAGTTCTGGGAAGGAAAAAAAAAAAAAGAAAGAAAGGGTTGTTTTTACCCTCTATTCTCTCCTATTTAAAACAAAGAATCTTTTAAAAATAAATTATAGAGCATTTAAGATAGGATGAGAAAGGCAAAAGAGAAGGTAAAAGGAAGAGGATAGCCGTCTCTTGTTTACCATTCCATCTTGAAACATGTCACAGTGATCCACAACCTCTCCACTCTCATTCCCTGCAGCTTCATTTTCTGAAATGCACAGTGATCACTTAGCCGGGCAGCAACTCTACAGCTCCCTTTCCCATGGGTCTTTTTTCCTGTCTGGTCTCAGATCACGGTGGGGACTCTGTGCACCTCTCTAACACAGGCATTTCTAAATCCTTCTTCCCCCCTTTCCCATACTTTCTTCTCTTTAAAACAACGGAGGTATAAATCTTCTCCATGTTGATGTGATCTATCACCTCTTCTCCACTAGCCCGCCTCCCCAGCTCCCATTTTTCTTCCTCACTCTGCAGCATTCACATTACTTCTTGAGGGCTTCATCCTCCACACTGATTACTCATCCTCCAACTCCTCATCTGTATGTTCACTGGCATCAAAACTTAATTGGATCCGTGAGTCTTGCTTCAAATTTCTGAACTCGTTAACAGGGCTGTCACTTGAGTTGGTCTTCACCCCATCATCCTTTCTTCTTGAATTCCCCCTTTTAAACTATGACCTGGTTGTCTGATTCCCCTGCTTCGCGTTTCTCTTTCCCAGCTCTCCAACCAGCCCTTTTGCCAATTCCTGCCCTTCAGCAAAAAATTCTGATCTTATCTTCTTTCCTGCTGTGTCCCACAGCTGGCCCACCATCAACACTGATTTTCCCAGCTCCTAAAGCCAAGAGACTTTGCTGGCAGAAATAGTCTAAACCAGTTGACCTTCTCTGCCCTGTTTGCTCCTCTTGCTTTTCTATGCTCAACTATTTCCCCAGCTTTCTTTTAATCCCCCGCTTTCACAATTCCAGCCTTTTCATAACATCGTCTCCTCTTTATGAGAACTTTGCCTTCTGCCTCTTCTACTTCTGCAAAAAACTGCCAATAGATGGACAAAACACATGCTGGCATTACCCTTCCCCTGACAAGCAGGGGAGCCTGTGGGCCTGCAGAAACTGGAGGCAGTTCAGTGTCACTTGAAGTTACACCTTTTAAACAGACTCCCCAGATCTCCTGCAATGAAGCAGGAGTAACTCCAGATCCAACAGTGGAAAAGCCTTAGCCATTTATCACGAATGAGCAGAAAAGAATAATAATGACTAACAACTTTCTATAGAAGCTTGTAATTCTGTCTTCAATAATTTTTCCCTCTTCAGTTTTACATCTTGCAAATATCTTAGATTACTGTCTTCTCTTTTCTGGGTCTTACCCAAGGTTAGCTCTTTAAATCTTTTTGTCAGTATTGCTATTCTACCACAAATTCTCTCCAGCCTAATAGTACTTCACTAATGACAGGCCCGTAAACTACACCTACAACTTCAGGATATACTGAGCAGGGGACTCAGGTTTTGCTGTACCTTGTGTCACAAGTAATTCTACAAAAACACAGCTAATGTGATGTCCACCCCCTACCACCTTCAGCGTTATAAGAAAATAATCCAGGAGCAACAGAGTCTGGGGCAGCAATTTTGAGTTACCTTTCAGCTCTCTCACTGACGTCACCTCTAGTTTTGTGCACATCATTTTGCCCCAACATTCTACTTAGCAAACTTTATGTTCATGTGACAAAGTACTACGACATTATGTTTACGAGGAGCTCAAGGAATTCTGCACAGAACCCTTTAGAAAAAAAATACCTACTGCAGGTTTCAGAATTTCCTTCATATACTGTACAGCTGCATTTTCCACTGGTTCTTCACAGACGTGCCTGTTGCAGCGCACCAAGATAAAACCATTGCTTTCTGCCTGTACTTCCAATGAACATATTCCATTGCACTGATAGCTGTTAGTGCCAGAAGGCACCTAGTCTGACCTTGCACAGAAAAATACCTGGGATCCCTCTGTCATGACTGCAATTTTTGCACTATTTTAAAAAGACGCCCAATTTTGACTTAAAAAAATGAAATAATGAAAAAAAAAAATCTACCTTGCTATCAGATAAAGCAGTTAATTCCCTACACTGTTTACCATTTGCTCTTCATTCTTCACGTCAATTTTTCTAGAAATAATTTTCTATTTTCTTCCACATGATTGATAAAGATATCGAATAGCACTGAGCCAAGAATGGAGATGCTATAAAATACACCTATACACTCTACTTTGCAATTAATTACCTTCGAGATAGTATGCTTTTTACTTTGAATCATCTATTCTAAATCCAAGGAAAGAAAACCACCTTGGAAAAAAGTAAGAGCCCTAGTTAATATCGGAAAAGCTATATTCCACAGAGACCCGAGTGACTCAGTCTTTCATGAGGCAAGGATATAATTTTCTGGATGAAGTAGTTCAACAAATCTTTCTCACCCTCCACCTTCAGAAAAGAATTTTAAATTATTTGTCCTTAAGAAACAATTCTGGCCTGGATCGTAACTAATAGCTGAGCTAGGAAAGAGAAGCAGCGTTAGAGGAAAAGCTGGAACACACTAGAAACTCCCGGTTATTTTAAGCCATACTCACAACAAACTGGTCCATGTCCCTTTCAAGTCCCATGTTTGGGAGATCAGGCATCATGTGTGCCACCACTTTAAACCCGGCATCCTTGGCTAAGTGAAAAGACTCACACACAGCCTTCACGGTGTGACCTCTGGGAGGAGAGAAAAGAGATTCAGGATCACACAGAAAAAAAAAAAAAACATTTTGATACGTTTTGTTGAGATTATTCTCTAGGAAGTGAGAAGGGATAAGTTTATTATCAGTTTATCACTGCTCAAGTCTTGGAACATGGCTGCTAATAAAGTAAACTACACCAGGGGCTAAAAGTAGTCCATTTTGCTACTCAAACCACAGCCTGAGAAACTTTGGAAAGCTGCTGAAATTCAGTTTGTAAAGCAACGACACCAGTTGATGCCACAGCACAAGCTAGGACACACTGTATGGCAGACTGTGCCTAACCGAAATGAAGTATAACCAGAAACAAAAGCAACTGAAGAGGAAAAGGTGAAGAAGGATGGGGGCTAAGTAAAACCAGCTAGCTAGAAAATCATCCTGCAACATGCTGGCCAAACTCTCAAGTAGCCCTTTTTAGAGAAACACAAATTCTTCTCGACTTCAGAGAGCTGCCAAACCTCCAAAACACAGGCTGGATTAGGACCCTTGAAGGATTTCATGTTCTTCTCCACCGACATCAAACCAAACTAACTCAGGCTTGCTCTGCAGGAGCTCGGAGAGCCTGGGAGCTCAAACGATGGCAGGAACAAAGGTCGAGTCTCACATAACTCCTCAGCCTCAAGCAAACTCCTCTCTCCTTCCACCTCCATGGCTCAGGAGCCTTCTGCCTCCACAACGGCAATCACTCGCACTACCAACAGCTACCAGGAGGTCCCCATCGCACGTGACCAACCTTCCCACAACGTCCTTGCTTTTGCTCTTCCCAAGCGGGGAGGGCTCTTCCACTACCAGCAGACATTTCTATCCCCCCTCAGCATCTGCTACCTTCTTCCTTCTCCAATCCCTGTTTTCTTCCCATCACACTTTCACACCAGTTCACTCCATCGTTTGGAATTCCTTGCCAACAGATTAGCTCAGCAGGTGACTCTTCCTCTCCTCCATAGTCCTCAGGATGAAAAATTAATGCCACCTGGGCACCTTTACAAATGCATGTCTTCTGCCAAAACCTAATGTTAACCAAACCAAACAGCTACTTCCCTTGTTTTAAGGGCCTCTTCTTTCCTCTCTACTAGAAAATTCTGCCTCCATTAAATCCCTACAAGTAGTTTTATGACTATAGTTATATTTATATTTTTTTTCTTTCAGAAGTATTACGGTGTTTTTCTGAGACTGTTCAAGGACAGTATTACTCAAGACCTTGAGTACCCTGAGGGGAGTAAATGGAGACTTGCTTCATAAATAAAAATTATTTTCTTATTAGAAGTGGAATTTGAGCTGCATCAATAACTTGATTATTTGATGCCTAGATCTGTTCTTGAATATTTTTCTGCCTCACAGCCACCAAAAGCACTCAAAAACCTCACTAATGACTTATGGAACATAATAGAAAGTAATTTCCAAACAGTTAGTCTAATTGGTTGTAATCTGACATTTTGCTACAAGCAAAATATTAAAAGTTTAAAGCCAAAACACATCCCCCACAAAGTAGAAGAACAACAGAAGCAAAATGAGGTCATTTCAAAAGCAAGAGAAACTTAAATCACCCTCCTCTAAAAGCATATTCGAATCCATTGTTCTAAAAAGTTGGAGGGAGATACTTGAGTGAACAGCCTGCATTTTCCCTGCTCAGAGACAGCCTGCAGCAAAGCCTTTTAGGAATTCTGCAGGTAGCTTTGAAGAGTGCCAAAAACCTTTAAAACTAATTCTATACAGGATTACTTCCGAGCGAAATCAAGTCAGTAATATACTACTTCATTCTTCTTCTGATTCATCAGCAGGAAAGCAGGGGTTCATGAGCAAACATACAAGCCAAAAGTGACGTATAGCTTTGAGTGATTTATGGTACCAGCTCTGATGTGACAGACAAAACTGGAGGAAAACTAAGGATGACTGAAGTGACAGCTGTTTTAAAGTTCCACTTCAGGATAGTACACCGTTAAAAGATTTGAGGTGAAAAAAAAAAAAAATTAAAAGCTGAAGAGAAATTAATTTAGATTTACAAGCTGTGTCCGAATTAACTGTGAATGAATATATCCAGCCTAAGAGTGAGATCTAGCTACATTCCTTAGTATGGCTCTTTTCTTTTGGAAGGCTCTGACATCTAGAGGAGGAAAGTACCACCTATAAATATTAACTCTTAACTCTTGGACTACTCAATAAATGGCTTTTCCTGTCTACTGAGACCTGGAGCCTGACCATTTCACAGCAGCGACATCCTGCACTTTCATGCACCAGCAATACTACAGCTAAACTCACAAGAGGAAACTCAATTTTGGATTCTTTCTTTAAGTCGCCACAAGAAAATGTCCAGCATTTTCAGTTTTACACTACTGCCTTTAAGGTAGGTATTAACAAAAATGTGCTTTGCTATTGAACCATAATCTCGCTGTCATTACATATGATTATGGTTATTAAACATCTTTGGTAGGTGACTGGAATATGCAATAAGAATGAAGGCAAGTTGAATGAGTGCCAGAAGTGAAAAAAACAAGAGAAAAATCACTTCACTCAAAATCTCAACAAAATTATCAGACTTGCAATAAAAACAAAAAAGAGATTGGCTTACTTGTCTGTAAGGGGTGGGATGAATAACATATCGTGCAGTCTCCTACGCAGGACAACTGTTCTTTTGGCCACAGGACCAAGATGACAAGGAATAAACACAGGCCTCTTGCAAAAATATTTTACAATCCCTGGAGATACTGTATGCCTAGAATGACTGTGGTTAATCTATCAGCAGGCGTTGCTTCTGGCTGTGTGTCTCTGTACCTGCCAGTGTCATCTCTCCTCTCCACTACTCAGCACAAAAAGGTATCTGGTGTAGAGACCACGCTCTTTGCTGGTAAAGTACCTCCAACAGATTATACAGCATTGTATCTGCTCAAGCCTATAAATGATGAATTATGTAGGACAAGAACTCTGAGCTCTCTCTGGGCGCATGTTCTGCTTCACAAAACTGTATTTATTTATGAAGCAATAAAAAAAGATAGGTGTACAATACAGGAAAATAATATGAGTTTAAAATAAAACATCACAAATAACTCCATTTTCTCAAGCCATGGTCTACGCAATACCACAGAGAAATCCACAAAGCCACTGCAGTTTATTAGTTTTTCTTAGCAGACATATGGCCACACAAGCAAGGAAACGAGTCAAATGTTTCAACATTCAGTGTCAAATGGGTGATCAAGCCCACGGGTCAAGACACGCTACTTGGGAGTATTCCAGAGAGCACACAGAGTGAGCAGCCACACTCAGCTTCACCCTGAAGCTTTCTCCTCACCTGTTGGTGTCCCTGGCCACGTCCTCGTACACGCTCTGCACTCCGATCTCCAGCCTCGTGCAGCCGTAGGATAACATGTCACTTAAATGCCGCTTCAGGCAGTAATCTGGTCTGGTCTCTATCGTTATCCCAATGCATTTTGTCAGGCTTCGTTCTGAATACCTGCAAAAAATGCCCACCTTCTGTTAAAAGTGCGAAGGTGTCACATGTGACTTCAGAAGAGTTGTCAACATCTTCCAGGTGAGAGTTTCTATGTCACAACACCTGAATTAAAATCCAGGTTAAAACTCTGAAATATCCCAGCAACCAGGGTGCCCCCAACTTTATGGCAACGCATGGATGAAATGATACACAAATACGTACACTAGTAAAAGCCTGAGGTCTGCTCTGCATGAAGAGAACTGGACTGTGGCAGCCTTGCAGGGTTTTTTTAAACAGTACTTGTTAAGAAGATGCTCCCAGACCAGACTGAGCCTTCGGTATTCATTGTCTGGAAATAAACCCTGGGCAAAAAGGAAAGTCAGGGTGGGCAATGAGAACTGTGTTCAATTTTTGGAGACAAACCAAAGGCAGTCTGAGCCCTTGCTTCCATTCAGACACTGATGGTAATACAGGACCTCACGTTAGGGAGAGTTTGGTATAGTCAGTACATTTTTGTTTGATTCCCATGGTGTAGAGAGAAATTGCAGGGATTGGGATAAGATACCGCTGTGTTCTCACAAGAAAATGGACAAGACTGTCCATGAAAAATTCCACAAATCACTTCCCTTTGTGAGCAAGCAGTACGCTCACAACTTCAATGAAGTCTATTACTGAAACAAAATTAATTGTTACCCCTTTTCCCTCTCCTCTCCCATTTATCACTGCATGTCTAACAAAGACTAATTATTCAGGCTAGTAGAAAAATTCACTACTGATGACAAATGGCAAGTTATTGACCTACAAGAGTGTAAAACAAGAGAGAAAAGGAATCCAAAGCAGCCTTGAACTAAGGTTCACAAAAGGAAACCATCAATCAACATAATCTCCAACACCACCAGCAAGGGTAATAATATTCCTTTCCATACAGGAATTATTTCACTTTTTCACCATCTTCCCTGCAGAAGACGGTAGTTGTATAACAGAGGACTGCAGCACAGGGGAAAAGATTTACAGCAGGAAGAAGGAAACAGTTTCTTTTGAAACCATTTGAAAGTGCAGAGATAATCTGGATAAATCCCAAATCGGGATGAGGGCAGGATTAACAACCACTGTTTGAGAGGAGCATCGGTCTCTTTAATGGTCCCACACGACGATCTCAGTATTAATATTAAATGTTGCTGAAAAGAGGACACCTTGAGTAAGAAAGAGATGCTATGCTTATATCTGAAATAATATTGCACACCAAAATGACAAGGATCACTAACTTCAGCTCTTTATTAGGTGCTCTATAAAGATTCATCACCTGATTTCCAGCTCTGGATAGCTAGAAACTTCTGAATCAAAATAAAGCTCCAGAGCCTACCTTAGAGCATGATGGAGGTCCAATTAGACAAAAAAAAAAAAAAAACCAAACCAGAACCCTCCCTCAGCCGTGCCCCCCAAAACAGCAAAAAACCTCAAGTGGGCTCAGACTCACAAGCAAAAATATTAACTCCCTTCAAACTGTTAAAGCCTATGATATACAAAGACCATGATATTGAGGGGACAGACTGTAATGGCTGTCAAAATAGCATCTTAAAAAAAAAAAAACAAACGTAAAACATTTCAGAGTTTGTGGCTCACTAATCTGACAGACTAACGGAACAATTGTTTATCACGTCAGGGAAAACACTGCCAACGTGTGATTCATTAACATCAGACTGAAAAACGTCTACTTTTATATACATGATTTGCAAGAATTAAAGAGAGAAATTTTAGCTAAGGGGGAGGAAAAAAAAAAGTCACCAGAGAACTCTCCTATCATACCAGAGGGTATGTGCTCATATTAAGCACCTGCAATCAGGCTAGAAATACTGAGGGGAAACAAAAATAATTATATTACTGCCCCTCAAGCACATTTATGGCCAAGATATAAAACGCTGAATATAATGAACACCTCCAGACCCTAAACTATAACCTCTACTAGGGGCACCAACAGGTTCAGTACGATGTAATGGTTGGTTAACATTGCCTTGCCCAATTTTATGCTGAAAAGAGAAGTGTGTCTTAATGATAACCAGAAAAGCAAAACAAAGACAAACCCCAAATAGATAAAGCAACAAAGATGACATTCCCAAGAAAAGTCACAAATCTCATCAAATCACCATCCTCTGCAAAAGACACACATTTTCAACCCGAGCCACAGGTCCTCCAGCTCTCCCCAGCAGTCCCAAAGACTTGTAGTGAGCAAACAGAGCACGGTCTCATACTCTGTTTTCTCAATGTAAAATAAAACCTTGAATTGCATGGTCCATATTTAATAAAGACTACAGACTCTTTCCAACTAACTGGAAAAAGTTAAGTAAGTGTGTAACAGCCAGCATTCCACAGAAGGTGATTCTGGCAACACATCTCCATCCTTTCCTGAATTAAGAAAGATAAATTTGACTTCTGTTTTTTCTCAACTTTCGAACTTTAAAGACTCATTTCAATATTCAGCATTGTTCCCATTTGCAAAATGAGCAAGTATCTTGCTTTGAAACCTAATACTAAAACTAAGGACATGAGCAAATTGTAATATTATAAATTAAGAAGCCAAACACAGAGTATCAGAAGTAGACACCTCTCCTAGGCACTGGATGAGCCAGCTATTTCAAAATATCATCATAATGCACTCCAGAAATCTCCTAAATTAGTTGTGTTCCACCATGCTGCCATTCTAGCAGGTATCAGGGTGTCAGACTAGATTCAAGGAGTTTTGTATATTATTCATTAAATGCCTATATTCTAATGGTTACATCATTTTCATACCTTTTCTTAGCACCATCTCCAGTTTTTAAGCATTCTTCTTGTTGCCTCTGATACCAAAAACAGACACAGAACTTTGCAGACACACCAGTACTATATCCAGATGGAACATGATTTGCCTATTCCTATCTAATTTTCCACTATTTATACAGTCAAGGGTAATTTGGCTGCTGAATCATACAGAAAGCTTATGATAAAGCAACTTAACTCCTAAATATTTTCTAGATATTTCTCTGCTTCTCAGAATAGAATCCTGCACCATTCCTAGAAAAACAGCTTTACATTTTCCCATAATAAAGTACACAGCTTGCTCGTATACAACTTACTATGGAATACAGATTTATCCTTTATTTGCCCATCTCCAATATTGATAGCTCCTGTCAACCCTTAGAAATTACTATTTTAACACAAGTATTAAACAGAAGGCCTGGAGGCAAACCCAACAGAGTCCTGTTAGAAACCATTCAGGTCAATGACAATAATTTTCTGCTATGCCTGTTTTGAAAACCAATGTAATGGGCGACATGTTGTTCTAGTCTCTTTTTTAATGTCAGAATATCTCACTGTACCAAGCCAATTCTCTTGCAGGAGTTTATGCATGTTACACTTAATTTCTCAAAAAAACCTTATACGCTCGCTAACAGGATACAGTGGGTTATCATAATGGACACGATGGACTCGCCTTCACTTAATCTTTTAAAACAACAGGCATCTGGCCACACATCCTGCTGGAATGGCATGCCAGCCAAGGCAGATATGAAGAAGGAACAGCCTCTATCCAACTAGGCAGCCAGCCTGAAAAGCAGGTACCCAGAGCTCTGAAGAGAGTGACTTCAGGGTACTCAGACACGAGAGGTTAAGACGACCCTGATGATGACCAAGACAAGCAAAACTATTAGTAACTGAAGACCAATAGAAACAAAATAGAGAAAGCCCTGAGAAATTAGATGAACTCCAGTTGAAAACTCCACCCATGATGGTTATATATATATATATATATATATATAAAAGTTCACCCATTTTTCAGGTTCATTCTGCCATTAATACTTATGATCGGCATTTCTTTTAGGACCTGAGAGTGGACATGTGTTTTATCTTCTCCAGCAGCAACAAACATCTTAGGGTATTTCTCCTCCTTCCCTGGAACAGTCTTATTTGTTACTTGTAATACAGCAGCGCTGAGGAACCCCATGTAATCAAAAGAACAATCAGAAATCAAGACAAATGCATAGCACAAGATGACAGTGGGGCAATTCTAATAACAGACTGTCCAGAGTTGAATTATGCAAATAAAAGAGATGCTAAGCCATACAAATGAAGGAAATGAGATACGCGTAAATCTTAAGATTTGCACTGACTCTTGTAGTCAGTTCTTTTCAGCATGATTACAGAACTGTCTGAAATAGGAAGAAGTAAAGGGGAGATTATTAATTTCAAACATTGGAGGATATTTGGCTCAATTTCCAGAGAAAGGTGGTACATTAAGCAGACCTTCAAATCAGAATCTGCCTTAAGCTCATTTTTCTTAGATCAAAAAGGCACCTACCTCTCCACTAGACACAGCAGTTTGTCATAGGGTCTCAAATACTTTCTCACTTAGAGGAAAAACAGCACAGTTCTGGCATAAAACAACTCATTGAACAAAGCCCCTACCTGCTCTCGATTAAACTTTGATCTACAGACAAAAGTCTCATCAACTAAGAGACCTGAACATCAAAGACTCAATTATTTACAATCCATACTACAGCAGGTTCCAAACAGCCGGGTTGGGATCAGAGTGGCAGGATGCCAGACAACACAGAAAGACTTGCCTCAACCCAGCAAGTTCAGAAAAGATAAACTATAAGAATAAAGCATGTGGGTTAACACAGTGTGTATACAGCACATTAATCACAGGCCTTTAAACCATTTATCTGTTTTACACGTTTCAGAGTAGGAGAGTACATAAAGAAGAGGTAAACAGAGAGGCAAAAGAGCAAAAAAAGGTACAAGAAGCAGCAGAAGCTCAAAGCACAAGAAGCTCAAAGGCAGCATCAAAGAGAACCAATCACCAAGAGCAAGAAGTGTTTAGGTGTACCTGCCTACATGGAAGGAAAGGAAGGATATAGAACAACTCATCCAACCCAACAGTACTCTATAACCTGCTTGCAGGACATTCCAGCACTACTTCAAAAGCTAAAGAAAGTCTTTTTAAAGGTGAGGGTGGAATAAATTATGAAGATGCTCGTATTACTTGAGCACCGTTGCTGCTAATGGATTATCCAACAGCAGTGATTTCCACAAAATGTGGTGCTCCATACTCATACACATCGCAACGAGTGGTCACAGCTTAGCTGGGAGGGGGAAGGCACTGCTGCTCACCCACCTTCTGCCTATGCCCAAGAAAAAAAAAAAAAAAAAAACACAGCTGCAAACGTGTCTTAGAAGGGGTGCTTAGAGTTTTGTGGAAAGAGGGAAGTGTTGGAGGGCTGGGTAGGAAAATCAAGAATTCTAATTGGCAACCAAAGGAGTCCTCAGCAGAAGGTTACTGGCTTTAACTTTGTGAACGAGAAAGACTGTGAACATCCAGCATCTCAAACAAGTCTAAGATCTTGGAAAAAACCCTTCTTGTGCCCTTGACTACAAGCAGCATGGTCTTAGATGTAACACAGTTACAGGTGTTCAAGACAAGACACTGACATGGAATTAAGACAAAAAGTGACCCCACTGGTTTCTGAAGAGGAAACTGCCAATATAATGTGCAAGTATCTTATGTACCACGACCTCATCTATTACTTAAATGACCTCCTTTCCCTTGATCTCTAATAGTTCTGCTTTATCACAATGCCAATCTCTGAAACACAGCTAGCAATAATTAATTCAGTATGCACAATTTCCTGCTAGTAAACAAAACAGGTGGCATCTTACTCATCCAACGTGTTTCAAAAGTTGCATGTTTGATGATTGCCCAAAGCAGGTATTTCTGTAAGCTCAAATGCCAGTTATTTGGATTTATATTGCTCTCTTTATTATAACATTTCAGTGTTTTCTTTCACTACCAGGAGTACGACAGACTGCTTTGCTTTCTTAGCAGCATCAGTTTCCCAAGGTTCAGTTTTCAAATACTGAAAATCTTAAAGTAACTTAAAATACAGTAACTTATTGACTAAAATATACCTGCTAAAAGATAAGTGAGAATAATTTTTTTTTTTTTCCCCATGAAATGTCACTAACAGGTAAGTCATACACAATCTGCTATGTGACTGCTGTGTCACTTGGTGTTAGAAACCCAGGCTAGGACCTGCCTTCAAAATAGTATCCATTCTGAAGCAAACCCCCCCCTAGAACTTTCCAGTTTTCTATCCTTCTTAATTTGTTTACCAAGTTGTAACCACAATGAATGGATGTGACATCTGAAAATCCTCTGAAGAAAAAGCACAGCACGAGCAGAAGCGGCACAGTTATGTTAACACACTTCAGGCCTAATCAAAGTAGGGCTATTTGCATGGACTAATTAAATGCCTGGCTGTAATGACAAGGAGGTAATGATGTTGGCTGTAGAGGGAAGGGGGTGGGAGGGTTGCTTGGTTTATTTTTGTATCATTCACAGCTTTCATAGAGCAACATCACGTAGAGAACCTCTGGGCAAGGAGGCTGCAGCTTTGCTGGAGGGACCCTGCGATTCCCGCCAGGCAGGACAGAGCCAGGCACAAGAGCTGCTCTGCTCTTACCATGCTGGGCTAATAAATGCACAATTATTTTGAAAGCCATAATCACTGCCTGTTCTCAGAGGTCATCTGAGCAGGCCCTGAAAGGTCTGTCTTAGCTCAGGAAGCAAAAAAAGGACACTGAACAGAAAACCCCGACAGGACCTTCTAACACTGCAGGCTTATTTTCTAAGGGCCAATCCATCAAGTTCAAGGCAAGAGCAATACAGATAACGGTTATTTCAGCAACAAATTATTAGCAAGCTGTAACTGAAAACACCAGGATGAATAAGCATATGTTAGAGTGAAATATTTCAAACAAGAAAAATCACATATGTGCGTCTCTAACAGAAGCCAAATCACAACCTCTTATTTACCTATCTCTGTCAAAACTAAAGGTTTAGGTGGGGGGAAAAAAACTAAAACAAGGGTAATGTGGGCAAGAGAGCGCTTATCTCCTCCTCCCTTATGTTAGCCCTCTGCCCTTCTCAAATCTGTCCCAGTGAGCAGAGCCAAATTACAGTCTTGGAGACCAAAGTCTTCACGTTCCTCCCAGAACAAGTGGCAACACGAGCTACCAGCTTCCTCACACCGAGGCGCAGGCAGACCCGAGTCTCTGAACTGCCTTCAGATGGCAACTGGAGTGCCACTAACAAACTGACCTGGTCTGGAGGTGGAACAAGGGACCTTCAAGCTCCAGGAATACACAAACATTGCCTTGGGCAAGTCCAAAGCTCTCTTTAGCCCAATATCCCATTCACCCACAGCTGCTGCAGATGCTTAGACTAGAACAGCAGGAGCAGGGCAAGCTGAAGCAGTATTTTCCTTGAATAGTCTCACAGTTACCAATTATTTCCTCTTCAGGGACTCCCTGAGCCAGAGGTGATGTCTTTAGTAGTAGTAGGTGTCCTCAGGATTTAGCAGCTCTCACTGGGTATTCCTCCTATGAATGTGTTTGGTCACCCCTCACTCTAACTATGTACTGGACAAAAGTGCCTCCTTTGTCTTTAATTCCCATTTCAGCTGACAGTCCTAGTTATGGTGCTGTAGGAGATAATCAACGTTTATCCTTTTTTCCCTCTTCCCCGTGTTGCTCAGGATTGCATAGATCTCTATTATATCACTCTCAGATATTTTTTTCCCAGGTTCCACAGCATCATTTTCCCTCTCCCCTCCCTTATTTTTAAAAAGAATTGAACATAGGTTCAAGCTGTGAAGGCAGTGCTGAATAATGCGGCAGCGTAGCAGTATTTCCCAGTTCGCTCTCTATCCCCTTCATTATAATTCCTCACACTGAGTTGTCTTTTAACCAAGCATCAAGCCTGTGTTTCTCAAATTTATCTACTATAACTTTAAAATCTTGTTCCTGAGTTACATTAGCCAACTTGGAGATCACTGTCCCGTAATAAAAAAAAAAAGGAAAATATCTTTCTTACACACATTGCTCTGTATCTACAGACTTTCACCTGCCCCTTCACCACCCACCCAGCAAGGTCCAGACCACCTATTCCAGCCCAGATTCCTCTGGGATGCCACTAACGACTTTCCTCTGTTGTGTAAATTGATCATTTATTCCGCCTCTTAATATTTTTCAATTATTTATGCATACAAAGCCTTCACTCTTACTCCCACAACCTTTAAAGAGGCTTTGGGGAAGGATCTCATTTTTGGAAATCCAGATACAGTTACACATATTTCTCAAATGCTTCGAAGAAAACTACAAGTTAGACATTTTGTTGAAACATCAGCCCGTTTCAAGTAGCCAGAGGGAAGGAGTTCATCTGCTGTAAGGTGAAAATGTGAACTATGGAAACAAGAAACTCTCTATACTCATTCTACAGAAAAAGGGAGGTGGTTTTGGTTTTTAGCAGCTAAAGAAAAGAAAAGCTGTTATTCTAATAATGACAACTGAGGCCCAACACATTAGCAAAATATAACTTTTACCAAGATGCCTGAAAGAAGAAAATACATGCAATCTTTGTAAAATGTCCGCTTCCTAAGGCCATACTCAATCTATTAGGTGAGTACACACACCCTCCTTCACCATGAGCCAGACACTTTCGATTTCAGACTAATCTATGAATGCCCGTTTAAAAAAAAAAAAAAAAAAAAAAAACACAACAAAAAAACAACCAACCAACCATCCCTTATACATGGAAGATGCAGCTAGTCCAACACAGCATGCGGATCATTCAGGCCTGGGTTTTCAGCAGCCAGGACAAGCAGATCAATGAGCCACATGTGGATGAAGGGACAGGTTGGTTGCCTACACGTTCAACCAGCCATTCTAAATCTCCCGTCCTTGCTCCTGGAATGATTGTACAGACTTTTTATCTCCTCTCATTACCATTAATAGCATTTGAAAATGACGACCAAAGAAAAGAAGCCATGAATGTCATCCTGAGAGGCTTGATAAAACTGCAAAAAGGAAGAAGTGGTTCAGATGACCCGAAGCTTGAAGGCGCTATCAAGCTCTGGGCTTGCTACAAAAGAGGGCAAGATTTCCTGTGCCAAACAGCAGCTCCTCTCCTATTTAAGAAAACAAATAGTTTACAAGTGATTATATGCCCTCCCAGGCTACCAAAACCAGGCAGGTCACTTTTGAAGTGGGGAAAAAAGCCCATGCATGAGGGCTATCAATCCCAAACAGTATTATTTTCAAAACCATCTGTCAGTTTACGCTGCAGAAGAAAAGCTTGGAAAAAAATATGATCAGAGCAATGACAGAAAATTGGAGACACTTTAAGCTACAAGGTATTAAAAGAATCAAATGCATTTCTCAGTAATTTCTGTCCAGCAATCCAGGATAAACACTAAATACAGAGTCCGTCTCTCAGCTTTAAGCATCAGTTCTGCACAGCATGGTGGCCTTAACCCACACAATATTTCAAGAGGAACAAAGCAGAAGGCTGTAGGCTGCATTTGGTTAAGATTTCATTTTGGTCCATTTTGCCTTGCTGGTATCTTTTCACCAAGAAACAGAAAATGTAAAAAGAACTAGCTCTTAGGCCCATTTCAGCTGTCCCTTATGTGGATTCCAGTACAATTTTATTTGACCTTTAGTTAAATTCCACCTCTACCAGGCAATCAATACCAGCTATTCCCACAGGACAGGTTTTACTCTACCTCCCTTTCTCTTTTTATCCAAGCGTAAAGCAGCAGATAACACATCCCATGAACAACAAACCATGTCACCACTGTGACACCGAAGTGTAGACAGCTCGTCAGCCTGCTACGGACAGTGGAACAAAGACTGGTGTAAAACTTGCACGAGGAGATGCCCAGGATTTGTCCTTGATTTCTCACATCTTTGCTGTGCAATTTAGTTCAGGGAAACTTGAAAGAACAACAATTTAAATGCCTGTTGCCAGTTCGATATGATCAATGATTAGGTCATAATTATATAGACAGTTTACCACGGAATAGTCAATATATAGTTACAGATGCAGACTAAAGAGGGATTCATGAGAAAATAATCCTTATATCTAAAATCATGAAAGAAATGACACGACAGTCTCTTTTATTACATCTAAACTGAAGCTCAAGGTTTTCTTGCTACAGTTGATGAGACAGCCAGTACTAGGTGAGACTTATATGTGTATATATAAAAAAAAAAAATCTAGTTCCAATTTCAATTCTGATATTGACTCACTGTGGCCTAGGAAAAGTTGCGTATTCTTGGTAACAATCACTTCCTAGCTGTTACTGATGAAAATAACCACCTTTGCCACTGCGGTGCCACATATGCTTCCGACAACTTTATGCCCTAAAAACTATTGTTGCATAAAGACAGTGTCCAGTAAAGTCCTCGCTTTGTAGTGTTTGCATCTACCTACTAAACAGGGTTCATCTTGTCCCCATCTGACACTGATATAAACATTTAGCTTGAGGAAGGAAAAACAGCTTGATTGCTGCTTTGAGGAAACAAAGAAATTGTATCAATAAAATTATAAAAGGCTAATAAAAAGCAGTCATCAGCCAAAACTGCCAGTGAAAAGCTACGGTTTAGCTAATCCTGTTCTCTTGCCAAAGCAACTCCCTCACCTATAAAGCTGCAGTATGATCTCTCTCAAACGAAGTGCTACAAAAACATACATGCGCTTGTTTTCTCCATGCTTGTCAAACCACACGTTCAGGAAGAGGCTTGCTGCAGCAGACTACAAGAAATGATGGTGCCATTTCCCTGGCTCCATTTGCCATCCACCATAGCTCCAACTGAGGTGCCAACAGCTATTCAACTTTTAATGGTGATTGAGCTCATTGCTTTGGAAAAGTATTTCAGCTTTTAGCTGCTATAGTAGCTTAACACTGCATCCTCCCTAGGCACAGACATCCCTTGCAACTCCAGTGAAGATGTGTTGGTCTCAAGGAGCAAATTCCCACTAAGGAGCGAAGTCAAATGTTTCCTATCATGGCTGCAATCCCCTGTGAATGGCACAACCTGGCTTACAAGACAAATACACCAGAGAGGAGGCAGAAAAAGAGTACAACCAAAAGCAAGTGACCACTTGTGTCTTCGTAGAGGTGGGGGAAAAGCAAAGGCCTGGAAAGGAGAATGGGACCAAGAACCAACGTCGGAAGAAACCGGAGCATCTTGCAGAAAGCTACTCTGCATCAAAACCCAGCGTGAGCTCAAGGAGTCAGAAGTCTGAGATGAAGAAGGAAATCCCTCCTGCCCCAGCCTGCAATGGAGCCAAGACTCTCAGGGAGGGATCCAGCTCACGAATGCGAACACCTAGATGGAGCTGGGGCTCCCATCTCCCACGGCAGTCAGTGGTGCTCACCCAACAGAGCCCAGAGAGCGACAGAGAGCCAGCGTGGGTGCCTGCCTCGGCATCAGCTGGATCCTTCCCGAGGCGCCGCTGACTGCATCTCCGCCGGCTGTGAGGGGAGAGCAGGCAGCCAGTTCACACGGAACCACCTCAATTGAGCTGTCTTAACCCACAGGCTGAACCCACATCTCCCCTCAGAGCTCTCAGAGAAAAGGTGAGTTTTATTTATATCGAAAGGAACAAAGGCCCTTCCCGCTCATTTTAAAATTTTTAGAGCAGCACACAATTTATCTCTGGAGGCGAAGCAGGCAAAGGTCTTGAAGAAAGAGGAAAAAAAAAAAAGTAGGTAATCGTATAATCCAAGGCCCAGACAGAAAGTGACCAAATTAAGGCTGCACAAACACCTCCAGCTCTGCCAGTTCCCAGATTCTGAGCACTTGACTTCACAAACTGATGGGCCACGAGGAGGCACAGAGTCCCAGAGCACATTAGCTGCAACACATTGCAGAAAGACATTTTTCAAAAGCAAACAGCCTCTGCT
This sequence comes from Tyto alba, assembly GCF_018691265.1. Classification (NCBI taxonomy): domain Eukaryota; kingdom Metazoa; phylum Chordata; class Aves; order Strigiformes; family Tytonidae; genus Tyto; species Tyto alba. The sequence continues at coordinate 49,239,223 of NW_024881316.1, read as the reverse complement.
CTGCCTAGTACTGCGTTCGCAAAACAGGCACAGGAAAAACACTCCTTGACATCCTTCCACAAAAGTATGAAAATAAAACCTGCCCTTTTTTTTTTTTTTTTAATTTTTTGCATGCCTACTGCACCCACCAATGTTACTAGAAAATTACTTTTCTTTCAAATTAATTTAGTGCTGTTGAAAAGCAGTGGATCTCAGTTTACAATACCAATGAGGCAAGCACAGCACAGCTGAGGGAACTATAAACCCGCATCTCACTATTTTACCAGCCCATTTTAATTTGGGCTGGAAAGCAATCTCTGCTGAAAGAAGGGGAAAAAAAGGTAGTGCAGGTCCCACGTTAGCTCTCCAGAGCATGGCAGTATCAGCCTAGGATCGCTTGCATCCTTCTGGAGCTCAAAGCAGTCGCTCATGTTTGATCTTCTGCCCACTTGGAAAATCAGAATACAACGGCAACTAAAGGATTGCTTCTGTAATACACAGGATGGTGTAATACTTTGTGTCAGGGAGGAAATCCACTCAGAAAGCTCATTTAGTACATGCCACACAGTCTCTTCGTGACATTACCTTCGGATCACCAGCACAGTTTGAACTAGAACCATGTAATAATCAGGTCAGGTTCATATTCATACAGGTGACCAAGCCATGAATAAAACTCCATCTCCAGTTACCAATCCCAGTTGACCACTCAGATCCCTTCCTAGCATTAACATTTTAGTGCAGGTCACCGGAGAACTTGTTATGCTTGCCAAATTACACATGCACAGCAGTGAAGCAGCAAAAATGAGAAACGTATTCCCTTTGGCAGGTGTTCAGCAGTAATTTGCTGAAAATGTACAAAAAAATGGCACTGAAATTCATTATTTAGCTCTGACAATGTCATGACCGCTAGGGCCATCATCCTTTCCACCAGTGTAGGATAAAATACGGACCAACAGCATTTACAAATATTGTTAAACTTGGTGGAGCTCAAATTTCTGTTATGAATAAACACTACCACCTCATAAATCTTTGTCAAAAAGATATATTTGGTTCTAGCATCCACCTTAGAAAACCTGAAGTCACGTAATATCAGATGTGCTGTTGTACACAGAAATATGTGGGTTATGTCTTCCTCATACCCACCTTCCCTAGCTGCTTACGTTCAGTCACCAACCTGAATATTTTACATGCAGGAGAAAATGCTGAAGAAATACTGAACAGGACAGATAACTGGATAGGCAATCACTTTCCATAGCTGCAGGAGGAAAAAAAAAGAACAGCTACCCATAATAAGATTAGGATCTGATGAAATGACTTTCACTTATATACCTTCCAAATAACACATATTTCAGCAGCTAAAAGTTGGGTCTTGCAGTAAAAAATAAGCAATGCAAAAGTAACAGGATGTCAACAAAGGCCAAGCAGCTTTTGGGTAAATTTCCTCAAATTCTGCAAGCTGGAAATACATTATCCATACTGAAGGTATTTAAGGGTAAAAACTCAGCAACAAACAGATTTTAACAGCAAACATGGCTCCTGCACCACAGAAGAGCCACATCCAAAGCTGGCAACAAAGAAAATCTGCCTGCCTCTCCAGAACGTTGGGAACTAGTCTCCAAATCTCTGGGAACAAAAGGAAATTTAGGCAGAACCTCTGTTGCAAATGATCTGGCACTAAAACAATAGCCAGTTATCTCCTGCCTGGCACAGAGGCACAGAAAAAAAAAATCACTGCCCAGTCAGATGTCCTGAGGGATTTGACAGACAAGCTGTGATGGATACAGCCACAGCAATTTGCAGCGTTGCTGCCTCCTCCTATTCGCTTCCTTCTCTGCCAGAAGCTGCTGCCTCCACAGGAGGGGATGCAGGATCGGATAAGTACCCACACACCTCAGATGCCCAAATTACTGCTAGAATAGGAGCTTAAGCCGACAATTACAGCAGTTTGTGCTGGAGCTGCTAGAGCTTCAAGAGCCTACCTGTCACAGTACCTACTCATTATGGCAAGTCAAGAGGTGAGATCTGACTATCAAATTCTGGCAATTTGTAGCAGGGCAATTTAACAGGCTGGGCTCCCCGCGGCCAAAGAAGTAGCGTATCTTCTTAAATCGCTATCCGTCCCAGATTACATTAATTTGCCACAGGGTGAACTCTGGCAGCTGAAGGGTGGACGACTATGTTTAGCTGCCTGTTTTGGAAATGGTAACCTCAAGCAGAGGGTCAAGGTAGATAAAAGGAGAATGGTAACCTCTCAAATCGCCCCAGCATGAATCACTGGAGCTAGTGAGTCAAAGCCCTCAGTTATTTTTGCTAGAGTCACAATTAGTACTCAGAAAGCACAATTAAGATACATTAGTGTAACAAGCAACCATATGTCAATTGAGCCATCTGAATTGTAGGAGAACATCTTCTCTGCCTATATTAACCGCAAGGTAAAGCATGTTTGCTTTAAAAAAAAAAAAAAAAAAAAATCTTTCCTTGAGATTCGCGATACACTAGAATTTCTCACAAGTGGGGCCAGGAAAATACATACAAAAAGCCAGCTACAACAGCACAGGTATAATATGCCCATTTGCTACCCCACGTAACTTCATTGCAGGTTTGTGCCTTAAATCAAGCAGCCAGGCTAAATCTTGGTAAAATTACAGAACCAGCAGCAGCAAGACAAGACTTACCTGCAGAAACCTACGTCTTCTCATAAAACTCCCACTAAAGTTCTATTTGGGAAATTTAAAACAGACTTCAACTTTGACAATTAAGTGTGACCTTTTGAGAGTGGGCTTATTCCTCGCCATGGAAAAGCAAAATTTGGAGTTGCTTAGTTGTCAACTTCACAATCACTGTATTTCTTGTGGAGAAACTGCAGCTTCTATTAGAATTACTGATACTTGGGACCTAATGTGGGTATTTGAGAAAACAGTAACCACCTTTCCAGAAAACACATCATCTGAGAACCACACAAACCACATTCTTCATGGGTTGCTCTGATCTGGTGTGTTCAAGATGAGTGATTTCCAGCTTTTGAAAGGTGTCAGGAGCTCCACATGCTTGGGTTTTTTTTTCCTTCCTCAGATGGACTAAGAGGTCTTAAACTGGGCACACAGTAATCCAGCTCTAAGCAGTGTTTATTTAAAACCTGTCTCTTCTCTTTCAGCAAAGGCTCTAAAGTAGTTGGATCTATCTGCTTAACACTTGCCAAAAGATCAATATGGCTTTTGGGATACCTAAAGGAAATTTCCTTGTGAATAGTAAAAACATTTGTGACAGCGGGAAGCATTGCTGCCTGCTTCCAGCTCTGCAGAAGACACAGCTAATGATGGAAACACAAAAGGACACTTAGCAAAAGCAATCAATGAGAAGCCTAAGAAAAAGGCAATCTCACGGCATTGTCCGGTATTAGGAGCTGCAATTTCTCCACGAGGAATCAAACACAGCTGACAGTACTCACTTCTGCAAGTTTTGGGCTTCAATGCATGATACAAGTGGAAAATGAGCCTTTTAAGAGACTAACGAGCTATGAGTAGATGGGAAGCCAACCCAGGCCTGGATTACTGACATATTATGGAAACAGTTACTGTGTCTGCTGTGCAGCTGAATATTGTCACATAAATATCAGGTACACAAGATACTTCAATTGCAGAACAAGAGGTTCCAGCGATTTTATCTCCTTCTTACTCTGCTGTTAACAACGTGATTTACGACCCGATCAAACATCAGACAGCACATGACACTGTTAAAACAAGATTTTAAAAATAATTTCTACGCATTTTGAAAGACACCAAGAGAAGTCAGGCTTGGCATTGCAGTCCAAGGAGCCACACGGGTGCAGAGCCTAGGGAGACCTTTCCGACACCTGCCTTTTTCAACACAGGCAAGTTCTCCTCTGGCCTTATTCACTAATTAAAAGTCAGATCCTGGCTCGGAGAAGAGGTGCTCAGCCCTTGGAGCCAAGCGGTGAGTCACAGTGGCAGTTAAATATGCCCGGCATCTCTAATGACTCATGGGGTCAGGTGAGAGAAGCAAAATGATGGGGAGCAGCAATTCTCATTTGCAGGTGTATTTTACACCTTCTTGGTTCATTGTCCTCACAAAAGAGCAAAGGCAGCCACAATCAAGTCAACGCTTTGGCTTGATGGGAACAACCCCAGAGAAAGATGTATTTCTCCAGTGTACAAAAAGAAAAATCTGTCTTACAGTGATTCTTTAGACGTTATTACAAATCTCCTCCTAAAGAAGGGAAGCTTATCACCAAGTCCACAACCTTGCTTGGTAGGCATCCAGAAGTACACTGAAATCTCCTAAGTAGTGTTCTCAGCAGATAAAAATTAAAACTTCTCAGTCTTGTTGCACACTCTACAAAACAAAGATCCCCCCTGGCTCTGCAATTCTTTACTCATTCCTCGGCCAACTTACTTCTCAAGCATACCAAAGCACCTCAGGCAAAGACTTCTGTCTGAATAGTCTAAAAAGGGTTTATTACCTCAATAGGGAGGTGCTACAGAAATACTAAACACCAGCAACACTTTCTCAGGGAATTAATTTCCTTCCTCTACTTGCAACAGATTTGCTGTGAAAGCCCAGCAGCCCCTCTGTTTATCTTTTTTAAAAATCATTTGGTAAGTTCATGTATGTAAATACAATCACTTCTACACTTGTGTCCTGTTCATGCACCCATAAAAAGCAAAATCTTAACTCATTTCAGGTCCACTCAAGCAAAAAGGATCTCCTACACGCTTTATAAATCAAGGTATAAAGGGATTTCTTCACACCCCCCTAGGTCAGCTGCCCAGTTTACCTGGAAATAGTTTCGAGCAGCAGCCTAGCTTAGATGCTCTGAGCCATCCCATGAAGATCCTGCTGTCTCCACTGACTATAAAGCCACAGTTTCAGACTCATTCATTCGGCAGCAGCTGGCTAGAGCAGTGCCCCACTTCCCCAAAACAGATCATTCCCAGTCCCACATTATTTCTCATACAGGCACTGCTGGGTCTGCAGCTTTGTGATTTACCACGCAGCTGGATTTACCGTAAGACTCTGTATCTGCAAGAAAGCCAGAAGCCAACTCAGAATATCAGCTGGAGTCCAAGGGCCAACACAGTTTGAGGACTTATTTCTTTAGTCAGACTTGCAGTGCGGGTTCCTGGTTAGGAACAGTGTATTACCTTCATGGCAGGCTACGGTCATACTGTACTGGTTGAAACTGCACAGAGTCACATCCTTTTTATCAGATTAACTGGGACCAGAAGCTGCAGCAGGCTGATCAAGACAAAGTACTATATGAAGAAAATTCAAAATTACATCACGAGGAGGATGCCAGATTGATGAACCCTTCAGTGCTGCACGATTCAGACTGTGTAGGTCAGCATATCCCTATCACTGGAAAGACAGCACTGGACATAGACAAAGAGCTCAAGTTTAGGGCAAAGTAAAGAAATGACTGGATGAAAGGGGAAAAAACTGTGTTCACAGTCAGGTGGACTGTAGCCTATACAGATAGATGATCCACTGGCTTAATCAAAGGTCATGCTCAGAAGGACTTTTAAGAAAGTATCCTAGCTGAAGGTCTTTTTCCCCATTAGGGAATCACTGTACAGAATCTAAATTTAAATAAAGATTTGCACAAGGAAGAAAAATTTCAAGGCTACCATAATCCTATTCAAATTAAGAGGTGAGAGGGACCAGATCCCAAGTTACTGCTGAATGCAGTGCCCACAATTTAAAACAAGTAAAATACTGTTAGTATTCCCCATGTAGCATGGCCTCTGTTGACGGGAGCAGTGAGGGAGAAGGGCTGAATCCTCATGTACAAAGAGAAATAAATTCACCCTTGAACACTTATATCAAATGTCATTGACCATCTCAAAACAGTACTGCAGTGACACAGTACAACAGCTAAACGCAAGAAACACAAAAAGTAAAAGGTCTGATTCATCTTGAACCCGATTTTCTCGCCTCTAAAATAATTTAGGAAGTGCAACTTGAATAACTCCCACATACCTCCATTTACTACGCATTTAACATGAATTTTAGGTTAAAAATATAAACCTTTATTTATCTGCTGGAAAAATCCACACATTGTTAGTGCAGGTTTTCTCACATTGCTTGATCTGCCTGCTTGCAAGGCAGTACACTGGTGTCAGAGTCACTTTGTTTTTGCATGCACTTAAAATTATCTGGTCACACGGTCTGTATCGTAAATAGTTTCCTCAATAATCTGCACAGCAAAGGACAGGCTACTCAAAAAACAATTTTAGGACCAATAAAATTAGCTAGACACCTGCAGAAAAAAAAAAAAAAGGAATAACCACATCCTGAACCACCTGACATACGTACTAAGCACAGCTCTGATGTGAATAGACAACCGGCAAACACAACCCTTCTTTCATAATGAGCTGTGTCCTTCAGTGCTCACAACCAGGGCACTAGAGCAAAAGAAAAGCAATTCTTTTCCCAACTTGTTCATTATTTTATCTTAATAAAATCCACTTGGAAAGAGCAACACTGCACTTTTTGTCTGGTCTTTGAATGACAAGGAAAAAAACCCAAAGAAAACCAGGAGAAGCGTTTGCTGCCCTCCAGAGGAAAACCAAATGAAATGACAGATTTAAAATACGAAGGTAGACATGAAGCTAGGCAAGGGCTAGTCCTACTAAGTTTTAAAACCACTTTCTTTAGTAGATGATAAAGGTATAAAGGAAAATCCACTGCACTGAACGATGACAAGGTAGCAAACCAAAACTGTCAGTAGGGATGCTTGCCTAGTAGTAACAGCTCCAAAACATCAAATCTCTCATTTCTCTCCTCAGTTTTATACTACAAAATGTACCGAAAAGTTATGTATGTAAGGACCCAAAGCACATATAAATAAATCAGCCCTTGATTTTCAGTTCATCAACTGTAAAATGAGGAGAAGAGGAGCATCTCCCCGTCACACCGCAATACTGCAAGGGTAACTGCGTTTGAGACTGCAAGGGGCTCGGAGCTCCTGAGCGCTGACGCTCTCGGGGGTGAGTCATCCCTTATGGGAGCTGACGTCTGGCCTCCCTCCAAGGCAGGATCAGTTCCCCTTCCCAGCTAAAGGAAATAAATCCCATGGCAATGTGATTCGTCACAACTCCAAATCAAGGTGATGAGGCATAAAAGGTAGAAGTCCAGATGGAATGCCAAGAAATTAGACAAAGCTTAGAATTTCCTACATGAGAAAACAGATAAATCATGGCCCTATCTTCTGCAAGTGCTATGCAGTACACAGAACAACACTGCAAGCTGAGCTATAAATATTCTGTGCCTAAACACATATTTGGATAAACATTGCCTTTCCAAAAAAATAAAAGTTTGTCTTCAGTATTTTCTGTTCTTACACCCTTTAAAGAACACTTCTAAACAATTACATGAGGGAAAACCAAGATGCTCACCTGACAGCCTCTGCTACGTTATTGGAAGTGTGACCCGATAAAGCATCATGAAGGTTTCTGATGAAGTAATCTCTGTAGTCTTCAGGCAGGGCCATGAATGTTCCACCCATCACAATAAACTCTACTTTATCCACACTGTGGCCCAGCTGCTTCAGCTGTAAAATTAAAAGTACCAGGGAAAAATGATCAATCAGGGACTTCTCTAAAAGACTTCTCTGAAAACCTTGACATTCTTATACTGCATTTGCTCCTTTAGTTGTCATATCCTTTATGAATGACAAACCATTAATACTTTTGTACAGATTTCTTATACACACCTCCTCCCACCCTACCCCCCCAAAAAAAACAACACTCAAAAGTTATTTTTCTACTGCAAGAACACAGTACAGACAGAGTCCAGTGTAGGAGGTTTTCTTGACAGAGTTATTCGAGCCTAACATCCTACTGATGGAGTTACACTGGCTCCTGTTTGAAGCTAGCTTAGTTAAGGCCAGTAGGTAAAGTTTCCTCACACTTACTTCAATCCATATAAAACTAACTTCCTTACAAACTTCTGAGAGAAAAGGACTACAGTGAATCCGTGAAGAATTTTCCAGTGGATTTGGAGATAAACAGGAAACCAGGCAAAGCAGAACAGGATTGCAAAACTCTTCTAATTTTAGTAGGAAAGCCACTATTTGAGTACTAAATCCCCCACGTAAGTAATTATCAAGAACTAGCACCTGCCATAGAAGTTCAGTACAATTTTTTTGTAATAAGATCTCCTATTAGTACTCAGGTGTTGTTCAGAACAGACAAAAATCTTCAAGAGGTTCAAAACTTGTCATTTATCTAATGGAAATGACAGTTTGACAATTAAAATGTCTGAAAATAATTTTTCTATGGGGATCAAGTCAGGATAATGTAGAATTATAAAATAATGCAAAAGCTGAGGTGGGAAGGGACCTCTGGAGAACACCTAGCTGAACCTCTCTTCTCAGAGCAGCACCACAGTAGTTTGTTCGGCGCTGTGTCCAAACAGGCTTGTGTGTCTCAAAGGATGGAGACTGCTCAACCTCTCTGGGCAACCCGCTCAGTTTCCTGATATTCAAATGGAATTTCTCATGTTTCAATTTGCACCCATTTCATCATGTCCTGTCCTGTCACCGGGCACCACTGAGAAGAGCCTGGCCTGTCTTCTTTAAAGCCTACCACCGCATACTTAAGACTCGTTGGTAGGATTCCCCCAAGCCTTCCCTTCCCCAGCCTAAAGTCTTGGTTCTCCCAGCTCCTCTTCAGATCCTCCAGTCCCTTCATCATCTTAGTGGCCTTCTGCTAGACTTCTTCCAGTACATTCACGCCTGTCTTCTTCTGGGGAGCCCAGAACTGGACGCAGCTCTCCAGTTGCAGCCACAGCAGTGCTGAGGCCAGAGGAAGGATCCCCTCCCTTGACGTGTTGCAACACTCCTCCTAATGCAGCCCAGGAGGCTGCTGGCTGCCTTTGCCTCAGATGTTGCTCATGGTCAACTTGGTGTCCACCAGTACCCCCAGGTGCTTTTCTGTCAAGCTGCTTTCCAGCTGGTTTGCCCCCAGCATGTACTAGTGCCTGGTGGTGTTCCTACCCAGAAGCAGGACTTGGCATTTCCCTCTGTTCAACTTCAGGAGGTTCCTGCCGACCCATTTCTCCAGCTTGTCCAAGTCTCTCTAAATGGCAGCACGATCCTCTGATCCCCCATCCACTCCTCCCAATTCTGTATCATCCACAAACCTGCTGACAGTGTGCTGTCCCAGCATCCAGGTGGTTCACAGAGAGGTTAAACACTCTTGGCCCCAATATTGACAGGTGGGTTATATCACCAGATTGGCCTCCAGCTGGACTTAGTGCTGCTGATCACGACCCTTTCAAGCCCACCAGTTCAGGCAATTAAAAGCATTCTCATTATTTTCATCACAATCCCAATATATTCTCCTCTCACTGTAAAAATTTACCTGTTCCACCCTGTGTCTTGTCTGGAGATAAGGGTCATATCTAGCCCGAATGGCCCTCATGGATGTTGGCTAAAAAAAAAAACAAGGAGAATAATTTTATAAACATTTTTTTAAAAAGAACATACTGAAAAAGAACAAAAGACAACTTTTAGCATTGAAACAGATGTTTAAGTCTTCACATCCTAACTGACCCTAAAAATCAAACTTACAACCAAAGAGTCCACCCAACTGTAAATATTAATTTGGCTCCTTAAATTTTGAAAAATTTTAACAAAACACATTGTTGTCCCGAGATGATAACGACATAAAAGGATGACACAATTTTTCAAATTTTTAGTGCATTACAACAGGATAAAGAATTGTTGCAGTGAGTCACAAAAAATATTGCAAAAAAATCACAAAGAAAATGGTTTTCAAAATACCATTTTTTCTGTCCCATTTATTTTAGTTTCTCTCCACTTGCACAACAGTCATCCAAGCAGCATCCTCTAGAGCTCAGTCTAAATGTCAAATATTCTTTAAGCTAAATATATTCTTTCAATTGAAAGCTCTAACAACTTACTTTTTATATTACTAGCTGATGTAAGCCTATTAATAATACTCTAAGATAAGGTTTCCAAATACCTTGTGTATCCTGGATTTGTTTGGTATTTCAAATCTGTTGTATTAAAAGCTCTAACGGATGAGGACTCTTTTACTCATGCACAACTCCCACATGCTGTTAGTACTGAACAAATTAATTCAACGTATCCAAAACAACATGAATTATACCACAGTTACATATACACAGGATTTGCCTACTTTGCGCTAACAGGACAAGTTTCAAGTCACTGAGAAGTGGGTAAGAACATACAAAATCCGTACTAAAAGGATGCTGCATCACTGTTGACCAAATTAATCCAGTTTGTATTTTTACTTCATTTCGCTACTTTACATCTGTACTATAGCTATAAGTTGTTTTGTTAAAACCAGTCAAAATAATTTAGTCACAACAAGATCTGCTGTTAAACTTTCCCCAGACAACAGGAGAGCACTGTTTCAGAACCACATATACATTTAGGGAGATATCACTGCAGATAGAGACATAAAAAGACATTAATGTAATTTCAGAGGCACTAACAGCTAAATAATAGTCTTCTTCCAGAGCTTGACCTTTGCTGATCTGCAGGGTCCTGAATGGTTGGACAGACCTGAAAGAGGTCCAGTTAGGACAGGGTGCTCAGGGCTGTGTCCAGTCAGCGTTTATTATCTCTAAGACTAGAGATCCTCTTTAAGAACAGAGATCTCAAAATCTCTCTAGATCCCTACTCAAGTGCCTGACAACTCTCATGTTAAAACATTATTTTCTTACATTAAGGCACAGTTTTCCACATTCTAACTCATGCCTGATGCCTCTCATCTTTCTGCTGGGCAGCTCTGAGGAGTCTGGCTCTGCCTTCTCTACACCTTTCCCTTAAACCGATACTGAGCCAGAAGTAAAACTTTATGTTTCTGCTGGACTGTTTAGTTTTTAGTTTCATTCTGACACAGATCCCTAACTCCTGTAAGCAATCACAGCTAGCACTCATTTCAACAAACTGCACGCAGCAGTGTCCCCCATGGGAGACAGCAGTGTCACCTTCAGCTGCTCTCACTCACTCACCGCTATCCACAGCTGGAGATGCAGATTAACAGCTGCTCCCACACCAGCAGTGTGGTACATGGGGTACAGCCACGATGCTGCACTGCCCTGCTCAGAACCGCAGGCTGATCGCTCCTGCTCTAGCACCTATCACACATGTAACACTATAAACAGCAGCAAAGTGAGGAGAAAGAAACAACTGCTACAAAAATTGAGAAGAGTTTCCAGTCCTATGGTTGAGCTGCTTTAGGTCTCGAAGTTTATCAGCTCTGCTTTTGTTTTTTATGCTTGCAACATGAGTGAATTTGTAGAAATAAAGAGCAGCCTAACCCATGTTTACAGAGTATGGAGGTCATGCGCTATGGCAGACCAAATAATACCTCATATCCAGTGTAAGACTGTGTGGAATATTCAAAATCAGAATCAGGTCCACCTGGGCAGTATCTGCAAATATCAAAAGACAGAAAACAGGCATCAAACTCAATTGCAAGCGATGGGGTACATAGGAGGGTGCAGGCTGAGCAGACATTGCTCTGATTACCCCACCTCTCATCAGAAATGTGGGGGAATAAAAATTCAAGACAATCCGACCACAGCAACATGCTGACCGCTCTCGTGGCACTTGGGAATTCTCGTATAGGCAAAAACAAACCCACAAAAGCAAATTTTTGGTTGGAATTCTCGTATAGGCAAAAACAAAACCCACCTTAATGCTGCAATACAGCTTCCAGATGAAAGCCAGCTCACGAGTACTCAGCTCAGAGCATGGGATGAATGAATAAATGAAAATGAATGAATAAATCAATGAACGAATGAATTCCCCTGTTTCTGCATCACCCGATGTAAATATAGGTACAGAGCCAAACACACATGCTGGAGAGAGGGATTCTGTGATATCCAGTAACACTGAGAGGAACCGCACCTACATATGTTCACTAACGCTAAGTATACAGTGCAAAACAGTTGTTTCATTTATTTTTAATGAGAATGGGATGTCAAAAAACTGTTCTGACCTGTCAAATGACTACATGCACATAAACCAACTTGGTAAGACTCACTAGAAGCAAGATGTTTTGTGAACGTATTTCTGAAACAGGGCGTTAATTTAGGGAGTTGCCATACAGTTCTGGAGTAATACACACAGATTTTTAAAAGTAATTTTACAATCATAAACAATTCAAATATTTTTCACCATTCTATCAAGAACATAGCCTTATTTGACGTAAAATATCATTTTTGTTTGGCGTGGAAAGATATGAAATAGAGATATCATCCTATTACACAATCTACATTTATTTTTCCAGAAATTTATGGAATATGAGTATCTTGATGGTGAGAAAACTCATTTACATTTGTTTTCTGAACTTAGAAATATGCTATTTAATTAATAAAGCATTCTCAGACCACTTCAAAAGAATATAGTCCATCTACTCCAAATAACAAGGAAGGGGAACGTGAAGCTGAAGGGCAGCCTTGGCTGCTGTGACTGTGAAATGGTGGAGTTGAAGATCCTTCAGGCAGCGAGGAGGGTGCACAGCAAGCTCGCTACCCTGGACTGCAGGAGAGCTGACTTTGGCCTCTTCAGAAATCTGCTTGGCACAGGACTATGGGATAAAGCCCTGCAGTGAAGAGGGGCCCAAGAAAGCTGGTTGATATTCAAGGATCACCTCCCTCCAAGCTCAGGAGCGATGCATCCTGACAAAAAGGAAAGTCAGGTAAGAACACAGGGAGGCCGCATGGATGGACAACGAGCTCCTGAACAAGCTCAAACACAAAAAGGAAGCCTACAGAGGGTGGAAGCAAGGACAGGGAGACTGAGAGGAATAGAGAGAAACTGTCCGAGCAGCCAGGGATCAGGTTAGGAAAGTCAAAGCCCTGACAGAATTAAGTCTGGCTGGGGACGTCAAGGGCAACAAGAAAAGCTTCTGTAGGTATGTCAGTAAGTAAATGAAGACTAAAGAAAATGTGGGCCCTCTCCAGAAGGAAACAGGAGACCTGGTTACCCAAGATAATGAGAAGGCCGAGGTACTCAGTGAATTCTTTGCCTCAGTCTTCACCAGCAAGTGCTCCAGTCACACTGCCCAAGCTGCAGAAGGCAAAGATGAGGACTGAGAGAATGAAGAACCACTGCAGGAAAAGATGAGGTTCAAGACCATCCAAGGAACCTGAAGGTGCACAAGTCCATGGGACTTGATGAGATGCATCTGTGAGTCCTGAGAGAACTGGGAGATGAAGTGCCTAAGCCACTATACATCATATTTGAGAAGTCATGGCAGTCTGGTGAAGCTCCTGCTGACTGGAAAAGGGGAAACATAATCCCCCCTTTTTAAAAAAGGGGGAAAAGGAAGACCTGCGGAATTATAAGCCAGTCAGTGTCACCTCTGTGTTTGGCAAGATCATGGAGTGGATCCTCCTGGAAACTGTGACAGGGTACATAGAAAATAAAGTGGTAAGTGGTGCCAACCAGCTTGGCTTCAGTAAAGGCAAATCATGCCTGACAAATTTGGTGGCTGGCTACGAAGGGGTTACAGTGTTGGGGGATAAGGGAAGAGCAACCGAAATCATCTACCTGGACTTGTGCAAAGCATTTGCCACTGTCCCACCTGACATCGTTGTCTCTAAACTGGAGAGACGGGTGTTGGATGGACGGACCATGGGGGGGGGTAAGGAACTGGCTGGGTGGTCGCACTCAAAGAGCTGTGGTCAACGGCTCGATGGCCAAGTGGAGAGCGGTGACGAGAGGCGTTCCTCGGGGGTCACGGCCGGGCCCGGTGCTCTTTAACCACTTTGTTGGTGCCATGGACAGTGGGATCGATGCACCCTCAGCAAGTTCACCCACGACCCCGAGCTGTGTGGGGCGGGGACACGCGGGAGGGCAGGGATGGCATCCAGAGGGACCTGGGCAGGCTGGAGAGGGGGGACTGGGCAAACCTCATGGAGTTCAACAAGGGCAAGGGCAAGGTCCTGCCCGTGGGTCGGGGCAACCCCAGCACAAATCCAGGCTGGGCGAGGAGTGGCTGGGGAGCAGCCCCGAGGAGAGGGACTGGGGGTGCTGGTGGGGGGAAAACTACGACCCAACAATGTGCGCTCGCAGCCAAGAAAGCCACCCGTGCCCTGGGCTGCAGCCAAAGCAGGGGGGGCAGCAGGGCCAGGGAGGGGATTCTCCCCCTCTGCTCCGCTCTGGGGAGACCCCCCTGCAGTGCTGGGGCCAGCTCGGGGGCCCCCAACAGCAGAAGGACACGGAGCTGCTCGAGCGGGGCCAGAGGAGGCCACGAAGATGCTGGGGGGGCTGGAGCAGCTCCCCTGGGGGGCCGGGCTGAGAGAGTTGGGGGGGTTCAGCCTGGAGAAGAGAAGGCTCCGGGGGGACCTTCGAGCAGCTTCCCAGGGCTTAAAGGGGGGACAGGGAAGGTGGGGGGGGACTCTTGGTCAGGGGGTGTGGGGGTAGGACGAGGGGGGACGGATTTAAACTGACAGAGGGGAGGTTTAGATGAGATCTAAGGACAAAATTCTTCCCTGTGCAGGGGGTGAGGCGCTGGCCCAGGGTGCCCAGAGCAGCTGTGGCTGCCCCCTCCCTGGAAGGGTTCAAGGCCAGGTTGGACGGGGCTGGGAGCCCCCTGGGCTGGGGGAAGGGGGCCCTGCCCGGGGCAGGGGGTGGCACTGGATGGTCTTTAAGGACCCTTCCAACACAAACCAGTCTGTGATTCTACACCTGTATGGCAGTTTGGTATTAAATTACAGTTTCTTCATCTAGAGGCTAGCTTGAAACTCTTATTATGTGACAGAGCAAGACGGACTTGTGGCTATCACAGAATGACTGCTGGCCAGGAGAGGAACGGTACACAGCAGATAGTAACTGAAAGGAACTTAAATGTATTCCTAAGGGTCCTTAGCTTTCTTTTGAGGTCTGTGGGATTAATGACCAGTCCACAGCAATCCTGTGCTCAAAGATGTCCTGAGAGAGGAGGGTTGACAACCCCTTCTACTTTAGCTGCAGGCACTGAGCACTCCAACAGAAAAGGTAACGGAGCAGTCAGTGTATTAATACTTATGTTGCAGATCTCAAATGCACAGACACCAAGATAATGCCATCTCTATCAAATTAGACACATTCCGTTCACAGTATAATTGATTAGTTTCCTCACTGCCTGCCCTGCAAACTCAACCCAAGTCATCTGTCACCATTATAAAATTAATTACCAAATTACCGTGGCCAAGTTAATTTGCTGGCAAAAGTTGAGAAAACCAATTGAAGACATTTCATATACATAATTACCTGGGACATTTCAAACAGAATAGCTGCTCATGCGAAAACAAGAACTCAGCCAGCTCTCTGTTAGGCAGCTGGTCCTGAAACACACTGATGTTTCAGGAGTGACAAGGTGAGAAAGAGAAGCAATGTTTTGAAATAGATGGGCTAACATGCTTAGGGAAAAAAAAAAAACAAAAAACAAAAAACAACAAAACAGACAAGAGTTCAGGTGTACACTCTTAAGTCAAAAGAGGTAACACACTTCAAGGTAAACCCAGCTTGGGTTCCTCAATTCAAATAAAACTCAGAATCTACTTCCCTAACGCCACAAGCCCTTGGCAGTTGGAGGCCTTCCCTTCCACCTGCACTCTCATTTCACTCCAGAGCCAGCCTGTCACATCGAGCAAGTTTTTCAAACACCACCTGCACCTCCTCAGGTGGATCTCAGTTCAGCAGTTTTCAAACTTTTCAGATGGAGCCCTTTTTCTTTTCTGTGATAGTCTTCTCCAACCTGCTTACGTACCCAGTCACGTGCACAACACAACTGCGCACTCTAACACAGTAATACAACTCACATTTGATCATTAATCAATATTATTGATTAGTATATTCACAAAATTGTCTATTAACTTAAGTAGGGTTGGCCCGTGAAAGCAAAAGGTTCCTCCCTGAAGAAAAACTGAAAACAAGCAGACTTTTTAGTGTAAATGTGCAGGCATCAGCAATCTGCAACTTTGTGCTTGTGCAGAAAGTAAGCCTGTCCCCAATACAGTGCTACTGCAGTGCTAGATTTATACGGAAATACTGGAGAAGAGTCCTCTTATTTCATCTCAGTTGTCATACTTACACACATATGTTGCCTGTAAAGTTAATGTGTGGACACCTGTGTGGTTTACACATCACAGCCACGACAGCGATCTGTAAGAAGCAAAGTTACAGAGGAGAGAAATTGTAGTAGCTGCTTCTGAAGTTACTAAAATAAATTGCATCTTGGAAGGCTATGCATACATGTGTATCTGCGAGAGACTATTTAAAGATGTTTTCTGCTTAGTCTGCCACTTAGAATAACTGTGGGTTAACTCTTGAAGGAGATTAAAAAAAAATATCAAGAAATAGGAAACCTATTACTTAGTATTTTCACAATTCAGAGTAAACTGGCAGTCTAGTATAAAGAACCAGGTGTCTCATACGAAATGTGATTAAACACCCTGCTGAAAAGACACACACAGACATTCAGTATTCACTAGAACGATGCAACATGCATTGAAAACAGTGCAAGGGTGAGAGTGTGCCACCAAACGCCACCTGGAAGATGAAAATGAGGAAGAGATGAAGAGAAACAAAAAGATATAAGCCAAAGATAATAGGAATAGCTGACTCCCTCCAAGTAACTAAGCCAAGCTTTTTCTCCCCAGCTGAGCTCACAACTGCTTGTCCTACACTAAACATAAGCATAATATAAGATGCTGTCTTCTTTTGTAAAAAGGACCAGAGGGAAGAAGAGATGGACACACCAAGATTTTCTAGTGTCCAGTAATTTGGGGCACCCAACACTGAGTACCTAATTTCCATTTTTCAGAAATCCTAGTTGGAGTAAGAGATTAATGACATATTCTATAGCCAAAAAAACAAAGAAATTAAAGAAATTAAGCACATTTTTTGGGGGTGGGTTTTTTTTTGTGGTTCATTTGGCAGTTTTTTAGGTTTGTTTTGTTGTTATAAAAATTGAACATTTCTTGGATTTTGGTTTCTGAGGCTTGGGGCTTTTTGTTTGGGTTTTTGTTGTTATTGTTTGGGGTTTTTTTTTTTTGTTAACTTGACTTTAGGCACAGTATACATACAGTAGGGAAGCTTAAAACTCTATTACTGTTTTCAGCCTGAACTACCTTTCTAAGAAGCATGATAAATACTAACATTTTTACCTTTGTTCACTGAGAGGCCCTGCAGATTAAGCTGCACTGTTTCTACAGCAACTAAAAAACAAGCCATGCTGCTCTGAAACAACATCTCCACAGCTCCTCTTTCTCTTCTCCCAAATGTTTTGAAAGCAATAGCCCCATAGCCACAACATCACAGAAAAGGCAGCCTGGGAGCTAGTAATGCAGCCAGTGCATCTCTATTAAAGCTTCTGGAATTCGATATCCTAGTCTTCGAAAACAACTAAATACAATTTATTGATGAGGGCAGGGGAGGAGGGTGGTGGATGGAGAGAATGAGGCACGTGCTTACCCCGCTAGCGGTCCTTATAGGCTTGGCCTTCAGCTTTGGTACCAGCACCTTGCGGTACTGCGGCGGGACGGCAGCGATGATGTCGACCAAGCGGGGCTGCGCGGAAAGCCCGTACTTGGCCGACGTCTTGGTTTTCAGCCTGAAAGCACAAATACCTTAAATTAACAGCTCCACTCTGCCTCGCATACCCACATCCCACAGCAGTGCTATCACGTTATTGTTCAGTTACAGGGAGATCTAAGGAGGTTCTCCCAATTTGTCTTTCCAGCTAACTTATTTAAGAAGCATACAGTAATTGCTTGTAACAGCTGCATTATGTATTAAGATACTGAAAATAAACTCCAAATAAAATTGATATGCAACAACTGCCAATGTCTTTAGTTTCTGTGTATTTTTCTTCTAAATACAGTTTTATTAAAACATTGAGAAAGCTGCCCACTCTGGATTACACATTTTGAGTGATTCAATTATTTTCATATCTTCCATGCGAACTAACCCTTACACGCACAAACTCTAGCTGAGTTAATTTCTAAGACATTCATGTCAGTTATTTCCAGCATCAGCAAAAAGTTTGCAATTACATCATGTGAATGAAACAGAAACAGTGGGAAAAATTCAAGTTTTATTATTCCGCATGTGTAAAGAAAGAAGAACTTTCTGAAAACCACAACTTCATTTATATCACATTGCTAAGAAAGTTGGATTTAAACTTTATCCCTAAATTATTCTCTCCTTTCCCTGGTGGAACTGACTTTGGGACTACTAAAAGATGAACACAGGTGGAAACACAAAAAGGCAATGACAAGTTTTTTAGAGGTTTTCACCAATAAAACCCATTTTGTACGCTGAGAATTGCCAGTGAAGTGCCAAGACACCATTTCAAATCACCACAGAATTTACGAATCTTGGTGTCTTTATTAGCAGATAGCAGTAAGAGAAATGACAGTAGCCTGTGAAAATAAAACATTTTAAAATAGAGCATGAACGTAATAGACTGTACAGAGCACATTCATTGCTGGTGGACCAGCTCTTCTGTGTCATCCCAGAGTGACTTACTTGTTCAGATTCACATCTTTTCCCTGCTCGTGAGCCTCAATTAATTGCTTTATGATGTCAGCTATCGTCATCATCATCAGCTCTGCATGGCTGAGGTCTCCTGAAATGAGAACAAAATAAAAACCCACATGTACAGCCACTGCTTTTGATAACCAAGGCACACCAGCTCCGCAATTCAGTTTTAATATTTCCTACAACCGTTGCCTGCAGAGGGAGTTTTGCCACTGCCTATCACTCTCAATTTGCAGCATTCCCCAAACAAACTACAGTCACCACCTCATATCACTGACTTCCTTTTAATTCTAGGACAAACTCCACCTTCTCCTGTCAGAGCAATCTGCACAACAGCCAGAAATAAAAAGTCACTGGAAGTTAAAGATGATTAGTGGAATAGTCTGATGCTACCGGTACACGTGGCAAGGAACAGGACACGTTTGTGAGAAGGACAGCAGGGCTAGAAAAGGGGAGAGGGAAGCTGTGATCTCCCCCTCCATTACAGCGAGGGTATGCTGCATCAGGCAGTATTATCAGTGCCTTAAAGCTTCCCTGCTGAGCCTCACAGCCCCACGCCGTGCTGCAGCAAGGGGCTGCACTGTATAGACGGTATACATTGCTTACACTTCTTCCACAGCAGCTTTGGGAGAAGGGGGGCATTGCTATTCACAGCTCCATCCACACTTCCTCACAACAACGTGCATTTGTTCCACCTCGCGCGGCTCCGTCTACACCAGCAAGTGTTGGGATGGTAAAATATACACACCAGCCTTGTCAGAAAACCCCTCTCGCATGGACACAGCTGGGTGCACAACTGCTCCAACAAGCTTTTTTGGGCATGCCAGCTGCACTGAAATCTGGCAACACCTGGGAGAAGCACCACGGCGATGCTCCCCTCTGGGCTCTCTCTGCAGGTTGTTTTGTGGGACAGACCCAGGCTGCTGCCAGCCCCACATCATCTTTGCTGCCTCCTATCCCTCCTGCAGTTTGTTACCTTGTTCTGTCCTGAGGGAAAAGCCCAGCAACACCCGGACTCCCGGCACCTCATTCTGCATCTGACACGCGGCACCAGCCAGGAGCAAGGCAAACTCCTTAACACCCACATGGGTGCAAGGGACTCGACCTCCCAGTCCCAGCGCCCGATTCAAGTGGGGGATAGGTGGCTCACTGAGGGGTTCCAAGTCCCTCCAACCCTCAAGCAAGGCCAGAGCTGGCCCTTTCCCCGCCTCCAAGTGAAGGCGGGGAGGGCACAGCAAGGTCTCGCCTCGTTTTCCCACCCCACACACACGCAGCGCCTTAGAGACGGCGGGAAATCCCTACCACCCCTTCAGCCCCCACCCGAGGAGGGCCGGGGGAAGCATGAGGAGGAGCCGCGTCCCACACCCCTCCCCGCCATGTCCAGCCACAACTGCTGCCCCTCAGCCCGCCCTTACACACACACAAGGCCGGGGAAGCCTTGCCCCACTGCCCTCAGCTCCTGGGAGAGAGGCAGGGGCCGCAAACACACCCCCGCACCCCGCTACCTTTCCTCTTCTGCTTCATGCCGGCGGCTCCCCCTCAGCCGCTGCCCTCACAGGCCTCCTGCCGCGAAGCAACACCACCCCCGCCACGCGCGCCGTCGTGAAAACGTCGCGCCTCCCGCCGCGCTGCCGGAAAGCGACGGGAGGAGGGCGTGGAGTTGTTGCCGTACAGCGCATGCGCGCAGGGGCCTAGGCCCGCGGGGGGGATACACACGTGTGTGCGCGGCTACCCCGCGGGGGTCCCGCCCTGCCCGTCCATCCTTATCGTGTCCAGTTTTAAGTGTCCCTCGGAAAAATGCAAAGAAATTACCGGGATTTACTGGTGTTACAGCGCCACCACCGGGAAGGCCCAAGGGCCCCCGTGTAACCCACACAAACGCTTCCCCCCTCAAGTACAAGGCCACACAGGACATATTGCTGATACCTGCAAACTAAATTTATTAGAAATAGATACTTTTGGAATACAATGATTAAGATCAATTTAAACCGTTTTAACAATTTAACCATTGTGCCGCAGAACAAATACTGATCTTTTGAGGACTAGTTAGAATAACCAGGGTGAGGAACTCTTGAGATGGTTCAGACTTGCAGTAGCAGGTGCAAAGAAACATAAGGAAGGTGCAAATTGGCAATAAAACCAGAGTAGGCCAGCCTTGGAGGGCAAGATCTATGTGACCACAGGACTGACTTTGCACAGAAGTAAGGGTCAACTGGTGGACACAGTGAAGAATATGAGCCTTCATCTGAAGACTCCTGATGACCACCTGAAGCCTCCAACAAACATGTGCAAAAGACATTAACATATGCGAATTAGTTCCCAGAAAAGTTATGAATATGATAAAAATATTATTAAAATGTAATTAATACCTATGATTAAGGTATAAATGCTTGTTGATTTTGTCTTCACACACATTAGGAGGAGCTCTCCCCTGTGTGTCCGGAGCTATAATAAAGAATGCCTGCTTCCTAAAATTCCACAATTGAGTCTTAGAGAATGAATTAATTACTGCTTTCCGGTAACTTTACAGCCCACACAAATGCTTCTCATCAAATACAAGGACAGACAGGACGCATCAGTTAGGTCAGTCCGTTCTTTAAGCCGTCAACAGTGATTAGTAAGGAACTTCTAATCAGGAGCTGCTGTCCTTGAAGAAGAGAAACATCTTGAAACATGGAGGCTCATTAAAATTGTTCACCGTAAATCAACTTAATTGGACGTTAAGAGTGTCCTTTGGAGGAACTATCCTCATTACAGTAGTGAAAATCACACCCACTGCTTCCAAGACTCCTGCCCAAATAAAGACCCACACCCTTTGAACTTGTGCAGAAGAATTAAAATCCACTGTAACTTCAAATCGAGACGAAGCCTGTTGTTTCCCAGGGAGGGATAGAGCGATAAGCCGCTAACCACTGGTCATTCGAATAACTGCATTTCTGTGGTGTGAAGTGGATCAATACCTTGAGGTTCTTTTGTGTGTTGGGCTGGCTTTGTGGAATTACCACCTAGCACCTGTCTTTGAGCAAATATGGAATAAACTGATGTCTGGGCTCTGCGTGGGAGGTTGGCTTTTGCACACTGGGTCCCAAACCCTGTTTGAGGGACAACAGTTTCTGGCACCGAGGTGGGACGGTGCTGATGGCTTTGCCTGGACCGTCCCACCGTTCTGACGGGGAGCAGCAGCCCGACCGGACTCCAGCACGCGGTGACCTATTGTTGGGAAACTCCGTCAGCTCCTTGCCCGCGGTTGGGCAGCAAGCGACACAACAGGGCAACTCCTCTAAGGGATAACAATAAAGGGATGCAAGGGAGGATCCATGAGTAGGAATTTTATTTTGGATTCTGATTGCTCTGCAAAAGGTGTTCCATTAAAGGACCGCAGTACGAGCTTTTCTTCTACAGCTAGATGTGAGGGATGAGAAGCAGGGGAGTCACTTCCTAAAAAGCTGAGTGTATGAAGCTGTGGTCAAAGAAGTATTTCCTAGGAAATAATTTCAGTATAGGTTCAGTTTCCTCCACCAAGATACCCCCCTTGCACCCCTTAAGGCTGCATTATTAAACATTGCAATAAATTTGGACAAGATCCCCTGACAGAAGAAAAATTACTAAGATATTGTGGATATTAGTGACCAGTGTATAAGCCTGATGATGATGATGATGAAAGGTGACCAGGATATAGGACCTTGAATTATAATACTATTTTACAATTGATCTTGTTCTGGATAAAGTTGGATAAGTGGGATGAAGTCCCATAAATGATTTGGTTTTCACATTGCAGAATAATCATGAAATAAGGAAAAGATGTAAACTGTTATATAATGATCCTAACGGTATATATGTTAGCTGAAAGGGGGCAAGAAAAGAAAAAGCAGAGGTCTTGCTCATCATGTGATACAGGGAAAGGATGTGTTAAAGGATTTAAAGGGCCAGAGGAGCCAGAGAACGCACAGCTGTAGATATCAGGAGTAGGAGTCAGGAAAGAGGAACCAGTGGGTGAAAACAGTAGTGAGGACAACGTCCAGCTGCACAAGCACTCCTCCGACAAGCAGTCGGGGTGGAGGGAATGCCTGTTTCATACATGTACCTTTTACTGCCTTGGATTTGTTGAATTGGAAACAATCAATAGGATCGTATCACGAAAATCCAGAAAATATGTGTTAGGTGTTGGAAACAATACTAATCCATAACCCTCATTGAGGAGCTCTTCAGGCAATGTTAAGTACTTTTTTTTTACAGCAGAAGAGAAGCACTTGGTGTTAGAAAAGGCTAGGGAGGAAAATGAATGCCGTAATGCTAATGCTAACACTGCCAGACACATGCCCAAGACGGATCCAGAATGGGATCCAAATAATCAGTGTAGGGAAAAATATGCTCAAACAGTATCAGCAATTAATTTTGCATGGGGTCCATTCCTGCGTTCCAAAACGTAGAGATGTATCAAAGTTATATTAAGTAAGAGAAGAAAGTGGAGAAAATCCATCATCATTTTATGACAGGTTGTGTAATGTTGCTAGACAATGGACAGTTTTGAATCCAGAAGATGAGGTGGAGAATGTTTAATGTGTTATTCACTGGACAATCTGCTTCAGATATTAAGCGGAAACTACAAAAGGTAGATGGCGCCGGAGGAATGTTGATCTCACAATTAATTGAAATAGTTTATAAGGTTTATAATACTCTAGATGAAGTCGAGAAAAAGGAAAGACAAAGGGAGAAGCGGAAAGGTAGAAAATCACAGGCTACCTTGTTGGCAGCAGCAATTACTGAGAGTTCAGTGAGAGGAAGAGGAAGGCGTAGAGGGTTCAGAAGGGGGGTAGTAATGGTAAGGGAAGACGCTGTGTGATTAATCACATCGTCTGCGGGATGTTGGGACAAAATCAATGTGCTTATTGTAAGAAAGAAGGGCACAGGAAAAATGAGTGTCCAAAGGGGACAAGATTACTAAAAAGGACGGTGGCCCAAGGTGGGGCTGGCACCTGAGTCAGATCTGATCATGCTAGGAGCCTCAGATTCAGATTGACAGGGACCAGCAGAAAATAGTAAAATTTCCCCAACTAACCTCCTGGTTCCAGTTAAGCTGGGGAACAAAACTGCTGATTTTCTAGTAGATAGCAGGGCAACCTATTCAGTAGTAACTAGTTGTAAGGGACCTCTAAGTAAAACACATACGCCAGTTGTTGGGGTCACAGGAAAGTGAGCTTTGAGGCCATTTTTAAAACCTATGGAATGTACAATTGGAGGTACTGCATTAACTCATGAATTTCTATACATGCCAGAGTGCCCCTTCCCCTTCTTGGGACAAGATCTGTTTTGTAAATTGAAAGTGCAACTAACATTTTCTTATGAGTCTATTCAGTTACATGTGCCTGAGGAGACAGGGTGGAAAGCTCAGCTGTGACTATTGACTGAAAAGAAACAGGAAGAGACCAGGATCTTGGAAGATATTTTGCATGCTGTGATACACCTCATATGGGCCTCTGAGAAACCTGGATGAGCCAAGAACACTTCTTCGGTAAAGGTGGAATGAAAATCAGGATCACAACCAGTAAGGAAAAAGCAACATCCAATGAAATTAGAGGCTAGAGTGGAGTTAGAACCACTAATTAATACCTTTGTGCGATGTGGCTTACTACAGGAATGTCAGTCTGACACCCCTATTTACTGCTAAGGAAAGCTCAAACTCAAAGAATATCAACTGGTACAAGATTTTAGGGAAGTTTAAAAGATCACCATAGATGTTTACCCTGTAGTACCTAACCCCTACGCTCTACTGCCTACGATATCTCAAAATAGTGGATATTTTACAGTGTTAGACAGAAAAGCTGCTTTCTGTTGCATTTCCCTAGAAGAGGAGAACCAGAAAACTTTTGCCTTTGAATGGGAGAGTCTGGCTACTGGCAGGAAAGTACAATTTGCTGGACTGTGCTGCCCCAAGGATTCAAGACTAGCCTGACCCTGTTTGATAATGTACTTGCCAAAGAATTGGAAGAATGGCAAGATGGGAGTAGCTCCATGGTGAGTGGGGAATGGAAGGCTGGATACGCTGTGATAACCCCACAGAAAGAGATTGAAACATTGGGAATGGGAAGTAGAAAGCCCACCTCCACATGAGAGTTATGAATTATGCTTCCAAAGATGTTCTGCCCCAAAAGAAATAGATAGGATAAATTGCTTGTTGGAAAACAGCATTTCTGGGGGGAAATTACACTAGCTGTAATTGTACAATAACAGTAGAGGTAAGAGAAGATGTCGGCTTGCCCAATATTGTCTGGCCAGTTCCAGAAGGTAAGGGAGGGTACTGGATATGTGGCACACGAGCCAGGAAAGTTTTACCAGGGAACTGGGCAGGAACATGCGCTTTAGGTGCAATTGTTCCAAATATAACAAAAATGGACAAATTTAGTGGAGATAACAAAATTTGGCTAAGATCATTCCAAAAATTCCATAGAAAAGAGCTAATCCTCATGTAGAACAACCAGTAGCTTTTCATTCTTTTGCCAGATGGTTTATACCATGGTTAGGAGTCAGTGAATTGGAAAAAGCCATAGTAAACATTTCAGCTGCAATTGAGAAAATTGGAAATGAGACTTATGATGCTATAAAGGCCCTGCAAGAAGAAGTGTCCGAGTTAGCTAAAATTGCTTTACAAAATAGGATGGCTCTTGGTATGATGCTGACCTCTCAAGGAGGACTATGCACAAATACCAGCTGCTGTGCATATGTAGATCAAAGTGGAAGGATTTCTACTGATTTAAATGAAATTTGGAAACAGACTAAAATGCTTCATGAGATCCTGAAGGATAACACTTCTTATGGATTCGAAGAAACATTTAAATGGTTGTCTTCCTGGTTCCCGGATTTGAGTCTATGGATAAAGAAACTCTCAGGAATTTCAGTTAAAATAATAATTGTCTTTGTATGCCTTTATGTACTCATCCAGAGTACGTAGAGATACTTCTTATGTATAGGTGAACAAACTGTGGCAATGAGACTTACTTAGATGAATTTAAGTTCTCTAGATAGTCTCAGAGGGGGGAATTGTAGCCTGCACAAATGTTTCTCATCAAATACAAGGACAGACAGGACGCATCAGTTAGGTCAGTCTGTTCTTTAAGCCGTCAACAGTGATTAGTAAGGAACTTCTAATCAGGAGCTGCTGTCCTTGAAGAAGAGAAACGTCTTGAAACATGGAGGCTCATTAAAATTGTTCACCGTAAATCAACTTAATTGGACATTAGAGTGTCCTTTGGAGGAACTATCCTCATTACAGTAGTGAAAATCACACCCACTGCTTCCAAGACTCCTGCCCAAATAAAGACCCACACCCTTTGAACTTGTGCAGAAGAATTAAAACCCACTGTAACTTCAAATCGAGACGAAGCCTGTTGTTTGCCAGGGAGGGATAGAGCGATAAGCCGCTAACCACTGGTCATTCGAATAACTGTGCATTTCTGTGGTGTGAAGTGGATCAATACCTTGAGGTTCTTTTGTGTGTTGGGCTGGCTTTGTGGAATTACCACCTAGCACCCGTCTTTGAGCAAATATGGAATAAACTGATGTCTGGGCTCTGCGTGGGAGATCGGCTATTGCACACTGGGTCCCAAACCCTGTTCAAGGGACAACACCTGAGGCCCCCTAACCCCCACCGGTGGCTTTCGGGCCCTGCACCCCATCAGCACTAGATGGTAGCAAAGTATCAACATGAGGAGTGGAAAACAAGCTGGATTTTTCTGTCAAAAGGCTAAAAGCCCTTCTCCAGAGGTGCCTGCAAACCTTTGGGCTCCTGGGGAGCCCGGGGGGACGGAGCTGGGGGCTGGGGGTGGTGGAAGGGAGCAGGGGAGGGGAATGGGGTGTTTGAGAGGTTCCCTGTTGGGAGAGGCTGAAGGGCTCGTTCAGCTAGGAAACGAAGGGGTTTGGGGGGCCCTGAGAGCAATCCCCCTCAATCTCCGAGGAGGTTATGTCTTCACAGTGGTGTGTGGTGGGAGGACGGGAGGTGATGGGCTGAAGTTTTAAGGAGAGAGGTTCAAACTGGATATAAGGAGAAAGTTTTTCATCGCCAGGCCAGCAAGTGTGGGGAGTGGGTTGCTCATGGCAGTTTGTGTCATCTTCTCTGGAGGGTTTGAAGACCCAAGTGGATAAAGCCCTGAGCAACCTGGGCTGATCCCAGAGCTGACCCTGCTTAGAGCAGGAGGTTGGACCAGAGACCTCCTGGGGTCCCTTCCAGCCCAAATTCTCCTGCGGTCCTATGAAATGAGCTCAAGATCCTTCCATGAATCTCCACTGACTTCTAGAACCCACATGAGCTTCAACATCTGCAACTTCTCGAGGCAGGGAGTTCCACAGCTGAATTACATCTCGCATGGGGAACTCCCTGCTTCTGTTTGCTTGTTGCTGTTAGCCAGAGCCTCACTGGTGCTGCCGGCTCCCACTTCTTACTGGTGGCATCCTGGTCAACCAGTTGGTTCTGGTGGATCTCTTTGTGAGTAATGTTAACCTAGCAGTGAGCAGATGGGAAAGGCTGCCTGGGTGAGAAAACAGGATTGCAGAAGCAGAGGGAACAGGCAGAAAGGAAAAACGGGCCACCAGGAAGAAGAAAAACTCACCAAATGACATAAAATCATGAAGAGAGGTGCTGGCAACTGCTGAGTGACCCACTTTTATGATTTATGGGCTGGTAAAAACCTTTCTTTGAAAACATCCTGATCTGGGGGGCTGAACTGAAAATTTTTGACATCACGCTGATGACAGGCGTGCGCCTGGGGACTGAAGGGTCAGGAGGGCTTGCAGGGAGGGAAGAGGGCGTGTGGAAGGAGCCGCAGGTCGGCTGTTCCCACTGTGTGGGTTGGTTTATAAAGCAACCGGAGCCTGCTCTGGGGCCTGAGGTCAGCAGGCACAGCCTGGCAGGCAGCTTGTACGAGGAGGGGTATGTGTGTGCACGTGTTGTGAGACCCTCCTGCCTTCCCCACCTCGCTGGGTGGGTTTTGGCAGCACCCTGCCTATACAAAGCAAGATCCCAGGATGGAACAGGTTGAAAATAGGGTTTAGACCATCTGCTCCTGTTGTTACCTTTCTCCTGCCTTCGGGGCTTTTTGGAGAGCTGAATTCAGTTTCCTTCCTACAGGATGTGCTGGGAGTGCCCTGCAATGCCTGGACCTGTCTCTACTTCTGATTTTACCTCCCCGGGGGTCTCCCAAGCATCCTGTGCCAACCAGCAATTTATCCGTGGTTTGGAGGGCGGTTGTGCTCAGGGTATGGGCTGTACAAACAGTGACAAAGCATCTATCCGGACACGCATCTTCTGCCATCACCTTTCTCAAAGCTATTTCAGCAGCTGCTGTGCAGCAAGGGACATTTCAGATACAGCCACGCAGGCAGGGGTTGTCTGTGTGTCTAGCCATGGACTGGCTGGGGTATGAAAGCAATTCCTTCCCCGGAATTATTTGGTGGTTCACATCCTACACAGCATCCATCTGGAGGATGTCTTTGTATGTTGTTGGGGATGGCACGGAGCACAGGACAGGTAGGATGCCCATGCTAGACGCACGATAAGGCGAGTTTGAGAGCATGCCAGCAAGGACAAGGCGACTGATTTCAAACCCATTCCCATAGCCCCCTCCCTCCCCTGAATCCACACCCCGCTAAACACAACCCTACGCACTGCGTCACTGCCTCCTCATCTCCTCAGCCCTTCGTTACGTGAGCCGAGCTGTGCTCTCTTTTCGTTATCAGCTTCATCCACCTATTACAGCAACTTTTTATCTTGCGTTTAGCTACTATCATGAGCTGCTTTCCCGTTGCCGCAAGGTCTCCAAGCTCTTCAGTAACCGTCCTTTAACCTATTGTAACTCCAACGCTGCTGCTGAGACTTTGCTCTCTGAATGCACTTACTTCCTTGGCAACAGCTCACGTTCGCTTATCTTCCATCTCGCCACACAAGTTGGATGTTTCCAAAAATCCTCTGTATTAATCCAGCTGTGCTCCCACCTGTAGCTCCTATCAAGTTCAGTTACACATAATCCTTTTCCCAGGTTTCTGTTTCTTTAGCTCAGAAGAAAAATAATTAAGAAAACTTCATTTTGGCTACAAAACCAAACTACAGTACCAAACTCTGCCATTGCTCCCGGCAAGGAACACCAGGGAAATGCAGAGTTTTGGGCAGAAACGGGTGGTAAAGCTTGGGTAAGAGGTGGCTGGCATGTTTGGGTTTGTTCCCCACATCTGAGCAGAGCTGTAGCCTCGGGCTCACATTCTGATCTTGCTTGTACTGGTGGAATTCAGATGCAGCAATGCTGATTCACTGGCCTCTGGGGTTTAAAAGGAACTTTGAGTTCTTTAATCAAAGGCTGTGGCTAATGAGAGTTGTGCAGGATCTGGATATGCCAAGCAGTGCAGGGAAATGCGCATCTACAAGGAAGGGTGAAGGCATAACAACCTTCCTCTGTATTTGTTTAGCAATTTCTTATCAGCATAGCTGGAAGCGGGCTATAAAGGTGGGTAAATAACCATCTGCCTCTGCAGATCAGCAGCCCGGGGTGGGACGGTGATGCGGCTTGCCTGAGGCCAGCCAGCAGTTCCGTGGCAGAGGCAGGTGATGGAGCCTCATTGTATCTTTTGTCTCCATTTCAGAATGTGACCCATTTTGTGACCTCAGGAATGATTGTAAAGTATGTTATAAGTACATGCATTTTTATTCTAATAACATAATCAGTAGGAGTTACATCAAGGCGTTATATAGGTCTGCTGTTACTTCAAGGACACCTGGCTTGGTACATTCCTGGACATTACTGTTAGTTATTTGACAGCATCATCAATACAAAAACTTTATGAATCAGAGAAGGCTTAAGCCTTAAAATGTATAGTGAGCACTTGATCTGCTGCAGCGAAGGCACAGTGTCTGCAGTAATGCCCAAGCACTCAGCTCCCACACCAGTCAGACCCTGGGAACTTTACGTTTCTAGGGAGTACGCTCACTGATGAGAAAAGAAAAACCATTGCTGCAGGGTTACATCATTTCCTTGTGTAGCCATGTGCTGTTTGTAACATGGACCTAGCGCTGAACTGCTGCCACAAGAAGCTACACACTGCCTAACAGAGACAGAAAAAAAAAAAGAAAAAAAAAAGCTGGAACAACAGTTTGGACTTAAAAATCCAAGGAAACACCCATGAAGAAATCAGTTAAACTTGGTTTCCTGAAGGAAAAGGCTTGTAAGGAGATGTTTGCAATACCAGGGAATGATGCTGATGAATATTTTAGATGGGATTTACCCCACCTCACTGTAAATGCTCAAAGGTTAGCTTTCTTAATCAAAATTAGTCAGTCTGGCCTCTTGCATAATCAACAGATCCTAAAATATACGAGATAATTGCCATCTGCAGGTTCCTATTTCAGCTGCTCTCTTGAAAGGTGACCAGCTCAGACTTCACAAGCCCTTAGGCCACCGTGTTGGTTGAGATGAACTCCCCCTTCCAAGCATCAGGGCAAGTAGAAAAATGAAAGAACAAATTCTAGGAGAGGGGGATGCACTGAGTTACCCAATCGTTGATTTGGAGCTGGAATTCACCTGGCACTCGACCAAGTACCCCAACGGGCAGAGGCTCCTGCTGGATGCTCTCCCTTCAGGTCAGATCCATGGCGCGTCGTGCCCAGTGCCTGGTCTTGGCAACGGTCAACGTCTCTTGCGCCAAAAAACGTGAAACCCTCAAGTGACACGGTGCAGAATAATCTGCTCACAAATCAGAAGTCTTCTCCTAATCCCTGATGATCAGTAGTTGGCATTTTCTCTGAGACATGATTTCTAGTCTATAAATGTTGGGAATTCATGGGCATAGTGTGACTCAGTTCCTAACACGTGGAAAGGTTCGGTTTTATCCCAGCTTTCTCACTCTGGGATATGATAAGGTAATGAGTTACATTGCTGTGCATTCAGTCCCCTTATCCTTAAAAACTGCTATTCTTTACATTTACTGGATATTTCCTTAATTGTGGACAAGACAAATAAGAGCACATGATTTACATTCTCTTAAAGAATTAGACTAGTGCCAGCTCCCCACACAGAGCCATGTACAATTCTGTAATCCAGAGTGTGGGATTTGATTTCCTTCTCACTAGCATGACTGAAAAGATGGAGTTGCCTTGTTTAACATGAGAAAGAAATTCTGTCTTCAGTACAGCCCTAACTAGGTTTTTCTTGAAGTATTTTCCCTGAGCTTCCTTTCTCCCACGTATTAAAGGCTTTTCCCTTGGATGCTGTGGTGCTTTCTTCACAGTCTCACCGATTTGGCAGGGGCTGTAGGTTATAGCTGAGGAATCACGTAAACATCAGTGGTAAACCTCTCACTTTGTAGGGAGGGTACAGTTTCCATCACTCAGGTGGCTGGTAGTCCTCCCTTGTCTTCACAGTCCCCTCAGTGCCCACAGGGACAGACAACTTCTGTAATTCACTGGCAAAGCATCACAGAGCACCTCAGGCCATGGGATATGCCCCAAGATGTCCGAGTGACACACAGGCAAGCTCACATGAGGTCCAGCAGCTGTAGCAAGGACCTACACAAGTGTCTCCGTGGTCAAAAGCCTAGCTGAACTCTGCAAAAATGTCACACCCAGAAGAAAAAGAGAATATAGCACCGGCTCAAGAGCAGCAGTGATAGGAAACCAGGCTGAGAAGCACAACAGGAAAAGAGACTTAGACTGTACTCAGCTTGGAAATGGGAGATCCCACCTGGAGATCCCCAAGGCAGGCAGGAGTCATTGCACCTAGTACAGTGCTTCCAAAACAAAGGATAAAGCCATTGCTCCAACAGCTTTCTGTCTAAACTGGCTACGAGGCAGTTGGGATTTCTTTTGGCCAGCCTAAGTGAGAATAGACACAGGACCTCCGTGCCCATTTCTTTGCATTGTGTGGTGAGGTAAATGAAGAAAGTGTCCTCTAGCAGCAGCTGAAAAAAAAAAATAAAGCTGGATCCTTATGAAGGACTCAAAAGCAGCTGTTCTTTCACCGAGCACAGTCCATGACTTGATTAACATCACTGTTGTTTCCCCAGTGCCAAGCAGATGAGCTGCTTTCTGCTGGGATGAAAGATACTCTGAATCCTCTCTTACTCTGTATCAGATCCTTGGTTAGATGGAGGAATGTGCCAGGGCTGAGCCTCAAACACTGGGGATGCTACACAAAAAAAAAGAAATAATGTAAGAATCAGATTACTTTAGTCAGAGAATTCAGATTTTAAACATATTTAGGTATTCAGCCAATCCTTGGGATTTTGGTTGCATTTAATACCTCAAATACCTTTACAAATCTGGATTGAATGGAAAGACAGTTTCCATTTGTCATCTCATTATAGAGAAAATAATCATCAATCAAAACATCTTTACTTCTCCTGCCCACTTTTTTGACAAACTGCAAACATGCCCTGGTAAAGCCAGCTGGAGCACTATCTAAAATCAGTAAATTTACCTTGGGAAAAGCCTGGCAGAGATCGCAAAGGTCCAGGAGAGGTCACCGAAGGAATTAAGATAGGATTTGTCTCTCTCTGATACAAAAAAGGATATATAGTTTTGCCTTGCAAATTGCCCCTAATCCAAATGCAATCCCTCAGGGATAATTTACCATGGTAGCTTTTCTCTTACAGCAGTGGGGTTTGTAGGTAGCTTGCTTCCCCACTCTCCCTAGCACTTCCCTTGTGCACAGTTTTTCAATTTCTTATCGCGTAGAAGACGGTGACTGCAGCAGAGCTCAGACTGGACACTGCATGCCCCTGCACGCGCCATTATCCTCCATCCATACGGAATCGTTAATCACTGGGTGGCCCCTTCCCTGCAGGAGCTCCCCTTAATCCATCCCCCCCATCCTCTTTGACGACACTAAACTGTACCTCAACCGTGGTTGCAGATTGGTTCCCAGAAGTTAAGAGACTTAAGAGACACCTTCTTCCCACTCCCAGTGCCTCCCGGATGCGGTGAGAGTTCAGTGCCACATTCCTGGGAGGCCACAACACCGCTGCCGGACCAGTGGAATTCCCTTGATGTACTGGAACAACCAATAACTCAGTCAAGGCCCAGAGCCTACGCTTGACTCTTCATGACTTGACCCCAGTCCAGCAGACAGCTTTCCTAAGGCTCTGTCCAAGCAATGTGGCTTCAGGATCAGGGCCCTATTTTATAGAAACCTTGTGTTGCTTTCGAAATTTTTGGCGCTGTAACCCTCTAGCCTAATCTTGATGCTTTCCTCTCTTGGCTTTTATAACCAGGATGCATTTATGTACTGCTTCCTCCATGAAGAAGTCTTCATGTGTTTTCCTTGGGCCTCATCTTACTCATTCCAGTGCTTTCCCCTATGTATCATCCTTTGTCTGTGTTTGGATTCTTTCTTTCGTCTCCCACGGACGATTTGTGATCACTCATTTGTACTGTGAGCCCTCCTTGGGGGGGTTAGCCTATTGACCTGCTAAAAACACTAGGTGCTAGGGAGATCCAAAGGGATGCTGGAGGTCTCCAGGCGCTCCATTATTTTCCTTCTAGATGAGGTCATCAATAATTACTGGATAGTTTCTGCCCTGTAGGAGCTCCCCTTACTCTACCCCTGTGATCTCTTTGAAAATCCTAACAGTATCACATCAGAAGCCTCTTTTCCTTTGTTCACTCCAGGTTCTTTATCCACTACCACTATAAAAAACTCATCAGGAGTCACAGATTGCAGTCCTTATGTTGACAACCCACTTGTGAACTAACGGGACTTTCACCAAAATCTGCACAAATGTCATGTGCTTCTGAAAGATACCAAAAGGCTCCCTCAGCAGGCCGCAGACACTGAGGACCTTCAGGAGATGCTGGGTCTATCAAGAGGTGAGGTCATCATGAATAGCTGCCCAAGCCAATCCTAGACTGAAATGGCGTAAAATTGTTTTTGATCGTGTCAATCTGCCTCCTTATTTTTGGAAAGCATTTACAGATCAGCTGCTTCCTCAGCTGTTGTCTCCCTGCTTTGTCCTGTAACTAGCTGAATGCTCTGATTCCAACCCAACCATACCAGCTCCTCCTGGCATCTATCCAGGACCTGGCAGAGTCCATGGACTTTGGGCTGAGCCCACTGCCACTTCGGATCTAAGATCTCTTGCTCTGCCATTGAGTATTAGTGAGTTAGAGCCATGTGAAGCCCGTGCCAGCGTTCAACACCAAGATGACAGTCGTGACAGACAGGTGGATCTAGCAAGTGCTAGATGTGACGTCTTTGGCCATATGTTCTCTTTTGATGCAGCAAATCACTGTCATCTGGATTCCCACCATCCAGAATGACTGCCTCCTCCTTCGCCTACAGAAATATACTGCCAGCACCATCTCCTTTCCTCTGTGCACTAAATTTGGATATTGGCAATCTCTACAATAGCCTTGACGTGGGATGTGGCAGCATACTAACATGGAGACCTGGTGTTCATCCTTGTGAAGTCTTTCTTCTCTCTTTCACGTGGCTTTGGCACTGGAGCTCGAACAGGTGCTGGTCGTATCCCAGCGTTCCACTGGGAGCTCTGGGCCAGGGTCTTTGCTGCTGCTTTGCAGGGCAGGTTCCCAGTTGACTGGTGAGTGGCCCAGCTGGGCCGAACTGGTGGTTTTGGAACAGACTCAAGATCTGCGGAAAGTGATAGCTAGGAAGAGAAGGCAGTAAGTATCATAGCATCCCAACAGCTTCAGAGGGACTGAAAACGTTGGAGTCCACTGAGAACTTCAATAAATTCTATACATTCTATAAATTATATTCCTAAATGATGTCCCTGAATTATATTCCTAACTGATACAAACATAAGCTGC
The DNA here is from genome assembly GCF_018691265.1 of Tyto alba. NCBI lineage: Eukaryota > Metazoa > Chordata > Aves > Strigiformes > Tytonidae > Tyto > Tyto alba. The sequence continues at coordinate 49,204,892 of NW_024881316.1, read as the reverse complement.
ATTATTTGCAGACTCATACTCTGGTATGAGTTTACCTTAAGGATAAAAGGACCCAATTAGAAATTGAAGCTAGTGAAGCCAAACTCGTGTTAATTGATTCTCCACATCAATTCATATGTTAATGCTCTAATTCTCCCCTGTGCATATGGCTGCGACTGATCCCAGGCTTGCTTGCTATTTGAAGTCTCACAGTGTAAAGGATGAAGTTTATTTTAGCATACTGTTCAATGAGCATTTTACCAAATGGTATAAAAATTAAGCAAAAAACCCCCCAATTTAGCAACACAGTGATCGTTTATTCCCTGAGAAGGATCCCAAATATACCAAAAGCACAGGTTCTGTGCAGACCAACAGCTTTGGCTTTTTTTAACTGATACTGATTATTTGATAAGAATAGTGAACAAACACTAACAAATCCAAACATTTACATAGCAACTCATTAAAAAGCAATGTAGTCATATAGTCTTGTGTGAAACTGGTGTCCATAGTAAAATGGTTGTGCAGAAAAATCAATGCTGCTGCAATTCCTGCCTGCCTGTTTCCCTTTTCCATTATTTCAGCTGGCAGCAGTGGCAGATATATGGTGCTTCACGCCTAATTGCCTAGTTATAAATGAGCAATCCAGCAAGTGCTGAATATCAACCTAAAGAGAGGCCAGAGATTATACAGCTGGTGAAAGTGGTCCAGGATCTTAGCAGTACTTCAGGTGTGACAGAGATAGTGTGATAAAAACAGGTGCCTTTTTTGTCCTAGAGAGGAAAGCACAATACCATAGAGGCAGTAGTAGTCGCAGCACAGATCTGACTATTCCTTGTTTTTCAGCTCCTGTGGTGGTCATGGTTCAGTTTTAGAGCTCAGAGGGACAGATAGGCATAGAGTATTAGAAGCAGGCTATACTTTTAAAATTAGAGTGACATATATAAACTGAGTTTGAATATGCAAACATTATACTGAGTTATTTTCACTTTCAGGAGCAGTCCCATGAAGTTCTACAGGATTTCTTGTATGAATAAATAAAATTCAAAATAATATATAAATATACACTGGACAGGACTGTGTCCTAGCACTGAGATCTTCACATGGGCTACACCTACACAGAACATAAATGCGATTCATACTCAAAACATCGGTTCCCTGTCAGTATGTCATAAGAAAATTTATTCCTGACTTCAAATGCTGCAATCTTATTACCTTAGGATATAGGCAGTGAGGCAAGAATGACTGATCCTGTCAAAAAGATGTTATTTAGTAAGTACTAAAAATAAGTCAGTAATTCAGGAACAGCTGTGCGGGTGGAGCGGCCTCTCAAACAGAAACAAGCAGAAAGCCTGAAAGGCAAAACCAGCCCCTAATTGCTGACATTGCAGTCATTTGCAAAGCTGTCAAAAGCATCAATCACATTGTACCCTCCTAATAAAGTCTCCGGGAATTTTGACATTTGGACATGAGGCTGCCTCGTTTGCTGAGAGGCTGCAGCAGGCTCCTCCTTGGAAGTCCTCAAGGGCTTGTCTAAAGGAGACTGATGTGGCAGCCGGGACGCCCGCGAAGGGACCTGTAGGGCCAGGGCTCAGAAATCACGGCAGGGCAGCGCAGCTCCATGGCGGAGTGAACAGGAGTGGCCCAAAACAGAGATCTGATTTCCATGCCCAGCCTGGTGAAAGCTCAGAGAAGTCACTGAAACCGCTGCATTCTTCACTTTTCTTTATAAAATACTGGGACGGTAGCTGCTGAAGGCAATGCGAGCACCAAGGTGGTATAGATGAGCCATAAAGCCTTGATCCAGCCGAGTGCTTAAAGAGATGGTTAACACTGAAACTACACACATCCTTAGAGTAAGGCATGTCCCTGGATAAAGATAGAGTGGGTATTCCCACCATAGAGACATGGGTGTTGTACGAGCATTAATAAGAAAGAACTTGGCCCATCATTCAGAGACCTAATTAACTTAATTTATTGTAATTTACTATTTATTGTAATTTAGCTAATTCACTTTAATTTATTCTAAATTAAGGGTGAGCCTGGTCACATTTGATGCCACTGTTTTCATGAGTACTAATAAACTCCAAAACCTCACAAGTTCACTAGGAGGAGAACTGATTCACCACATGCAAATGTGGAGCCAGTGGATGTAATTCCAGGACGCAGGTCATCACCTTAATTATGTGTTTCTTCTATTTTTGGTGTGCTGTTGTTCAGCCTCCTGAGCTTGGAGCTCCATATAATAGCCCTTTTCACATCTTCATTGTTGGCTGTAATATACTTTATTCTCACCTATTTTTTACACTTGGATCACTGATTATTTAAGAGCTACATTTTAATTTGACTTGATGTTTGCTTGCTTGGGGCATTTATTCTTTCATTACAGCCTATTCTTATTCTAAGGATTTACTAAAAGATTTCAGCATTAAGCCTCTTTACTTGGACTTGATTAAATAAGAGTCTTTTCACAGGTCTTCATTTCAGCAAGGTTTCCCAATGCTAGCTTAATAATAAATTGAAATTAATTTTGGATTATTCCTAGTGAGTTATATATATATTCTTTTTCTATGCATCAGTCTACCGTAACCTAATCTTTATTGTCATGTAGTGTTGTAGTCATAAATGGCCAGCGTAACAGCAGGCTTATACTTCAGAGAATAAGAAACACAGCTCTTCTATTGGAATTTGGACAACTCTAAACTCAAGAGAAATACAAGCCTATTTTCAACAGAAAGGTCTAGGAAAGAGCGACACAGCAACACAGGCTACCCCAGATTTTTAACACAAATAGAAGACAGTACTACCAAGACTGCGTAGCACAAAGGCACGGGGCTCTGTTCTGGGCTGGTGTCACCAAGGGGTAACCCCGTGGGTTTCAGGACACTTACCCCTGGGTTAGGCTGTCCTAACTGCTTAGGAGGGACCAAGGGGGAATGCTGGACTTGTCAGGCCTTGGCGGCAGGCAGTGGCTTTAAGACTCTTCCCAGGACTTTTTGTGGGATGAGAATTCAGAACCCACTAACTCTGCGTGCTCCCCCAGACATTTGCCTACGAGCATTTTGTGTCAGCTAAATGCTTTCAGGTGACTATTTGCTAAAGGAATCATAATGACCCTTTTAAACTGTGAGCAACCAACAGAAGGTGACACACACATACACACGGTTCAACCCTGTACTGCCGCGATTTGTGGCGAAAACTCCCGCGGACGTGCAGGAGAGTTTGGACTTTATGGTGGGAGTCAGACCAGGTGCTCGCGCCTTGCTGATTGGGGGTTGCAGGTTAAGTAACTTCGAAGAACACATAACTTCCCTAAAATCTGGGGGAAGAAAATCAAATTCACCTCTTTTTACCCTGAACTAAGATTATTTCATTTCTGAACTGATGACAAAAAAAGCTTTAAATTTGAAATGGGAAGACGTGGTGGAATGAAACCGTGTAAGGGCGTTCTGATCTAAGGAAAGCCACTGGAGAATGGAAATTGTAAGACGCAGGGTGAATAACTTGAATTATATTTTCTGTTCTTTAACACTGACTGAATCTATTTCCTTGTAAACAGGCTGTATTTGGGTCAGGAGAATGCCTCCCAATCTCGGGAGACAATACCCCTCTTTCATGTAAACTTCTTTAGCTCAACTCACATGCATTCCCTGGCTTTCATCGCTTAGAAAACATGCTTCCAGGTCTGCAAAAATCCCCAATACGCTTGTGAGCACATCCTTCTTCTGGCAGTTATTTGTTGCCATATCTACAAAAGCTTAGACCCATGATTTTTTCTGGAAGCCTGACTTCCCTAGACTCCTTTCATGTGGGGATGCCCTATTTTACCAGCGATGAGCACAATGAATCCTCAGTATTAAGACCTTGGGGCTGTTTGCTCAGGGTCAGCGCAATGAACAGAGAATAAACTAACATCACATTGCAATGATCAAAAGTTGTGAGCACAGAAATGAAGCTTTGGGAAGAGATGCAAGTGTCGTTAAGAGAATTGATCCAGTGCTTTGTAAAGCATGGAAGCATACCGTCGGGACACAGATAACAAGGTCACTGTTACAGACAGTTGCTGTCCTTTTCCCACTGCAGGCAGATGGACTGTGTCTCGGCTGCAGTGAGAGATTGCCCCCGGCGCAGCCACACATGGGGTGCTTTGTGTCCTCCTTCTGCCCAGATACATCCCTCGGGGAGAGGCAGCGAATGTGCCTGGCAGCCTACTTACAGCAGGAGCAAAGCTTCACAGTTACCTAAGTTAAGTAAAAGCCCTGAGCTAAAACGTTCCTGGGCATAACGATATAATTACAAGACGGTGATACTTGCCAGTGATTTTGCCTTCTGGAGCTTATTAGATCCATGACCCGCTCTCTTTTTTTTCTCAGCTGCCTGCCGGCTAAGGTCCGGGGTCTCCCCTCCTCCTTTCTTTCTCCTGCAGAGTAGAACAGAATAGTATTAACAAGTGCTATGGAGTTGGTTCCCTGGGGTTGAGAAAAAGAAAATCCCTTATGATATTGCCACCCGAAAAGACACGGTTTAAGATAATACATTTTATCTTGCACCTGGGGCAGACCAGGAGCACACAATCAGATACCATGGCTCAGAGGAGGGTGGCAACTTGCTATTTTTTAAGCTATGATAACTTTATAGCACTCAAACACATGCCCTGAGCTCGAGACTTGCTGATTGAAGCTAAATCCACATAACATGTACCTCAGCTTAGGGGAATTTGCAGAAAGGCGCGTTTAGCTAAGTCAATTTGAGAATTTTCAGTGAAGTCCATGTCACTTGTAACATAAATAAGGGCAGAGGACTGCCCCTCCAACAAGGTATTTATTAACTGTTGTCATTGCCAAATACTTCTTCTTATATATGTGTATGTGTATGTATATGAATGTATAAATTTATATGCAGCTATTATTAAAGTCAATACAATTAACTGGAAGAACAGGAATATTCCAGAGTGTGAAAATTAAGTGAAGTGCATTGGAATATGGCCAGTTGTCCTATTTTTCCAATAGCAGGAGAAACATTAATACTATGAGGAATTTTTTTTAAGAACTCAGGCCGGTTCATAGACACACACACTCTGAAGGTGTTCATTCCCCTTCTACGTTCAAATTCTGCAATACAGAACTAGTGACTTTAAAGCAGCAACTCCGTGTGCTTTCTGAGGGTGTCTCCCAGCTCCGTCACCAGCGTCTCTGGGCTCCTGGAAGGCATGCTAAAAAGCACAGTATGAATACAAATTAATGAATATAAAGGGTGGAAACAGACTCTAAAAGCAACATTTATCCTATAAAGAAACAGAGCCACAACACATAACACACACGTCCTCAAAAGCAGCCAACACCAGCATGTATCTGGTATTCACTCACCCCAGACCAGCTGCAGATCAAGAACCATAAGACAAGTCAGACATTATTTCAAATAGCAAACTGAGGAAAACTGCCATCTGTTTATAAACACTTCACAAACAATCGAGAGAGAAAATTCAATCCAAAATATTGCTATGGGCAATGAACTGGTCATCTTGGTGGGCTTGGCAGTGTGAGGTTTATGGTTGGACTCGATGATCTTAAAGGTCTTTTCCAACCTGAATGATTCTATGATCTTTGGAGAGAATGAAGACCTCGCCCTGTGGTTGTAAATTAAGATATGAACATCTACTGCTGTATTCTAGTGTCCATGCTCATGGTGTCAGAGCATCCCCCTGCAGCAGGTCACCACCATGATCTCACTTTGAGGTCAGGAAAATGTAAGCAGTGAGGAGTTTCTCAAGGCTGCAGAGGAAAAGGGCATCAAAGCCGAGAGGAGGACGGCAGGTCTCTCACTCCCAGTGCTGGACTCGGTGTTTCCCACCCCGCTTTCCTCCCATAAGGAACATTTTTAATTCCCACAAACCTAACAGCAGAGAGTACGGAGCTGACTATTCAGAAACATGAAAAGCAAGAGACGAGCGTTAGAATTCGGAAGGACAGTGAAACACCGTGCCCTTCTCACGCAAGCGAGCTCCTTTTTGTCAGAAACTGGGCCCAGGCTGCTGACAGAACAATTACTGAAAGTAATTATTTTCTCGTTGGGTAAACACTCCAGTACAATATGCAACTGTTTTTAGAGCCCGCCTATGTCCATAAATTATCTAACTGAATTAGTGCTGGCTTCCAGAAGCCCGAGCTGGTTGAGGGGGGAAGGAGCTTGCGTTTTGGCTGAGCTGTTGTCATGAGGAGTAGCAGGGCTCTTTCTTGAGGCACAAGGATGCAATCTTGGCGGGGGTCCAGCGCTAGGCTAGAATTGGAGTTTATTATTCATGATGAAGTGGGAGGCAGATCTTTTGATTTATTGGCAACATGCAGCACAAACACCAGATGCCTTCCAGCAGAACTGTACATACATGGACTGAAAGAAACATCCCTCCTGGACCTTTTAAGGCAGATCAGAGTCCCAGAGAAAAATTTGCTGACTTGGTTCCACACTTGAGATGAAAATCTTGCACTTCACCTTTGCAATATTGCTTTGTGCCCAAAGAGACAAATCCATCCTTGCTGGTCTCTGTTTTGTTTGTATATAAACAAAAAGCTACCTGGACAATTCAGGCAGAAAACAAACCAGACCTACCAGAAATCACCCTTACGATAAATTGCACACATACATGCAGCAACACCAAAAGTCACAGCTATAATTCTACAGAGGGATTTTGATAACCCCTTCCAGGCAATTTGTAATTCAACCCCTGCCTGTATCACTTCCCTGTTGCCTCACTACTCCCTCGACTACGCATCTGATCATTGCTATTCTTAATTTCACCGCTCAGTGACTGTGAAGCTTTTCCCACACTATCCCGTCTAAACCAAATAACCTCGCAGTGAACGTACTCAGGGATCTCTGTCCCATCTCCTTCATGCTGCAGTGATGTTTGTCACTGAGGCTCTTGGGTGACATTTGGTTTTTATAGTACGAGCTCATGCCTTTCTGAGCAAGCAGCAAAAACATCCATCAGAAAAATAAAAACAGTTAAGTCTCAATTATAATCCAGATTGCAAATTAACACCATTCTGCCATTTTGGGGGCACTACCCAGCTGTGGCACAGTGTTATGGTTCTTCTCCCCAGTGACAGGAAGCACCAGCACTGTCCAGGCCAAACCCTCACCCAATTGCTCTATAGAAATTTATTTATTTGTTTTTCAAAGGTAAATACCCAATTACAGTCTCACAGCCCGAAGCATGTTTTGTTCTCTTTTAGGACTCCCTTCACCTCTGCTCCCCTGCGTAACTGAGAATTGACTGTAGATTGTTACACTTCCCATGTTTCACTTTTTTGGGCTAAGCAAGGATAAATTCTCTGCTATGATTTCACAGCAGTGTAATTTTGATACTGCTGTGGAAGGGAGCATGTAGCTAATGACTCTTCTGAAAAGGCCAACAAAGAAACAGATGACAATGCTGCCACTGAAATGACAATATTTCAGGTGCAGAGAAGATGCTCTGTTATGATGAACAAGAGAGTTCTCACCTCTATGGATCAGAACGCCAGTTGTTGTGGTTTAGGCTTGATTGGCAGCCAACCACCATGCAGCAGCTTTCTCTCCCTTCCCCTCCAGCAATAAGAAGGGACAGAGAGCCAGGCTTGGGGTTCAAGATAGGACTGGGATGGGGAAAAATCCCCCTTTTATGATCACGAGCAAAAGGCAGACTCGTTAGGGGAAGAAAAAAAAGAACATACATTTATTACAGACACTAACACCACATAACAGAGTAAGACAGTGAGAAGCATTGCCACATCTTGAGAACACCTTCCCCCCACCCCTCCCTTCTTCCCGGGCTCAGCTCTGCTCCTGATATCTCTACCTCCTCCCCCAGTGGCGCAGGGGCAGGGAATGGGGGGTGCAGTCAGTGCTGCCACTTCCTTCGTCTTCGGTGAGGGGAGTGTCCGAAACTTGTTCCTCCTGCTCCTTTGTGGTCCCCCTCTCAAAGGAGACAGTCCTCCACAAACTTTGTCCGACTTGAATTCCTCCCACGGGCCGCAGCGTTCCCCACACTGCTCCGTCATGGGTCACTAACTCCCTCCGACTGGATTCCCTCCCACGGCTGCAGCCCTTCCCGAGCTGCTCCGGCGTGGGACTCCCCCGCATGCTGCAATCCTCCCAGCACTGAATTACAGCAGTGGGGCTGCCTTTTCCCATGAGACCCCGGCCTTCTTCGGGCACAGAACCTTGATCATCTGAGCAGGAGCAACAGGCCATAAATCAATGTCTGCTCCACCGTAGATCTTCATGGGTGGCAGGGGGGGCTGCCCTGCCATCTCACCACAGGATACAGGGCGGTCTCTGCTCCAGCACACCTCCCCCCTCCTTTCTTCCTCCGTTCCTCCACTGACCTTGGTGTTCATGCAGCTGCAGCAACTCCTCCTCACCAGTCCCACTGCCCGTCACCACGTCCCTTCTTAAATACGTTATCGCAGAGGCGCAGCCGATTGGCTCAATTTCCCAAACAGATGTGGAGCTGATGTGGAGCTGGGGGAGCTTTGAGAAGCTTCTCACAGGGGGCCGCCCCGATAGCCCCCTCCCCTGCCACCAAAAAAACTTCACCACTCACTCAACCCAGGACACCAGTGTAGGTTGAAGTCCAGCTCAGAGGAGATTTTTAGCCAGGTCCAAGAGCTAGGAAGACCCATTTTTTTGTTACCTCTTAAATTCTGCAAAATTTAACTTGACATTAGGCAGATTAACTTTGATTCAAAGAAGTAGCCAGTGACGAGTCTCACACGAAGCTTTGATGATGGCGTCAAGTATTCCTTTGATGTCATCCTGTTTATTCACAAAGAATGTTCCACAAGTCCTGTTTTCCTCAGCACTGCAGAACTCAAATGGAAAGAATGGTTTGCTGGCTCTCAGCTTTCCAGTCAACCTGCTGGCCTGCAAATGCTCTTTCTAGTCCTTCTCTCTCAGCCACCACTTTGGCTTTCTGCTCCTTTTCTGCAGGTTCTGCTCCATCTTTTCACACATGCACATGACCTCAAGAAAATACTCGTTCCTTTCTATATGCATTCTGACTGCAGCAAAACCCACTTCTTCTCCCAGACTACCTTTGCAAAACCCTGGTTTTGGGGAAATCACTCCTATTGTTTTAGGAGTCTCATTTTACATAGATTTCATTACTTCTGACATTCATTTTACATGAAGAGCGGTTGTTATGCCCTTGAGCTCCAAGAATTCATCTAATCTGAAGAATAACTATACCTAGCACAGCCTGGGGGGTCAGAGATTTTTATCTTGGTTCTCTGATCTACTTTACAGCCCTTTACACTGGTCAGGCAGGGTCTGCCTGAGCCTGTAGGCTGCAGTGAAGTAGATCATCTTGCATAGCATTCATGAGAGACTCCTAACTCATCCGACTAGGCACTCACAGTTGGCTGAGCATGGCCTTCATCAGCCATCCAAAACAATGCCTGGCATTGCAGCGGGGCACTCTGACCACTTTGCCATTTTGCTGCTGCTGACAGGCAACCTACACTTGGCCAAGCCACCCCTTAGCTGCCACCTCCACCGAAAGCCGGCACTTAAGGAACACTCGAGCGTGAAAGGTGGTGCCTGGCTGCTCCTGCTGCAGGCAGGGAGCCAGGTGAAGTGCTGAAGATGCCATCCCCAGGCGCTGCCTAGAAGCAAAGGATGGAGGATGCAGTAGAGAAACTTAGCAGGAGAACTTAATAGAATCATAGAATCACAGACCGGTTTGGGTTGAAAAGGACCTTAAAGCCCCCCCAGTGCCCCCCCCTGCCCCGGGCAGGGCCCCCTTCCCCCAGCCCAGGGGGCTCCCAGCCCCGTCCAACCTGGCCTTGAACCCTTCCAGGAAGGGGGCACCCACAGCTGCTCTGGGCACCCTGGGCCAGCGCCTCACCCCCCGCACAGGGAACAATTTCTGCCTTAGATCTAACCTAAATATCCCCTCTTCCAGTTTAAAGCCATTACCCCTTGTCCTATCACTACCTGTCCTTGTAAAAAGTCCCCCTCCAGCTTTCTTGTAGGCCCTGTTTAGGTACTGGAAGGCTGCTATGGGGAAGACCTCTAGGAAGGGGCTGCAGCAGGGACTGTGTTGGCAACGTGTCCACAGAAAGAAGAACCAGAATATTGTTACGTGAAGCTGGGTCAGCACCTGAAATGGCACACCTGTGTTGCTGAATAATCATTACAGATGGGACTATACACTAGCAATTACTTTCAGCTTAAGTGATATTAAAGGGAGATCCTTGATAAACAAGCAAATCTCATAGAATTCATTTCTTTCCTTGCAATAATCCTCTATAATTATGGATAAATGCCAGATTTGCTAGAACACTTGGCACTAAAATATTCTCCATTGCACAAATGGATAGAGGCTCAAATCTCACTTAGGAGAAGAAAACAGTCAGTGTGCTTACTGTATCATTAGTAACTCAGCATCATTTGCATCTGCTTGTCAGCTGGATCTACAGCTCAATTCTGGAACAAGCAACTTCTAAACTCCTCAAGCAAGGCTTGTCCCACTTTTGACACTGGGTCATGGCCAGCACAAGGGAACCCTAAACCTTGCAGAAACCTTTGGGAGCTGCTACATAGAAACTTTTAGCACAACTGAAAAATAATATCAGGACATCCATTTGCAACAAGAGGCATTTTGTCAAAATATTTCGTGAAAAGCCTCAAATTACTCTACCGAAAATGGTGCTAGAGTTTGGAAACATACCACAGAAAGAGGGTGAGGTGGAAACTGGAAAGCTCTTTGAAGTAGTGCGGTATCCTAGGACTAGGGGACGCGGATTAAAAAAATGATTCATAAAAGGCTTTTGCTCAGACACTGGGAACTTTGTGGAACACCCCGGAGGAGCGGTGGGTCCAGCAAAGTTAATCACATTAAGAAAGAGCCTACGTGAGTGCACAACTGCTTAGCCAAATAATCACTCGGCTGGGGTAATTCATGGGTTGATTGTTCCTGTGCACAGGGCTAGTCTCAGCTCTATCAGTTATTTACTTAAAGTACAATCTGGACACTTTCATTGTGGCTCAATTGGTTCCCAAGGTTTTTCTTGGCACAGTGAAGAGGAATCTCCTTCTCTCGTCCCATTTGGTTGGGTAGGAGTCTGTGCACAGGGACTCGCACAGGAACTAGGCAGCGGTCAATCTAATCCATTACCTGTTCACCAGGCTCAGATTAATGACAGTATTACCAGTTTCACAAATTATTGCACATCAGCTGAATTAAGGTAACTGCTGTGAGCCCATGAAAAATGAGAGGTGGTATTAACAGAGACTTAAACGAGAAATGGGCCAAACACTGCACACAGGTGACTACTGCAGCCTCCTTGCTATTGTTCCTACTGAGGCACAGAAATTTGACCACAGATCTAAGATTCTGAAAATATCTGATGCTAGATGTGCCAAAGGAAAATATGGGGCAGTCCTAACACAAGTCAATGGGCAAAACTATACTTTGGGGTGGAAATGCCTTTCCTTTGCCAGTTGCTGACCAGATAATCCTGGGAGCCCAAGAGTGATGCTTCTAGGCAGTCTATACCAGGCAGTGAAGATACAAATGCTATTCATTACTTAAATGTTCTATAGTACATACATACTCTTATGCCTGCATCCCCATTCAGTCATCAAAATCTATTTTCAGCCAGAAGATCCTTGAAGTGATAGAATTATATTTCATCACAATTAATTCAATCTTCCTCTTCTGTGCAAAAGCCGCAGATTCCTCTCAACCTTGCAGCTTTATTTAAAACCTCTTGAACAAATTCTTGTCCTGATTCTTTCATTACAGCTGTGTAACATCCCCAGGAGTCACAGACTATTTTATAAGCAGCCACTAACAAGTTGTGCCTGCGCTGAAAGGACACAAAGTAGTGCAGCTGCAACTACAACTGGACCGAGATCAATCCCAGAAAAGCCGAAAGAGCAGCAAAGTGGGTTTGAAACCAGGTTGCTGAACTTACAAGGCTTCCAGGCAGTGTGGAGCCCAGGCAGTGTGAGCTTGTAAAGGACACAGACATACCCTATGTCACAGAAAAAGCAAAAGAGAAGAGATCAAGCTCTTACGCCTGCCTAGCCTGCTCGATGGGATCGAAGTTGTCGAGGTAGTTGAATCGGATGGTGTCTGTAGGATGCCTGTCTGATGAACGCCATGGTGGGAGCACTTTTTTCTCCTTATTTGTCCTCCTTCCTGGCACAGAAAGTTTTGCCTCTGGGACGTTGCTTCTTACCGGTTGCACATCAATAACTACAAACTCATCCTTTGAAGGAGTCTAACAAAAGAAGAAAATAAACTTTAGCCTATAATGAAAATGAGGTTTATTTTGCCTAACTTTAGACTTCTAAGAATTGGGTATTAACTCAAAATTGGTCTTTCCAGGCTCCATTATGGTCAGTGGACAGTAATAGTCATCCTGACAGTGCATGTCATCACCCATGTACCAAAATATGTACTAAGATAAGCTGAGCTGCTTTTGACATGCATTGGCTTCTCTGTATTGAATACAGAGAAAGTCTGTGGGGGAGTTTGGTTAAAGTTAGAGGGCTGAGTTTTGAATTGAGGGCAGAAGAATCCCACCCTCACAGCCCTGTAAACCAGGCATGGCATCAATGAATCTCAGGAGAAAGCAATGGCTGCTGAGTAATGTTCCACCTCCCCAGAATGGCCCTGCCAGCTTTGAAGAAGAAAGAAAGAAAGAGGCAACACCAAGGGCTTTAATAGGCATAATGGGTGCTTTTTTCCTTTCCATCAGGTAAACTGTCTCTGAAATGTCAGCAGAGGTGATGCTCAATACCAATCTCTGCTTATCAAATTGAGACAAACTATCATATGCTCTATAAACTGGGGGAAAAAGAGAAGGGAACAGCCTTGAGTGCCGGAGAGGGAAATTTAGAGGATTTCTCCAGAGCACCCTGAAAGTATAGCAGAGACGTTGGTGGTTGCTTCCGCTTAACTGGTGAGATTCTCACTTCCCATCTACCAGGATGGATGACGGGAAACTAGAGCGCATGGCACCACAAGAGTTTAGATTCTAATTTAAAATTATGTATTTCCATTTTATTAGTGGGAGATTACAGAAAGATAAAGAGGAAAAGGGGTTAGACACCTGACCAGCCCACTTTTCCCACTGGCCCTGAACATCTCTGGTGGTGGTAGGTTGGTATGTACCTTTGGTCTGGTGACATGCAGCTCTTTCACCATCTCAATGTAATGTTTCTTCCAGATTCCTTGCTCAAAGGGGGTTGGAGAGAAGTTGATGTACCAGCCAAAACGCAGGCATTTCAGCATCCAGAGCTGATCCAGTTCAGACAGGTACTTCCAGTACCAGCTCACCTGTGAATGCCCAGTAAGTTGAACACCTTGGGGTTTCAAGAATCCAAGATTGCAGCTAGAGAGTTCTTTGCTGTGCATGTAATTCCTCTATGTCTTTGAACTAGTACAATTCTTCAGCACTCTTTATGCTCCTTTCAAACCTTTGATTAAACCATTCAAGATCAGCATGACATACTCAGTGCCTGAGTGTCAGCTGATCTCCAGTGCAGGGTAAAATATTCCAAAAATCACTGGCCAAAGGGCAAGTTTTCAGCCTGTTTGGGGCAACTTCCTGCACTTCTACTCAGTAAGTGTACAGTAGTTGGAATAAACCCTCTGTTTCCACTGACAAAACAGCATCAATAAACTCCCCAAGTCTGACAGACCTGTTCTGAACATTTTCTCCTTACTCGTTCTGCTGTTACACTCCATCACACAGTCACCTTGCATGCAACGCTTGTTCCAGCTTAAGGACAAACATCATCTATTGGCACTGCCATGCTTCTAATAGCAGCTGTCCAATGATATGACACAAGTAGCACTGTAAAAACCTATCTTTCTAAGGAAGTAATTTCCTAATCTGTCTTCTCCCTGCCTGTGAATGAATAGTGTGAGTTGCATCCACATAAAACAGGGAATGCTGGGGAAAGGCACTAGAGCAAGCTTTAAACAAGCTGAGATTTTGATAAATTCGTTGTATGACATAGAGTACTATGTTAGTGCAGTAGTAATGTCACCAATATCTGAACTTATTAATTCAGAACTACTGTGGGCATCACCTCACAGCACTTTATCTCATGCAAACATATTTTTGGACTATTAGCTCAGACTGTGCTCAAAATACTGAAGCCCTGGCCGTTGTGCTCAAAAGCACATCTGTAGCTTCTCTGCTTCTCCACAACCAACATTTTACCCCCAAGCATTTTAAAGGATCTGGTTTTCATAAAGCCTCATGTGCAGTTCTTTGCAACTAGCACAAGCTGATACTTTTCAAAGCAATTATTGATTCTGCACACAGTGCAAGGTACTTTAAAAGAACATGATTTTCAGAAAGTACCAGGCATCCTTCTTGGGAAGCTTCAGTCTTGTGAAGTGCCACATTTTAAATGCCTTAGAGCTGAGCACCTAAAATTACTCTTCCCTTTTGTAAATCTTAGACAATCTGGCTTAATTTAGGATCTGTGGAAGTGTTGCATCCAGTCTCATACAAGCGTCACTAAGCATTTGGCACCGGGCTGCCAAGTCAGAAGACATCCTTGCATTATGAAGAACAGCACTGGTATGTCTTTGCGGAAAATTAGTGCTGTTTCTTTTTTTTTTAACTAGCTTGACTGGACTTTCTGAACCTTAGGTACGTGTTGGCTTTTTTACCTGTGCACATCGACAGAGGCTCCGTGGATCCAGGAAGGAAAAGATGTATAAAGACAGGACTCTAGGAAGCCTCGTGGTAAAATCTAGAGCCTCGGTGGGGACTCGATCCTGTAGCTGCTTGGCACAGAATTTCTGCTGTGACGGGGAGCAGCGTTCCAACAGGTCCACCAGGATCTTCCGCCTCTGACCATCTGTCCACTTGTCAAACTGAAAAAAGGAGTTTCAGGTTCTGAGGAACCGGAGAGTCAGCTTCTTAAAATAAATCATACATTTAAGGCAAGGGAAAGTGCATAAGCAGCAGCTTCTGGTGACTCACTCAAGACCAAAGCACGTAGGAACTGGGAACAAATGGAGAGGCTACATTAAAAGAAACTCTGAAGCCACAAAACATATGATTTATAATCCTCAAAGGATCCAGGATGGCCTAGTCCAGGACACACTCATGCTCACAAGACTCTTTGCTCCTGGGACCAGCTCCGAGACTTGGCGTCACTCATGGAAAGGAGGAGACTCGGATGTGTGTTTACAGGATCAAGTCCCAAATTATTATGAGTTCACCGCTGATTCCTCATCTATCCTGACACTTCTATGGCCCTCACTACTGCAATATTTGAGTGCCTCACAATTTGTAAAGTATTTATTCTCACAATCCCACTGCATAGGAGAGAAACCCCCACTACAGAGAAGTGGAGCAAAGAGAAACTAAACCAGCTGCCCACGTATCACAAAGAAAATCTGCTGCACAGATCTGGCAGTACAGTAACAAAGATTTTTCACAGCATTTCTACGCTTATGGCAGGTATCTAAAGAGGTGGATTAAAACAGTTGTGGGAAGAAATGAGCACTTAGGTAACCACACAAGCATGTTATCGCTTTGCTACGATGGCAACAACTCTGCATTGAGCAGAGTGGGGCAGAGCTGTGTAAACAGGGTGGGAGCAACGGTGGCGGTGGCTGGTGTTTAACTTGGGTTGATAGCAGAGGATGGAAAGGGCCCTGTCAGCAGGAATCTCCTGGGAGGAGACTGACCTCATCGCCACAATCTGTGCAATCTGTCTCAAAACCTGCAAGAGCAGTCCTGGCTTCGAGGGCAGCGCAGAGTGCCAGGAGGGAGGAAATGTCAGAGGACCACGGCAGTGGCTGCAGGCAGGAGCAGCAGGAATCCCCCGGCGGGAACTGCCGGCACGCTTAAAGATGGATTTCCAGAGGAGGAATACAGACTTCGGAGAAGTCCCGCTTCATCCTCCTTCCTAGCACAGCACGAGCAGCCTCGACCCAAACTCACCTTCTTTCTGAACTGTTTGGGGAATTCCCCTGTTTGGGGAATGCTGCTTTTCCCCGTTGGTTTCTTTCTCACGCGTTGGCCACCCCAAAAACATGCACCCTGCTTTCACGGGACTGTTCCCTGACGCCAGCTTTCCACAGCTGACAACTTGCTCTCCACAGGTCAAATCACAGCACATTCATATTTTGCATTTAACCTCAGGGACATTTGAAGTCCTTATTTAAATGTGAACTCCAAAAATTAAAAATAATAAGAAAAACCATGCATTTCTTCCAGTATTTATTTTGTTATTGTGGGTAAATGGTTTAATGTCCAATGTCCCTTCCTTTCCCTTTCAGAACAAAACAGACTAGAAATTCATTTTTTTTTTTTTTCTCTGTTTCTCCCCGAAAAAATCTATGGTCAAGTGGAGGAGTGGCAGAATAACAGTTGAAAATATACTGTGCAGATGAAAGGTAATTAAGAAGCAATTTTTTTCCAGATAATTTTAAAGAACTCTTTGTTTCTTTATTTTTGCTTGGCTGTATTTAATTCCACTATTGGAGGATGAACTCTAAGAATTAAATATCTCTTCTCCTTCTTGCAAACACCTCTGCAAGACCTTCAGGAAGGTCAGCTGGAAGAAAGAGTGGAATTGGCATTCCTGGGATCCCAGAAACAAAAAGCCAACAAAAACAAGAAAGCTCCCAAATGTCCATCCCTTTTCAGACACAGGCAGGGAATTAAGGAATACACCCTTTTCCTCCCATCCCTGTTTTGCATATAACTTCCACCTATAATGACATTTAGCAGAGTACTAATGAAAAACTGAAGCAGGACCTTTGGATTTGGGGCTTAGAAACATGTTCCCTGAGCATAAAATCAAAGGTGTACCAGAGGGGGACAGAGCAGGTTCTGCCCAGCCCCTTCTCACCCTCAACATGATATTAAAGGCTTTCTCTGTCACACGGTGAAGGGGGAAAGCTTCTGCTGCACACCCCATTCACGATCACAGCTACATCCTCTTCTCATTAAAACAATCCGCAATCACCAAAGTGCAAAAATAAATTTCTCCTATAGAAGTTCCAGACACAAGGGGGAACTGACTTACTCTCCTCCACACCAAGAGATTAAGTGAACTAATCAAAGCAAATCCAGCTTCTTTTTCAAGAAGACAGAATATTTGCTCCTTTTTAACTCTTCCCATTCTGCCACGAGTTTTGCAATAAAGCAGTTCCTTCCAGCATCCTCAGCCTGTGCTTACTCTGCAAAGGAAACTCCATTTAAATCAGCGCCACACAGTCAGGAGCATGGGAACACGCAGCTTCTTCTCCACTGCATTCAGCAGCAGCCAAGTAGTTAAGCAGGCGTAATTTGTCTCTTTTCCAGTATTAACAAGCACGTCCCCATCCTACATTCAGCTGCCTTTCTCCCCAGTTCCTCCCCTTGCATGTGATTACAGCAACCCAACCAGTTGGACTGGATTCCCCTTTTCAAGGTGCTGCACCTTCTCTCTCCACAGCTAGGAACACTTTTTCCTTTTTCTGTGCCTTTCCCCGAGCCCTGGCAAACAATGTCTCCCCAGGGACTGTATGACATAAGGCTATGCTGGCAATGCACAGTGCTCAGTCCTGGCTTCTGCGATCAGTTTACAATTAATCCATGAGTGCACACACACAAATAAGGCAGGCTGACAGTAAGGGGAGAGCCCAGGACCTCAGTGCCAAAGTACAGAGGCTCTGCCGCTTAACCTAAAGAGGCCCCTCTCCTCTGTGAGAGACAGGTTGTTTTACTGACTCGAACTAGCCACTGAAATGGGACACAATCCTCATCTCCAAACCAGCATATCGACATGAGTTCACAGGGTTACAATCACACGCAGGCATCCCCGTGCTCTGCAAATGTAAGACTGAATTCGCTAGTCAACAAGGCTCTTTTGCTGAATTGCTTGCAAGTAGATGGAGATGATTCACTTAGGGAGAAGAAATTTTCCCCTCCCTCCCCACACATCTTCTCCTGGTCCTGATGAAGGGATTTGCTGGAGACCTGTGACCTGGGTGAGCAGAGAAGGGATGAAACAGATAGGCACCTGATATCCGTAAAATACACTAATCCACCCAATGAAATCCCAAACATCTCTGCTGCCAAGCAGCTCCATGCCAGCAATTAGCAACTAGCCCCTCTTCCTTTTTGCTTTCAGCGCTGTAGTTAAACAACTAAACCTGAAATTTTGCAAGAGGAGACTCTTGAGAAGACTGCTGAGGAAGGCAAGCTGGCAGCCTGGTGATAAGAAGCACCCCTGAGCAGAGGAGCCATTGCTCCTGCAGCTTGGCACCGAGCATGGGGTCAGCTCCTGGGTAAAGAATTGTCTGTAGGTGGGGGTCTGTGGTGAGTAGGGCTGGGGTTCAGCTGCTCAAACACCAGTCTTGTGGGGTATCCTGCAAAGTCTAAAGCTGCCACTCCAAGGGTGACAGTTCTCTGCAAGTCCTGCATCGTATCTGCCATGATATGAGAGGTAGATAATGAGACTAAGAGGTAGATAATGCATATGTCCCCACTATCATACTCTCACCCTTCAAACTGCGATCCAAACTGGATCCAAACTGCGAATTTGGCATGGTTCCTGGCCCTGGCTAATGTCTAAATTGTGTCTGAACAATGTCTGGAAGAGTGCTACGGGCCCAGGCCAAAATCATGCCAGGGAGCGTGCTAACAATTTCATAGTGTGGATGAGCAAGTTCCAGTGCCTGGGTACGCTCAGATTTGCTGTATAAATTACTAGCAGAAGATGTAGCCCACAGGGTGAGCTGAATCACTGTCTGGGCTCCCCTGACTTGTCTACATCTCATTTGGCTATAATGGAGGCTGAGACACTCAGATCACCCAGAGACACTGAAGCTTAGGTGTCTTAATCTACAAGTTCAGCCCCAGCTTCATTGTCAACTTATTAACCTGAGTGTCAGCATGATAGCACTGTGCATTAAGGTAGAGCAAAATGCTTTTATGTTTTTTAAATTAATGGGAGGAATTTTTGGCTTGCAGAACACAGCAGAAAGGGAGGCTGAAGCAGCACGTCAAGGCATCTGCCCTGGGTGCAATACAGAATAAAAGAAACTAGAATAAAATAGAAAAATTAAGAAAGAAATGTTAACCCTTTCACGGTTTAACCATCAAAAGGGTTTCAACTGAAAGACAGCAACATAATTTCTCTTTTATAGGTATCTGGATAGTATTTGGGTAAAGGAGTTGGTGTGAAGGAAATTTCATTGCAAATGCCTCCAGCAGGATCAAAGCCTGCAAATACTCATACATGGCTGCCACTACACACCACCACTGCTTCCACTCTGCAGCAATAATACTTTGTGGAGCTGAGCGCAATCTGAGACAGACAAAAAAATGTAGAGGGCCCCATCGTGTGTCTTGGATACTGCAGGTGACAGCACAGCCAGTCCCATGCCCTTTGGAGCTGCCCAGGAGCGCAGAAACAGAGAAATAAAATCCCTCAGGCCAGCTTGTTCATCATTTCTCAACCAGTGTCATATGGACCACAAGAGCCTGGGAGAGATCAAAGATGTTCTCTGCCAGAATCGAAAAAAAATAACTAAATGAAAATTCACATAGTCTCTGAATGCATGTAAATAAAATCAGGAAGAATAAAATAAGCAATGACCATCCAAAGTTTAATCTAATCTTTATTTGGCTGTAAAGGAAAACCACTGTGGCGATGCCACACAAGGCAACCTGCTCTGCTTTCCCAAAATGTTGGATGGTCCTTTGCTGTAAAAAGGTTGAGAAGCACTGAGCTAGTTCATCTCCTGCTGCAAGGCAGGATCCACTCTACCTAAATGATTCCTGACAAGTGTTTGTCTAACCTCTTCTCAAAAGACTCCAGCGATGGAGATTCCACCCCTAGCCCCCAGGCAAGCTACTCCGGCAACGAATTATCTGCAACATTGGATTTTGCTGGTGTCTAAATTGTGTCTCCATCATTGCAGTTCAAGCCTTCTCATCCTATCCAGTGCAAACACAGAGATCGGATCATTCCCTTCCTCTTTTGTGTGTCATTGGAAAGATGTTCTCATATCTTTTCTCCACAGTAAAGGGATTGTTTTCCTATTTTCTAGACCTGAGGCCGTTCTCACATATGACACATTCTCAGAAGTATCTCCAGCTGGTCCCCAGCTTTCTCAAAATGCAGAGGCCAGAACTGGGGATAGCTCTGCTTTACAGACAGCCCTTTGGGATATTTCTCTTTACTACAATTATAAGACACTGTCAGCTGATATTCAGTTTGTGATCCACCATAATTCCCAGCAATTTTTTATGCAGAACTGCTGCATACTTGGGTTTTCTCAGATCTGCAGTTTTTGTAAATGTCATTCTTACATGTATCACTTTTCACTTGTCCTTATCAAACTGCAGATCGTTTCATTCTGATTTCTAATCTCCAAAGTTCATTAAATCCTTCCAAGCCTGGTATCATCTGCAGATGAGTATGTACTTTCTATTCCATCACCCAGATATTATTGAAAATGCTTAACAGTTCTGGACTTAGGACAGACTTCAGCCTTCCAGATTCATAATAAAGCATTTACAACTACACTGAATATGGGTTCCCAGCCGTACAAACCCACCCTTCAGCAGTTTCATCTAGTCCATGCTTCCCGGGAGCACTTTCTGAAGGTCATGTGAATCAATGTAAAAACTCCTGCCCAGAGCACTGTGATTTCTTGACAGTTTCTCTGGGAGTGCTCCAGGCTTTGCATACCACATATTATAATGCCACAGGCTTTGAAGGGAGTGAAAAGCAGGTTTTGTGCTTTCTGCCCTGTTTTCATTGGTTTGACGGATGACAGAAGTGCAAGGAGAATTAGATCTGAAGAAATGTGATGAGAGCTACTGATCTAGTGTCATATGAAGGGTCAGAAATTTAACCTTTGAGAAGATGATCCAGCACTTGTGTGTTTGGAGGAAGGCTGTTTCCAGATTTTGGCTCTTTCACTGGGATTTCTAATGAAAACATTTTTGCCCTTTTGCCAGTATATCCCATGGGCATTTTAAAACATCCAACAATTTTCAAGAGACAGTTTTTAGGTCTGTCAGTTACTGACTATCATGCTAAAAGGTGTTTTTTTGAACAATAATCATTCAATTATTTTGTTTTCTTGGTGTCCATGAAATTTCTTAGTATGAAAATGAATGCATGTCAACAAGTTATGGAAATCGTATTTCCTATAAAGTTTAATAATTCTTATGGGCTTAAAATCAAAATACTTGTCTGTAAAGACCAGTGCATATGCAAAAAATTTCTGTGAGTGACCTATACAGCATAGAGAATATGCATCATAGTTTAAATAAAGTTACTGTGCAAATACTCTTTATCAAAGAGTGCTGATAAGGAGCATCATATCTATATTTCTGTTTAGCTTGTGTATCATATGTGACCACATAACTGGTTCTTTGGTTCCATTTAAAAAGATGTGCACAGGTCTCAACCATACAGCTACTACTGAGCCACATTAATGCATGCAGCTGAATTCACTCATTTATTGCAATAAAGTCCCTGAGTCTGCATTCTTGTTTGCAAAGGAGACTGAGCAGATAACGGCTGCTTTCCCATAATGGCCCGTAAACGGATTTTGCCATATAAAAGAGAAAGCACAGTGCGATATTTATGGAGTGATCTTAGGACTAGAGCAAATCTGGTGTCATTGCATGCTCTGCCATCAGCTTCCTGGGTAGGTCAGTCAGAGTTGGATTCCTCTCAAGCAGCCAGCTATGACTCCCTTTATAGGGTAAGGAAAGAAACAGGCATCTCCAGGGGGCTGATTTCTCATCCTACATCAAGTGAGAAGAATTACCCTCTGGAAATACCGTTTTCTCTCTGTTGACTCTACAAGGACCCTGTGATGACCAGACCAGTCAGGCTTAAATATTCTGTTTCAGACATGCACACCTGGCTAGAGAAACCCCATCCCGAATGCCTAACTTGCTGTCACTTGTGGTTGAGGCAGACAAATCCTATCTCATGTCTTTCTGTGCCTCATCTTTTCATCTGCGAAACAGGGTGACAGCACTTTCCTGTCTCATGTTGGAGCTGTGAAGATAATGCCAGTAAGAAATTGTGAGGTGCTCAATGATTACAGTATTAGGAGCCATATGCGTGCATTTGGTAGATAACATGTCATTTATTACGGGTTTCAAAGACCTGCTAGCAGGCAACGGCAATACCTAAATATCTAGTCTTCTCTTTGAAGACTTCACAGACCTTTCCCAGGTTTCTTATCCCGTTTCAGATAATTATGATGATGGAATATGATTTCCCAAGTTCAGAGCTTCCAGAATGCAGGCACAGAGGGAATTCACACCTTTACCTTCTTCAAAAGTAGAGCAGTTACAGCTCACTTTCACATCAGGAAATTAACTCTTTTTTCAAAATAAGATAGGCTTTACATTCCCATTATAATAATCTCTTGATTAGTTCAGAAATCTACCTACATTTAAATATATATTTAAAGAGAAAAGTTTACCCATTTTCCAAGCAGGGCTCTTCTTTCTTCAAAAACCTACAATACGTACACACACACATACACAAAAATGAATATTTAAAGGGGATTCAATATGTCCTAAGAAAAGTACAGCTTGAAAAACAGTCTACAAAATATAAACAGAATCACTGAATGGAAGAGTTTGGAAGAAACCTGTGGAGATCCTTTAGTCCAAACTCCCTGCTAGGGTCAACTAAAGCAGGTTGCTCAGGGTCATGTCCAGATGGGTTTTGAAAGTCTTCCTGGCTGGAGGCTCCACAACCTCTGTGGTAACTTGTTACAGCGTGTGATCACCCTCACAGTAAGAACATTTTTTCTTATGTTTAAATGGAATTTCCTGTATTTAAATTTGTGGCTATCACCTCTTGTCTTTTCACTGGATGGCACCAAGAAGAGTCTGGCTCTGTCTTCTTTACCCCCTCCCATCAGATATCTATACACATTGATAAGGTCCTCCATGAGCTTCTCTTCTTTAGGCTGAACAACCTCAGATCTCTCAACTCTTCCCTATACATTCTCCAATTCCTTAATCATTTTTGCAGCCTTACTCTGGCTTTGTTCCAGAAAGTCCATGTCTTCCTTGCACTGGGGAGCCCAGAAACAGACACAGCATTCCAGATGTGTCCTCACCAGTGCTGCAGAGGGGAAGGATCACCTCCCTTGACCTGCCACCTACATTCCTCCTAATGTAGCCCAGGATGATGGTGCCTTTCTTTGCTGCCTCATAGTTACCTTGGTATTCAACAAGACCTCCACATCATTCTCTCTCAAGCTGCTTTCCAGACACTCAGCCCATTTCTCTAGCCTGTCAAGGTCTCTCTTAATCACTGAAACAACCTGCTCAGGGAGATGGTAGAGTCCCTGTTGCTGGAGATTTTCAAGACACCGTTGGACAGGAGGCTAGATAATCTCCTCTAGGCTCCCTTTCCCATGAAAGGTTGGACCAGATGCTCTTTTCACGTCCCTTCCAACCTGGGCTGTTCTATGATTCTATGATTTATGAGAGCACAAACATCTGGTCTATCAATTACTCCTCACAATTCTGTATCATCTACAAACTTGCTGAGGGTGGACTCTGCCCCATCATCCAAGTTGTTAATGAAGATTTTCATTGATCCTGGCTCCAGTGTAAACCCCTGGCATACTCCACTAGTGACTGGCCTCCAGCTGAACTTGGTGCTGCTGATCACAATCCTTTGAGGCCAGTAAGGCAGTCAGTTTTCAGTCCCCCCTGACTCTCCATTCAGACTTCAGCAGTTTGGCTACAGGAATGTTATGGTAGACAGCATCAAAAGCCTTACTAAAATCTGAAAATCAATTAGTTTTTCTGCACCTCTCTTCCCTCCAGGATCACATAACATGTGATTCTTCCACACAGATCCCTGAAGAGGTCAAAGTCTGCTCTCCTGAAGTCCAGGGTTGTGATCCTGCTATTTGTCTTGTTCTTTCCTCTCAGCATCCTGAACTCCATCATCTGTCGGTCACTGCTGCCAACATTGTCCCTGACCTTCACATCCCCAACCAGTCCTTCCTTCTTTGTAACTATGAGGTCCAGCAGAAGATCTTCCCTTGTTGGTTCCTTGATGACCTGTGTCAGGAAGTTATCGTCAATGCACTCCTGAAACCTCCTGGATTGCATGTGCCCCACTGTGCTGCCCTTCCAGCAGATATCAGGGTGGTTAAAGTTCCCCGTGAGGGAACATAAGGCTTCTTCCAGTTGTCTGAGGGAGGCCTCATCTACTTCTTCCTGATCTTCTTCAACTCTACAGGCTGGTTGCTGTGGAAGGTTCCTTTCACTGAAGAAGACTCCCTAAAGTTCAAGGGCTATGTGTGCACAACAGTGAAGGACAGCTCTGCAGACTGGCTGCAGTGTGCTTCCTCTCATCTCCAGCTCCCTTCTTTGCAGCTACTGCACACACGATGTGCTCACATAGCGCTCTACTCTTTTGGGCATACGGTGATGCAGGGTGTCTCCCATGCTTTGGTGAAACCAGAAGCTGGGCTTCCCATCTCTTCATTTTACAAATTTCAGTTCTCCTGAGTTGGAGACATTGGGTTCCTGAAATCTAGAGTGGATACAACATGAGTAGATATTACACAGCCCTCGTGATGGCTTCAATCTTATCACAGCAAGACTGTTAGGACTAAGACTGTAAGACCAGTCCTTCTTCCCTGGCCACTTTACAGTGACAACTAAAAAGAAGGATGTTAAGTATCCAAATACAGTGGAGGATTTATGATGTTGACCTTTATCCATAGGGATCTAGACCTGAAAGCACTAGCATGTGGCTTCCCACTACCACAAAACTGCCTTCTATACTCAGGATTGTGACCTGGGAAAAGAGGAAATGCTGTAGATGATTTTTCCAGAAGACAGATCAAAGAGGAAAAATCCCAACTTATAACTGCACATAAAAACAGCTATTAACCACAACTAGGAAAACATGCTTGATCATTATAAACTCCAAACATGTTATTGCTATGACAGCCTGCAAAGAAGGTTCCTGCAGAGAAAGACATTATCAGTGCTGCAGTGATACAGCAGTTGACAGCCTTAACTCTGTCTCTCTCAGCAGGAGCATCTCTTGTGACAGGTGGAAAATGACATTTCTTTTATTTGTATGTTGACAGTTTTTATTTGCTTTATTTGCATATGGGACACTTGACAAAGCAAAACAAAACAAAACAAAACAAAACCCCTAGCAAGCTGCACTTGGAAAAGGATTTGCCACAAGCAAGTGATGAATAGTCAGAGATCTAAGTTTTGGGTTGGATAATTCAAGGGAAGCAGGGAGCTATTTATATAACTGAAAGCAATGTTAATGGTCTTTGATCAAAGAAAGACATATATTTGCTCTCAGCGTTCTTGGAGATACATCTGAGCCAACTCTGTCAAAAAGTTCTGCATACTCCAGGCACTTGGAAGCATTAATTAGCAACAGAATGGCCCAGAATTGGTATAATCATCCACTACCTTAATCAAGCCCATGTTTACTATCCTCTCCTCCGAGGCCTTGGAGTTATACCTGTAGCGTGCTTACGCTGGCTGGCCTTGGATGCAGCCTGAGGCCTAGCTTGCTCCTTAGATCAGCCATCTCACATCCACACCTTCAGGTGGTTTTAAATACGCTCAAGTTCAAGGCTGTCTGGCAAATCCCTCCACCCTGTGCTGCAAATGCCACTGGAGGCTCTTCTACCCCACACCTGAATTACTGCCCAGCAGAAGGCAAATCATCTCCCAGTTTCCAGTCCTCCCTTAAAGGCAGCACACAGCTCTGCACTTAGCAGGACTGACGCTGAAATCTGCTCGCTTTTGCTGCTGGTGAACAGGCTGCCCCATCTCTTACCTTTACGTCATCCTTAACCGTAGCACAACCTTGCCATATCTGACTCCACCTCTGCTTTTCTGACCATGAATGCTGCATAATTGGAGGCTTCCTACTCCTGGCTTCTTGACTTTGGTCCATCCCTGATGGTGATCCTGGCTTTAAAACAATCATGACTGCCCATGTCCCAGTGGTAACACCCTGAATAGTCTTTTCTGTCCTAACAGCTGCTGTAAGGGCAGAAAACCATAGAAGGAGGCAGCAGGACGTGGGATGCACGATCGGCAGGAGAGAGCTGGGTCCTATCACCAATGCGGGCAAAAGTACTCTTAAGCATGTTTGAAAATCCAGGGAAATCTACAGGAACTACTAACACAGTACCTCCAGGATTACCCAAAATTAGACAGGTAGCAATTTTATGCAAATTTATGCTACTAACTGCTCTTGGGTCTGCTCCTAACAATGGTTTAGATGGCACTTAAATGTTTCGGCCTTGAATCAGCTCTGAATTCCCACCACTCCTGCCCCTCATTGCTTGTTCTACTGACAAGTACATTTCTTACACATCTCTTCTTTCTGTGCTTTCATCTTCTCACTGTTTTTCACATACTTTCTATCTATAAATTCTTTTCTCTCTTCATGCTTTCTCTTAACTCAGGAGTGCAGAAATGAACAGAGATGACTGTATGAAAATGGCACCTTCTCACTCACTAACTCCTTATATCCATCAATTGGATTATCTCCTGATTTCAGTTGTCAGCAGTATTTTCATTGCAACTATTTTTTTTCCTGCTAACGCTGCAGAGTAATATAGTGATATACAAACAAGAGTTTCAGGTAAGTCAGTGCTTTAAAACCTGGATCAGAAACAAGCTAATGCCTTTTATCATTCATTTCATCACTGAGCACAGGTCTGGGACCTTATGGTATGCTCTTTCTTACCTGCAACATCATTAAGCATTGGAGTATACAACAATCTAGTATAAGCACTGGAAAGTTTTGCTGCAGCCCAATGCAACATCAGACTGACTAAGGAGCAGGGGAATAAGAAGATGGGAAAGTGTGGTTTTGCCAGTTAGATCATACTTTATTGCAGTGATGCACATCTGCAAAAAATATGTTTTAAAGGGTGTAGGAAACAGACATTAAAATGATTCAAAGGCTGGAGAAGATGCCAGACTGAAAGGACTTCAAAGAGCACAATCTGTTTAGTTTATCAAAAAAAGTTCAAGTGTTGGCTTGAAGCAGGGTAAAAGTCCTTCCACAAGGAAAAAATACTGATTACGGAAGAGTTTAATAAGCTTGCAGGGGAAGATTTAAATTATGGAAGCTAATGCTAGAAGTATTCAGACAGGAGACAAGGTTTCATCTTTTCATAGTACAGGAGATTAATCATGTGAAAATTATTAGGGAAATGATAACATTTTCATTTATTAAGGAATGAAGGTCCTTAACCCCAAAGGAAGTCTGGATACCTTTGTAGAAGATATATTCTAGCCAAATTCTAGTTACTGAGCTCAAGACTGGGAGAACTGTCTGAAACAAGAGGGCCCAAGAAATGGAGGAAGACAGGCTACATGATGTAACAGCCCACTCCAGATTAAATTCTATGAATCATCAACTGAAATTTAAACTGAATTCTGAGGGAGGAATATGCTCCTGGTGCTATATGAGCCAAAAAACCCTCAGTTATGTTAGCAGATCCCAGATATAGTATACAGAGTGGGAGGTTAGGAAATGTATCTCGTTATTTATAAATTGAGTGCATCACTTCAGTTTCTAAAATATCAAGCTAGCCCCGTCACTGCCAGGCTTAGCAGAGAAGCCAGAGCACGGGTACTAAGGCCTTTCCTACCAGTTGAGACGGAGCACACCAGCCACTCGGAAACTTACACTGACACCCAGTTTGCTCTGGGGTTAAACTGAAGTCTTCTGGTGCAGAAAAAGAATGATTTGGCAACTTTCAGTAGGAAATGAATACACATATTTTGTTTGAAGGACACTGATTAGGTAAAATAACAATACTTGAGCTAAATACTTGTATGCTTTAAACAATGTACATTAGAGCTTTCAGTTTTTACATAACATCAGGTTTTACATATATAATAAAGACCGTGTGTGTGTTTGTTGATAGATACATACTTCTAATAGTAAACAGTATCTTTAAATTCTTATTCCATTACTCATAATCTACACAGGCAAAAACATAAAATAAATTTTTCTGCAACTTGAGAATTCATGAAGTGAACCTGAGAATTTGCTTTAAGATTTGAGAATATTCAAAACCTGACCAGACAAGATCCTGAGCAAACGCTCTAGCTGATGCTGCCTTGAGGAGTTGGACTAGATGTTCTCCAGGAGTCCCTTCCAACATCAATAATTCTGTGATTCTATGAATTTGACCCATTTGCATGGAACTTGCCTTGTCATTCATGAGTTGATGGTTCAGTGGAGTCCATGTGCTCATCTTGGTCTGTAGCTTGGGGCCATCCATGTTTCTAGGAGGTGCAAATGCCATAGATATAGGAGATGGTGGGTCCTCTGATGTCTTGCAGGCACCGATGGCTACAACAATTGAACAGAGCAAAGATCAACATTATTTTTCTGCTACTCCATTATAGTATGTTAGTGAAAAACAAATAATTCTAAGAAGGAGTCCAATGATTTCATAGCATAGCAATGATACAAGTATAATTATTTGAAAGTCAGTTAGGGTAAGGGCTTTTATTTTATGTACCCACAGTAACTGGCACAGTAAAGGCCAAATTTCCTGATGGAACCTCAGTGCACTAATGTAATATAAATACTTAATAATTAAGCAGGTCTTTCCCATCATAATTATTACTGAATATGCCTTTGATTTTTGCTGCATGAATGATCACAATTGGGTATTTGCACCGAGCTAGAAAGTACACAAAATTTCTCTTTCCAGTTGTTGCCACTGAAAATTGGAGATAACGTGTGCATCTACTTAAGAGACACCAGCTAGGATTTTACTGATTGTGATGGGCATATAATGCCAAGTCTCAGAAGGCCAGTTTGTTTCTGTAAAACTTAAGTGGAAGAATGAAATCCAGAACGGTTCAGAATTGACTGAAATCTCTCAGGGTCCTGTGTTCAGGCAGATTGTTTTTGATGGTTTGGTCTGACTGTGCTGCTCTTTTAAACAAAAATTTCTATGTGAAATAAATTGGACATTTACTAAAATTTTCCCTTCCCTTTTGTGACACCAAGTAACTGGGCTTTGTTCAGACAAAGTAATTTCTTCATAAATTCTTGCCCAAACATAGGAAAAGCTTTTTTTCCTTCATCTTCTTTCCTGCAGCTGGATTCAGCAGGATAATGTCATTGCTCACCTCAGGCATCCAATTTCCAGACTGGAGGCTTAAGCTGCAGCAGACTGAAAACCAAGTAATTTCTTTACCACATTAAAAAAATATCTCGGTTCCCTGCATATAGTTATTAGGCAATTTTTCTGTAAACACTTCAGGTTGCTTTAAAGCTTCATGGTCACAAGGTGAATAATAGGACTTTTGGAACAAAAGAAAAGGCAAACCTACTAAATAACTCCAGTATTGTGTTGCCAGCCTACCCTGAACCCAAGCACCTCAACACCCACTCAGCAAAAGAACCTTTCTAGGATTAGTTTTTCCTCTCTTTCTTTCCTAAATTATCACATAATCAAAGAAATAAAAAGAAAAAAATGAAAAATCTGTTATATCTTTCTCTCTGCACCTTATATGGTCTGTGGTTAGGAAATAAGTTCATTACAAGAGTCTGAATTCTTTCTCTATTTCTTTTTTTTTTTTTTTTTTGCTAGAGATCCTTAAATAACTTTGTTTGCACACTCCAATTTTAACTTCCCTGAGAGATGCCACTGAAAACGAAAAGATTTACTAAGGTTTCAAAGCCTCACATTCTGTAGTTGGTCAACGTTAGAGGCTTCTTGTGCAAGTGAGTAGGTGCATTTGGGATACACATTACGATGGGATCACTTACTGGTTGGTTTTGTTTTGTTTTGTTTTTCTGCAGTGCCCCTGCCCTTTTCAATGCACAGAAATACAACATCACAAGCTAGAGAAACAGTTCCACTGCCAAAAAAACAGGTTCAGGCAACCATGTCCTGTTTTTCAGGGACAACCTTCTACATTAGTCACAAAAACATCAGTTGTCACTTCAGCACACTCCCAACCCTGGATTCATGCTCCAGTTTCCCTACACAGACATTCTTTCTTGGTGCTGGAGCAGCTGTGTTCACAAAGCACCTCTTCGTGCTGGTGTGTTAGCACCTTGGAGCCCAAAGAGATGGTTGTGCCTCCGGACCCTCTTGTGCACCTTCTGTGCCAAAAACGTGGCTCACAGCACACCTGGCAGAAAGTCATATTCCTAGCTGCCCATGCCATAAAACTGCCGGAATTGCACTCGGTGTTCGAGCACAATGTGTAAACAGGGCTGCAAAGGCAGGTATCATCAGGCAAAAAGGTGAGCCTAGCCAAACATTCGAATTTCATACACGATGTGCCAGCCTGCCATCCCTCCCTCGCTACCCCTCTGCTAGCACAGTCACACAACCACCGTCCGCTCCACTCCTCATCTCCCCAGCTACGCTCAAAATCGCGAGGAGGGGTGGGAGGCAACGCCAAGTCCAACCTCAGCGGCGTGTGTTTGCAGGATAAATTCTTTGGTGAAGTCAGGACTGTGCAGTGTCACTTTAGAGCATGTGTTTTACTGGGGTTCCTCAAAGGCACGCTGTGCATGCCAAGACTCAATGCGCTTACATATTAGGTGGCCTTGAATTTCGTGGGATGCATTAGAGACAACAGCATTAGAAAAACTAGAAGCATCTTATCTGTAACATGCAGCTAGCCTAAAAATTGGACCCCAAGTCTTCTAAGAAGACACTTGGATTTCAATTCCCTGTTCCCAAAAGGAAAACCTGCGCTTCTTGTCTTCACTCTGTCCCTGGCAGGATTAACAGCTAATCTGGCTTCTTCCAGAGCCTAGAGTAACTCTGATCAGAGTTAATCTATGACGTGATACGGAGGTGGCTGCAGCAGCTTGCTCAGGACGCATTAAAAAGCAGCTGGTGTACTGTGCGGACCAACAACTGTCAAGCTGTTCAGCCAGGGCCCCACTTTTCTTCTGCAGTAGTCGTTATCTTTGGACTGGCTGCCCAAAATAACATTCCAGAGATTGCTCCAGCTTGTTCTTCACGTATCCTGGGATGAAATTCATCAAGCTCAGCTGATCTGAAGTCATTCAACCAACAAGAGACGTGAGATGAGGTGAACCAGAAATCAGGCTTTAAACATACATAAGGAAAATGTTAGTTCACTACCCAAAGAGGAAAAGCTACTGATACAAGATGTTAAAAAAATGATCTATTATCCTTCCTCTAGGAAAAATAAAAAGGCAATGTAGGAGCAGGTGGCAAGCATAATAAATACCAGTGCAAAAGGGATTTGGAGGAAAGACCAAGTTTTTTAAGTATATATAGTGTTTTCAATCTGTTTGACTAACCTCACACCAAATTGGTCAGAGATCTCCAGCTGTTTCAAAGTAGTTATCTTACCCTGTTTGCAGAGAGCAGGTGAGCCTGGCAGACCACAAATGTTAAAATAGAGCAAAACTGCGTGGGTTACTACAGACAATATATAATTTCACTGTGCAGGAAACACGAATGGTGTTGTCTAACAGCAAGACAATTTCAAGACTGAAATCCTGCTGGATTTGTACTGAAATACTTCCAATGATTTCAGTACAAGTTGGGTCAAGCCCTTGGTTTAAAAATATGTGACTGCATTTAAGAAAGATTAACAATACATAATGATCATATCATATTAACTAAGGTCATTGTAATAATTTCCTTTAGCTGAGTTAATCTCTGCTTAACCCTCTGGAATGGCATTCCAGAGGTTTGTGCAAACCATACTCAAAACAAGTCCTTCAAAAGCAGACTCTCTTTATTAATGTTTTTGACCACATCTCTCTAGCAGGAAGCCTTTGTGGTTCAACAGATCCTGGTGCACTCAGAGGTTTAAGGATGTATTTGGAAGAGAAAGAGCCAAATCACATTCATCTATGTGTTGACAATTGCACAGTCGAGGAGTTCAGTTGCAAATAAACAGAATTTAACTGAATCAATCTCAAGCTCAGACAGGATGGTAATTTTTATTGTAAATTACTATATTGACAATAAATAGGGCAATGATTGATGCTATGGAAGAAATGCTTTAAACAACAGAAAAAGAATCTAGAATGTAGGCCAAACTACAGGGCATTCGAAATAGAAAAATTCAAAATGATAGCTCTGGGTAGAAAAGATAGTGTGAAACAGATCCTCATATGCAGGGCCACACCTAGAAAGATGGCAAGAGGAGAAGGGCAGGAGGCTAAGTGCACATTCGCAGTGATTTACAACAAGGAGGCCAATACTGTGCTCCTCCTTTCCCTCCTTTCCCTTACCCCACAAGCTGCAAAGCACTGATGCCATCCCACCTTCCACATTTGTCACCTGCACTTTGCACAGGGACGCCTTGTCCGCAGTGAACACATCCGCTCTGACTGCACGATATTGCTGGTGTTCCCCGCTATCGCATCAGTCTTCTCACGGTTGTCCCCAGTCCCGTGGCAGGCTCTGGGAACCTGACACAGATGTTTGCCCAGCTAGCTTAGAGGATCTCTGTGGTACCAATGCTACAACACCAATAAACCCCAGAGCACGTCATCGCCATGGTACAGATAAACCCCAACACTTGCAGCACCTTGTGCCACTGATATTTCTGCCTCTCCCCAGCACCATCACCTCTGTGCACCTTGCACTGCATGAGACCAACACCCTTATCCCTCCTAGGGTGTGCTAGAAATATCCCTGTGCACAAGAAACCAAGGTTTGAGTGCCCCTATGATCCCCCTTATTCCAGGATGTAACTAACTCTGCATTCCTCACTGCTCCATGATGCCCACCAAGACATCGGTACCTCCATCCCGGAGCTGATACTCTCCACTGACCCAGAGACTTCAAATCCCTTGTGCTCCTCCATACCATTGCTCCTTACAAATGCCCTTGCCATGATGCTTTAACTTCCATACCCATTTCCTTCATAACTATGACTCGAAGGTGCATCAGAGGATGTTCAGACTAGATATTAGGAAATATTTCTTTACTGAGAGGATGGGCAAACATTGAAGCTGGCTTCCTGGAGAGGTGGTCGATGGCCCACACCTGTCAGTGTTTAAGAGGCATTTGGACAATGCCTTTAACAACATGCTTTGACTTTTGGTCAGCCCAGAAGTGGTGAGGCAGTTGGACTAGATGATCACTGCAGGTCGCTTCCAACTGGAACATTCCTAACCTATCCTATTCCCTTTACCCCACAGCATCACTCAGCTCCAAAGGACCGGTAGGTACCCTTTTTGGTCTCCAATAAACCCAGCAACTTCCCCTCCCTGGTAGTGTCAATACCTGACTGCTCTCCTTTGCATCACTGTCACCGATGTTCTCCAGGATCTGCTCCTAGCCCAGTGGCACTGACTCCCACTCTTGCTCCACATCAGTCTCCCCGTGTCCTGCAGGGCCAATGCCCTCCCAGGAGCTGTCAGAGCACTGCATAGTCCCAATGACATTACGCCCAGGGGAACTGGTCAGTATTGATCCCTTACACCTTTTCTCCTCTAAATAAGACAACAGCAAGGTCCCTTTTATCCCTAGAGAATAAAGCATTTCCTTTTCTACCCCACACCTCACTGGATTTATATTCTGTTATGCAGTTGGAAGATCTATGACGTTCTTACGTCAAAGTCCACCAGAACTTCCCTAGTCCTGCAGCACATACAGTTACACTGCCCAGTGTCTCCACGTCCTGTGATGCTCTGATAGCTTTCCCTACCCTGCTTCAAAAGGCAGTAGCAAACCCCAGCTGCTCATCACTTTTGTCCATAGATACCAGTGCTTTTTCCACCCATTTAATTAATTTATACTCTTCGCATGATGTCTTCATGCCCCATTCCTTTGAGTATTAATATTTCGAAGTGCTCCTTCCACTCACACACTGAAATCTCTCCTGGGACCCAAAGGTAACAACAATCCCCTCAGGCTCCAGGCCTGGCAGTGCGAGCAGATGGGCAGACCCCAGGCCCTTTGTGCCTCAGTGTTCCCCATTGTAGTGTTTATACCTTCTCCACTGGGTGCCTCTGAGACCCCTTTCCTCACAGCACGGGCTGTGCTTGGTGCACACTGAGGTCTTCCATCTTCCGGTCGGCGTCTCTCCCTGCGTCCCACTGAATCTGTTACCCTCTCCACATACCCTATGGAGTCTGTACTCCCCTCTCTTTCCACTGTCCCCCCTGCAGTGCTGGGGCCAGCTCGGGGGCCCCCAACAGCAGAAGGACCCGGAGCTGCTCGAGCGGGGCCAGAGGAGGCCACGGAGATGCTGGGGGGGCTGGAGCAGCTCCCCTGGGAGGCCGGGCTGAGAGAGTTGGGGGGTTCAGCCTGGAGAAGAGAAGGCTCCGGGGAGCCCTTCGAGCGGCTTCCCAGGGCTTAAAGGGGGGACAGGAGAGGTGGGGAGGGACTCTGGGTCAGGGGGTGGGGGTAGGACGAGGGGGGATGGGTTTAAACTGAAAGAGGGGAGATTCAGACTAGATCTAAGGAAAAAATTCTTCCCTGTGCGGGGGGTGAGGTGCTGGCCCAGGGTGCCCAGAGCAGCTGTGGCTGCCCCCTCCCTGGAAGGGTTCAAGGCCAGGTTGGACGGGGCTGAGAGCCCCCTGGGCTGGGGGCAGGGGGCCCTGCCCGGGGCAGGTGGGCTGAAATTAAATGATCTTTAAGGCCCTTTCTAACCCAAACCATGCTGATTCTATGTTGTCCCACTGCATTTGTAACCCCCTCCCCACGCCATACTGCATTTGCCCCCTCGGTGTCCCGCCACATTTGCCCCCTCGAGCCCCACTGCGGTTGGACCCCCGCCCCGACCCGAGGCCTGCCCACCCCCGTGTGCCCCACGCTGTCCCACGGGGGATCCCTCCACGCCCGTGTCCCCTCAGACCTCGGGCAGCCCTCAGGGCCGGGCCGGGCCGCCCCTCACCTGTCTCCTCCCCTCCCGCGGATGGTGCGGCCTACTCCTCCCGCACGGCCGCTTTCCCGTCGCTATGGCAACCTCGCCCCGCCCCCGGGTGGGCGCCGGCCAATCAAATCCTACCAGCGGCGGGGCAAGGCGGCCGGAGGCTCCGATCTACCTAGCAACCTGCTCGACCCGTTCTGATTGGTTTGTTTGCTTCGGCCGGGAGAGGGGGCGGGGCGCTGTAAGGGCGTGGCGGCGCCGGGGGGGGGGCGGGGCGTAGGCACGGGGCGGGGCCGGGCGCTGCGGCGGGGTCGGGCGCGAGGAGGCGCGGCCGCTGCCTCCGCCGCCACCTGAGGGAAGGAGCGGGGCCAGCGCCGGCGGGACCCTGCGCTGAGGTAACGGCGGGGGCCGGGGTCACTGGGTGGGGCGGGATGGGGAGATGGTTTCCCCTCAGGGATGTCGTTGTTTCACCCCCCCACCCCACAGCGCCCGCCTCGCTCGCCGGGGACGGAGACACCAGCTCCCGGGGACTGCGCTGTGGGGGGGGTGGGGGGCGGCCATGAAGCGTCCTCTGGGCGGGGGAGTGAGATGCAGCGGCCGACCGAAGGGCAGGGGATGCTACTCCTGTCCTCCGCCGAACGACATGGAGGTGCTGGATCCACCCCTTCTCCCTCAGCAGCGCCTCGGGGCCGGGAGATGCTGGTCCCCTGCATTCCCGCTCCCTCCCCCACCCCCCCCCCCCGGCCCTTGCCGGTGTGCTGGGGAGCCTGTAGAAGGGCGATGCTCGTCCCATGCATTTCCCCTCCGTTCCCATCAGGGACCCAAAGGGAGGGGAAGCGAATCCCAAGTACTCTCCCTCCTTCTCCTCGCAGTGCACTGGGGACCCGGGAGAGAGGGATGTGAGTCCGTGGGCACCCTCCCTCCCCCTTTTTCTCTTTGCTGTTGGTGGATCCGAAAGGAAAGGGAACGCGCTGCCCCGCTTTCCCCCATTGGGGACCCGAGGAGGAGGGGGTGCCTTTCCCCGCTCTGAACACACACCCCTTTTCTTCTGCAGTGCGTTGGGGACCCAAGAGGTTTCGGGTCCCGCACTAACCTTCTTTCATGTTGCAGTGCGGTAGCTGTGACCCAGGAGGAAAGGGATGCTAGTCCCATGCACACCTCCTTCCCCCTTTTCTCTTGGCAGTGCAGGAGGGACCCAAGCGGATGCTAGCTCTATCCACACACTCTCCTTTTCCTTTTGCAATGCAGTGGGGACCCAGGGTGAAGGGGTACTAGACTTACGTGTCTATATATCCTCCCTTTTCCTTTGCAATGCAGCAGGAATCCAAGAGGATGCTAGTCCCGTGTGTGCACTTGTTCCTTCTGCCTTTAAAACACAGTGAGGATTCAAGGGGAAAAGGGATGATGCTAGTTCAGTCTGCACTCTACCTCCTCTTCCAAGCTAAGGGATGATAGCTAGCTCCCCCTCCAGTTCCTTTCGCTTGGCATGCAATATGAACTCAAATGGAGAGAGGTGCTAGACCTGTCCCTCCATAATTGTGAAGAATCTCACCAGAAAGGGTTTCTGCCTTTCTGTCTTCCCTGCAGGGAGTGGAGCAAGGACTGTCATGGTGTCACTGCGGAGGGAGAGGGGGAAGAGAAGATAGTGTGTGTGTTTCCTTATTCTGCCCTGTAGTACAGCAAGGAGGAGCATGGAAGAGTGTAGCATGTGCCCTCTTTCCTCCATGGGTTCCTAGTTGAAACTGAGGATGTGGGGGATTATAGTGTGGTTTTCCCTTAATACGTAACAGAAGTGGAACAGGGGAGTACAGCACTGGAGTTTCTTTCCCACTGATTAATTAAAATGGAGTTGGGAGAATAATGTATTCTCCTTTTGTTCCTTCATGTGGGTGGGAATGGGTTGGGGAAATGCTGCCAGTGCTTGTATGCAATGAGTGAGTTCCCTGCCTTTCTCCCTGATCAGAACTGGGTGGGGAATGACTAAGGTGACATTCTCCTCTTGTCTTCTCACTTGCATGGGAGGAGCCTAGCGTGTTGTTTTATCACCCCAATTTCTCTGGGACAGATAGCAGTGAATTAATTCACCTACATAGTTTCTTTCTCAAGTCTGATGACGTTTTTTTCTCATTGCCCCCCTCTCTTATTGTCCCCTTAGTAACTTCAAAAATTATTTAAAAAAAAATATATATTCACTTGCGGGAATCAACCCTTTTAATTTCATGATTTTCACTCTCTAAGTGTCATCTATGGATGTCTTAATTTATCCTTTGGAGCAGGAATTGGATGGGCTTCTGATGATTATAAATAATGTATAAATCTGTAACCACACTAACAAACTAGCTGTTTCCTACCCCTTTTGCCCACAACTTTTTTTGCAGTGCCTTGGGGTAGATGGCTAGGTATCCCCTCCTCCTCTTTTATCCCCAGTGTCATTGAAAGTGTTTTGTTTTGGTTTTATATCCATATAAAAATAACCACAAAATTTCATATGTAGAGGCTTAACAAAGAGTATACAGAACTGGATCTGTGGTAAGAAACTATCTTGACACTAAAGATTGCTTATTACAGCATTCATCTGTCTACACCAATTAATAGCTCATCTATATGCTCGTTTGCAAAACTTTCATCTCCTTTCGCAATGATGTAGTTGTCTTTTTTCTTAATTTCACCTAGATTTTTTTTTTTTTTTCCCATGAAAAGGCACTGCATGACTAGACCATATAATTTGGTATTCTTTTCTGGCTCTAGTAAATGTATTCTTCATTTCCTTTATGATACTATATTGTAATAAGATCTTGAGCATAAAATGGACAAATCCTGAAAGGTTACGATGAATTTTTTTTCCACTTTTTTGCACAGTTAAAACTTTTTGTGGCTTATTGAGCCAAGATTTTTTGCATGCTTTTTCAGTTTGAGGTTGTGGGGAAGTCAGAAGATGGGTGGATTTGTTTAGAGTCTCTACTTTGAATGTCATTAATATGATGATTTGTGTGAAGTGTTCTTGGAGTTTTTCCCAAGACTCTAGATCCTGACCTGGATTTGCCCAGTGTTTGTGCTTCAAACTTTAGCAGGATAACTGGTGTGAGTATGGTTCATCTTAATGTTGCTTCTAAACCTCTCTTATGAAGCATTATGTACTGATTAATGCTGGAATGGCACCTGAATTACAGGGAGCGTGCTAAAAAGTCAACTGCTAATCCACACCAAAAGTTGGCTTCATGAAGTTGTTGAATAAAGTCTTTTGGAGTTGGTGGCCAAAGTGTTTGGAGAAAAAGAAAAAAAGTAATTGAAGCCAGTGTTCTGGAGATGACAACAAACTGAAAAGGCTTCTTTTCCTGAGTTTGGGGAACTACTATTAAAATGTTAAAATCAAAGGCCTAGATTCAAAGGTACCTTGGACAAAACTAAGTAGGAATTGGTTTTGTCTGTCTGTAACTTGTAATCTTTTGGTCAGGTTCTGAGAATATGCAGAAGTCTTCAGGGTTAAGTAATGCTGCCTGGAAGATGGGATAGTTCAGATCTTTGGGGGTTTTTTGAGAGGTGCTGAATTCTTAAGAAATAAGTCTGAGAAATTACTTCCTTAGATCAGAAAGACAAAGCTTTTCAAGGCCATATGGACTTGAAATTGGACTAAAATCAGATGTGGTTAGATGTAGCTTGTCTTAAATATTGTGGCTAATTTTGATCTTTCAAAATCAGTGTGTTGACTGCTGTTCACAGCAACACTATCTTGCTTCAGAATATAAGTCAGAGGCTGTGATTTGAGCTGTGTTGGTTAGTTCTACCACCTAACTTAAGATGTAGATATCTCTTCTGCCTTTTTTTCCGTTCATGTTTTATTTTTCCTAGGTTTGGAACAGTTTTACTATTTATATTCTTTATGTATTTTAGTGCTGCTTCAAACATGGATTCCCTGTCAATAGCTGTGAGAGAGTAAGCAGCCTGTGAAACCAAGTTGTCAATGAACTTAATTTAACATGGTTATGTTTAGCATCTTGGTCTTTTTCTTATTTGCATGTTTGTTTTTACCAGCCTGTCTTGAACAGCTACAGCCAAAAACATTGCCACACATGATTTTAAAGAGAAGCACAGAATTGTTTAGGTTGGAAGGAACCTCTCAAGATTATCTAGTCCAACCCACAAAAGTATATGAGGGTTTAAAGAGATATATGCTGTTTAATTTTTCTGACCATAAGATGGGCCTATGTAAACAAAAGTGTGCATACCTAACTTTTTTGATCTGCTGATACCAGTAGAAGTCTGGTAATTAACTCTTTCGTATCTCTCACGAAGTTTGCATTAGGGACAAAGAAAAACCTTTTTCCCTCTCTGATGTGTAGAAAGTATTTCCCTTCCTGAATACCTAAGGAAAAACATTACTCTCTCAAGATTAGAAGTCTCTCCAAATTTGTGATTGCCTAATCTTGGCCATATTGATGGAGTGCTTGGGGTTTTCTAATTCAAACAGAATGTATAAATTTGTTACCTTTTTTAACTATAATTTTTAAAAGCAGTTGGTTAGAGACAGAATCTTGCAAATTTCATTGCTGTAAGACAAAATTGTTAGAAGAAAAAGGCCTCTTTGTACTCTTATGGCTCTGTCAACTTTTTCCATGCTTTAGCCTCCAATTTCAGAGTTTGTTTCTCCAGTTGATGAGCCCAATGTGCTGAGTCCCTGTTCTGCTCATTCCATTCCAGCCCCTTAGTGCTGAGAAAATGCAGATCCAGCCCTGGGGAACGATTGCTGTTTAAATTGGCTCTATGGGTAGAGTGGAACTGGCAAAGCAAGGATATGTAGCTACCTCTGCAATTTCCATCTTCAAGAGTGTGTGGAGAAGGGGGTGATCAAGACTGCTGTCTTCTGGCTTATACGTAGCTGTTATGACAGTGTCTGGAGAAGAAGATGTGAGATACGTGTGCAAGTAAAATGGGGTAGAGACAACAAAAAAGCTCTTTACAACTAGACTAAAATCATATCTTTGAACACATGTAGCCAAAGCATGACTGCAGCTTGTTAGGCAGAACTGTAGTCTTCAGTCCTGCAAGTTGGGACTTGTGTATTGGTGGTGGTAGTGACTGTTTTGTTTTTGTTTTATAATTATTCAGCAGAACTTACAAGGCCATGCAACTAAGGAGATACTATCGATGTAAATGTACCAGTGGAGATGCTGAGTCATAAATAACTTGGTTTCAGTGTGGTCAACAATTGTAATACTCACATGGTTAAATTTAAAGTGTGGTCTCTTCTAAAATATTTTCTTCATAGTAAATACATTCCCCATTTTCACCATCCTTTTTGGGTGGAGTTTTACAGCATACCAGCCTTTTTTTGCGCTAGGAATATTCTGAAAGCAGGAATAAAACTTGTCAAGGGACCCTCTAGTCTTGCACATGAGAACTTGAAGCAATTTGTTTGCCAGACTATTTAGAGCTAAAATATTTGAATCAATAACAAGGCTTCTTACTGTATTCCATTTGTTGTGTTTTTTCTTCTAGGTTGCCCAACAAAAGAAGAACATAACTCAACTGCTGTTCTGTCACGATGGAGTCAATTGTGTGGGAATGTGGTTAAACATTTTACTACCTTAACCTAACACATGCTATATAATACTGAGAAAAGAAAAGGCAAGATTTCTCACACGTCTGTCTCAAATACATCATCTTCTGAACTGAGCTAAGAATGTTGTATACAAAGAGTATTCCAGTTTTGAAGAACCTTAAACAAGGACTGAAAATATCGCTATTGAAGTGAAATCTGAGGGTACATGAGAAGCTGAAAGAGCTTTCTGAGTGGGCTCAGTAACTGGCCCCATTCCCAGAGTGGAAGGATGGCTATTAGCTGGATGTTCTGTTACCTTTGGCTTTTGGATGTTTTGATGTGGCATACAAGAGGGCACAGTTTATTTTCTTGTGAGCCCATAATCTTGCGGATGTGCCAGGATCTGCCTTACAACACCACTTTCATGCCTAATCTTCTAAATCATTATGACCAGCAAACAGCAGCATTAGCAATGGAGGTAAGGCTATTTTTTTTTCAGCAATATATACATATATATACATATATATATATATGGTTTTGACCTTTCGTTGACAAATAATTGGTAACAGAATCCAGGATGATACTTATATGAGCGATAAAAATGAAAAAATCTAGATAATTAATGATTTAAATATAAAAACAAATACCACTGACATAAGATATATTGTAATATATACTAAAATATTCTATGACTACAGAATTTGCCTAATTTAGTATAACTGAGTGTGAAATACTCTGGATGTGTTTGTATGTTAGTCTGTTACTTTAAATATTTAGACAGATCAAGAATGCATATTTTGAATGGTCTGTCACTTAACCAAATGCCAGAAGAATAGCACACTGAACAATGAATGAGAAGATTCTTAGTTCTGAAGACGATGTTCTTTGGTGGCTTTGTAATATTTGACCTTTTCTTACTTGCCTAATACTGGGTGTGAAGAAAATGAGAATAATAAGATATAGTATGAAAATCATGGAAATTGCTCATTTATTAGTACTGCTATTCTCATCTGCAAGAAAACTCATTGTCTTGAAGGCAGTTTAGTTAACCTGATTCTGTTCCATATCCGGGCAGACAAGCTTTTACACTTGCACTTTCTTTGCTATAATGGTACCTTATGACCATTGCCATTATTCCCCAAAACATTTGGATTTACACATAGTCATTTTCTCCTTTCTAAAAACCCCCACATTTCCACAGATAATTGTCTAACCTTTCTTTGGAGAACTTTCTTGATGGGGTTTCAAGCACACGCTTAGTCTCTTTATATCTATGGTCTAGTTTATACAAGACTTAAGTTCACTTCAGTCTGTTCTCAATCCTGCCTAAGGAATTTCCTTACTTGGTATTCTGTGATATGACTGACACTGATGGAAATTCAGAATATTAGGTGAGTCTCGCTGACAGCCTATTCAAATTTTCATGAGAGATTTGTGCAGATTAGGTTTATTTGTATTTTTGAAGTGCCTGGGAATACTTGCTGGTAGATATGTGTTGCTGTACACTGAGAACAGAAAGAGTAATCATGTGTTTTCATCTTTCGATGCTCTTCCTGACAAAATATAAACTTAACTGTTTGTCTTAAATAATATAAAGCCAAAGCTTTATATGGTCTTTCTATGTAAGAGTTGTGAGCCAAACTTGACGGGCTTTTTACTGTAAGAAGAAAATAGAGATTCTTACCCTTAAATTTGCTTTGTTTGAAAGAACTATGGACTTGCATTTCAACAGCTCATTTGGATGTGGCTAGGGATTCCAATTATACTAAATACATAGAACAGGGATTAATTTTATTTTAGAATTGGTTCAGGTAAGTTCTGAGGACCTTTGAAGATCTGATTGTAAGGATGAAAAATGAAGCCAAAGCAAGTTTAATAGGATAACAGTGTGAACAATTAGCTGTGTGCGAAGTTTATTTCACTTTGAAAGGTGGAACTTAGGATATTAAAGGAATCGATGAAACCAATTAGATTGAAGACTTCTGGGACTTGGCTTGTGGAGGTGTGAAGATAGTGGGTTTTGGTTTTGTTGGGTGGTTGGAGAAGTAGGTGGTCACTTCTTGGAGTGGAAGTAGATTATCAGTGGAAGGCTTTTGGGATCTGTGCAGTTCAGTATTTTCTTAAACGATCTGGAAGAGAAGACAAGCAATGAGATGAGAAAGCCTGTTGGTACTGTTGTGAGTAACTTAAAGCTAAGGTCAGATCAGAATGAGGAATTGCAAAGATCGTGAGATGTTTGAGGTACATTGAGCCATAAAGTTGTTGAGGAAATTCAGAGTTATAAATATGTATGTGTTGAGGGGAGTAATATTCTTCACATCAGTGGTGGTGATCAGCTTATTTAACTGGAGTCATGATGGCTTGTTCTATCAAAATATGAGCTGAAAGCTTGACTGAGCACTAAGAAAGCCAAAAGGCAAATCAGATGTGGAATAATTAGGAGAAGAATAAAGACCAGATGTTACAGTGCTGTTAAATAATCCTGTGGCTCACAAATAGCTAGTGTTGTATGAAGTTGTGAGCAATCTCAAAAAATGTTTGAACTGAAAGAGGTCCAGAGAAGAACAGGAAGAATGACCACAGGCTTATGGAACATATGGCAGGGTGCTTTAGCCTGCTTTTAAAATAGAAAATAAAAGGCCACAACAACAACCAGCACCATCGTAAGTGGCGTGCAAAGGGTTATAGGGATTCACTGTACACTGTCTTTTCCAGTGCAGGAACTAGGCTCCATCAAATGAAGATGCTAGGAGCCAAGGCAGAATAAAGACAAAGAGGTAGTTCTTCAAATAGCTCAAACCCTTAGACAGTACAGTAGATGCAAAATGTTTGAGGAAACTGGACCAGAACTTGGAAGATCATGGCAGTGAGGTAGAAAAAAAGCCACTTCAGGCTCTTCCTCTCAGCAGAAAATTGTCACAGGTTGGGAGAGCATTTAGGGAATGTCAGAAATGTCCTGCTAATGGTCCATTTTGCCAGGCGTTCTATATCTGCTGACGGCAAGAGGAGGTACTATTCAGGGAAGGGATGCAAGCCTCTTGTCTGTAGGATGTTTTCTCTGGTGCTTCCTCAGTATCCACAGCCCCTGAATTATGGATGTTAGAGGGTACCTCCCTGCCTGTTCCCTTTAGTATCATTTAATGGATCTATTATGGATGCATGTCTCTAAATGATTTTATTAATACAGTAGTGTCAACCAGTTCACTGGCTACCACGTGAAGAAATATGTATGTGCTAACCTGTTTTAAACCTACTAGTTTCATTTAATACCCTTTTGTTCCAGTATTGTGCATTATTGTGTTGCAATTAATTACAACTCTCTTACACTTGTGATTTT
This sequence comes from Tyto alba, assembly GCF_018691265.1. Lineage (NCBI taxonomy): Eukaryota > Metazoa > Chordata > Aves > Strigiformes > Tytonidae > Tyto > Tyto alba. The sequence continues at coordinate 49,161,166 of NW_024881316.1, read as the reverse complement.
GGAAACCTTGGTTTTATCCCCCAGGCTTTTCCTCTCTACACTGGAGTGTTCCAGCTGTTTGGGCTTTCTTCTTGCAAATCAGCTGCTTCATTCCTGTAATCTTTTTAGCTACTGTTCTGTGTCTCTTTTTCTAGCCTCGTTCTTGCTGAGGTGCGGAGGTGAGAATGGCACACCACTCCAGATGTGGGCACACTAGGGGTTTATTTATAAATCATGCTTTTTGCCGCTTATAGCCTCCTAGTAATGGCCAACGTTATGTTAATTTTCCTGGCTTTTATTGCATGTTAAACCAATGATTTCAGAGAACTGTCAAAAATGTAACTTTCACTAACAGTCTATTTGAGGGCACTGTTGGAAGCAGAGAGGTAATGATATAGACCCTCAGTCTGAGCCAGAATAACTGATGTAATTGTTCTTATCTTTGTAAAATAGCTTTCTGCTACAGGGAGAGAAACAGTTGAGAAGTGAATGTTACTTCTCTGCACTCCGTGGTATAAGGCTCAACTTAATGGCATAAATTAGCTTGCATGAAACAGTGTGTTGCTGCAATTCAGATACTAGCTTGATGCCAGAGCTATTCTTAAACTTAGCATGGGTGCATTGGTGTTGCGGATATATGTATAGTGCTCCCTTCTGCCAGTATAATTAGCACATAGGCCAGTGGTTTCAGACTGGGGGTGGACTGTGGGCTACTTCTGAATGCTTCATGAAAAGCGGTGAAGACTTTGCAAGGAAACAAGGTTATTATCAACCTTAAATTCACTATGTGGGAGCCTGTGCCTCCATTGCAGAGGTCTTTAGGGGTTTAAGCAAGAAAAAAATAATGAAAAGCCACGGGTTTTCATAAGTATATTCCCACACCTTGTATTAGCCTAGATTTCCTTCTTGCTAAATACAGATTTATAAGGCAGTTTTTATTATTTGGCTTTTTAGATGTTATTTAATGTTGCAGTCAAATGGAGCACTGAAATTTTGAACTGAATGAAGTCTATTAAAACTTGCATTGTGACATTTTGAGGTAAATATCTCTCATCTCCAAGCCCTCCCTAATTGCTATGAGCATAAAATAACAGCAGAATCAGTGTAATTCATCTTGTGTGTGGGGGGGAGGCCTTGTAATTCTCAGTTTTTCAGTACCACCTTTTCGCAACAGTTCCTGAAACCAATAAGAAAAATTCAGCTTGCTTGTACTGAAAGAGTGCAATACAAGAAAGAGTGAATGTGAAACAAAAAGAACTACTACAGCTGTTGTCTCACCATCAATAAATTCAGTGTATTTCTCTTCCCATACCATTGATTGCTTCCCTGAAGGAACTGCTTAAAGACTTATTTATTGTTATTTCTTGAAAACTCAAAAAAAAATCAGTAAAGTGCCTTTTTGAGACTTTATGCTAAGTTGATTCCTTCATAATTATAATAAAGGCTAATAAGTCATGTCATCAGTGTTGTCTTGTTATATTGCAGCAATATTGGTGTTAACCATCTTGATTTAACAAAGAAAAATAGAATATTACATCAGGAGTCCCTCTTAGTGTGGACTGGTCGATACTGTAATCGGTTCCTATGCCTGCCTTTACTCCTAGGAAAGATCACTGTCTTTCCTTAAGCTTCCTGCTGTGCCACATCAGCAAGGCTTGCTTTAATCTGGGAAGACTGAAGGGACGGCTTCCTGCATGCAAGGGCCTGATGCATCATTTTATCCCCAAGTATCTCCAAAGAGACTTACTCCTTTTGACAGAGGACAAACACCAGTTGCACTACTCCAACCCCTGCTAACATCCACTTGGCTATAGCGGAGACTAAAATGAGGGTCATTTTACATCTGCTTCTTTCTAAAAGGAGTGGTGCTGGTTAACAGGGACTAACACAGTGGTCATATTGGAGTCTGGAGGCAGGAGATGGCCGGTGTAGAGGGCCGTGGTTCTGGGGGCCAGCTGAGCTGTCTGAGCTGGGAGCTGTCCTGCCCTCCAGCACTGCGCTGCGCCCCGCTGCCCTTGCCTTTCCTGACTCTCTGCGATCATTTGTTTTGTTTTTTTTTTTTTTTTTTTTTGTTTTTTTTTTTTTTTTTTTTGTTTTTTTTTTTTTTTTTTATCTGCTCACGTACAATATATGGTAAGGGATTTTTAAAATTTTCTAGAATCTCTTAACAGGTTGCTTTATTACAATAACCATCTAGCATAGTCTGTCTCAGCTAGGCTGTTAAAACTTCCCTCTAAATACGTTCGTGATCACAGTGTGACATTGAGATGATGTTGCGCTGCGCTGCTGCCACAATTCTGCTGTGTTACATAGATCGTGTGCTGAATGAGGCAGTGACAATCGAGAAGTTAAATTACTCCTATCCCCCTGAGGGATCTGACCTTGTTTACCCATCTCTTGGGTTATTACTGCTACAAAGAATTATTTTCTGTCCTTTTTTCGCTTAATATTCCTTTTGCCTTGAAGGATTTGCTAATGCGTAAGATTAGCAAGCAGTGGTTTTTATCTGCCTTAATGCAATTTTTGTAGACAAATATTTTTATCAGAGAACATATAACTTGTTAGCATGTTGGAGCCTGGGAGCATGCTATTAAAGCTTTTGTCATTGATGAAGGGAAGTGGTTTAATATGATGATTGCCAGCATTTTTCCAGTTAAATATACTGCCAGCACTTCCTTTTTCTTACCCTGATTTTTACGAGACCTCACAAATAATGCTAGGGATCAAAGAGGCTTTAAAGAACAGGAACCAGACACGGTTGAGGGCTAAATGGGTCCCTCTGGGTGAACGCAGAAACGTTGTCTTTTGGGATTATACCGGAGGTCAAACGCTCCAGAAATGAAGACGATACAGTCCCCGTATGTGCAGAGGAGATAACGTGCTATTCCTTTGCTCTTTCTCACAACTTCCATTCCCATTTTGCATATCAAAACAGAGCAGCAGTAAGGATTTACGGATGCACCGTACCTAGGTAGGCTAGCGTGTAGTTGAGAGATGCAAAGAGGGAAATAGAGAAACAATGTTATCCCACAATTTATTTGGTTTTTGCAGCATGAGGGAGGTAGCTGGGAGGGGAGAGGAGTAATGTTTACTCATATGCTCCTACTCCATCAGTGTAGCAGTGTTCACCATCTGGGAATCATTGGATTTATATAAATAAGCTATCCAGTCATGGAGTTTTGAATATTTAGAAGCAGAGCTAGTGAATAGTTAATGGACTTTGTCACAGAATATGCAACTACAGATGTGAAGACACCTGATTTTTTTTGTACTTTATTTCAAATGTAGTGGTTTCTTGCTAGTACTGATTCTTGCAGAGGATAATACCATTGACCTGCCGCAGAGCAGAGTGTGTGCTGCAAGATCCGCGTACCCTTGCTATTTATATTTCTGTGTGCATAGCACAGTTTCTTTTTTGTGGCAATATATATTTCTTTTCTCCTCCCAGGAGGGATCTCTGGAGTCTTAGCTCATTCTTTTGGTCTTTTTTTTTTTTTTTTTTTTAAATGGAAAAGAACCAGAATATGCTTAAAACCAGCATCAACAGACGACACAGGACCAAATGTCCTGTGTCTTATCATCTGTCATAAGAGTTGGGCATTTTTCCAGTACAGCTAGGTCAAGTATTAAGTGGCTCATTTTGGTGGTGTTTCTCAAACATCTTTTCTATCAGGCTTATATTACTACTGATTTCAGATAATCAGGGTTTGGACTCAACATGGAATATTGTCTCTCAATTCTTGATTTATGTGTATGTGATTCCTGCCTTCCCTGGATCTGGGGGATAGTACTGTCCCATTCCTCACCTATTTCTGAATGATTTTTTTGGGTACAAGTGGGAAGCATCTTTCTTTCTTTCCCACTGATCAGCAAGGATGGGGAGAATGTAGGGTGGAAAATCCTTAACTCCCCCCTCTTAATTCCATATTTATTCCTTTCTGCCCCCCCGTCTTTTGCCTTGCCCCTGCACTATACCCTCTGAAATCTCAGCATTTTTCCCTGGATTTCTGTATTCTTCAGTTCTGCATCCAAAACTCATAGAAGTATAAGAATATAAGGCTAATGGAAAGTAGGTTTTAATCAGCTGGTGTTTTGTAAGCGTCCTAATTTTAGACACTAATTTGCAGTAAGGATTAATTTTCTCTTTAGTGTGTAAGATTATGATGCCTACAGAACAATGGAACTGTACATGATCATGAGAATGCAAGCAGTGCACCAGCTGATTAAAGCCTACTCTTTCATTAACTTTATATTCTCTTACTCCCACTCCACATTTTTAAGCTTAGAAATAGCCATGTAAAGATATTAGATTGTTTTATTGTTAAACCAGAATGTCTCAAAGCTAGAATTGCAAAGATGATTCTGCAAAGTACAGGCAGAGCAAAGGAGTGAGTATCTAATAACATATTGCTTACAAATCCTTGCTTTAGGAATACCTGAGGCTTGTCAGTTTGAAACACACCAGCTTGTGGTTTCAATCTTGATCTGTAAAGGGCATGAGTGTTCTGCAAAGGTGGTAGAAATCCTGAGTTGGTAAGAACAATTTGGGAAGAACTAGAGTGGTTACCATCCCCAAGCAAATCCATACAAAAATTAGTATGATCTCACAGTTTTGTAAAACGAGGCTTCTGAGGAAGCTGTTTCTTGAACATAGCTTTAGATGGTCTCGTTAGGACCATCAGTCAAATCCTTTTCACACTGAGCTCCAGTCAAGATAATCTGAATGAATATTGAATATTCAATGAATATTGAAGCATTTAGGCTCTTCGGACAGGAAGAGTGGCCATGTGAGATCATCATTTGCATTCAGATAAAGAACAGAGCTACCAGTACATACCTACTCTGAAGTTGGTAGAGGCTTAAATAAGGAAGAAAGGGAAAGAGCCTTGTCTTTTGCTACAGATCTTGTGAAGCAGTTAACCCAAACAGAATGATGCCCAGGAATAGATGCACAAAAGATGGACTTTGAGGCTGCTTTTGCCTCCAGTATTTTGTGTTTGGCAGAGCAGTGTAATTCTGACAATCAGGCTGTCGAATATGGACTTCTAGAGGGAAGGTATTTGTCAGTGTGGAGGTACCCACATCCACAACAGCAAACGGAATGGATTTGTGGGCCTAGGTCATACCTGAGCGTGTGGTCTTTCCTAGTACAACAGCCAAAGGGAACATAAACTATAACTATAAGCATTTTAAGGTGGAATGGATGCTTCCTTAATGTGAGCAATCATGATGGCGAGTCTCTGATTTTTTTTCCTCCAGGGGCCCTACTGCCTGAAGTTGCTGGGCTGTACAGAGCAGCATGAAAGAATAGAGTAATGAAGAGATGCCATGTGAATATTTTCAAAATTCAGACTACTAGTGAGAGACAAAATGAAGAGAAGCAGGGTTTGGGCTTTTTCTGTTAAATTGAGAAACTACTGCTTGAACATTGAAGATGAACTCTGTCACCCTGTTCATATTTTCTTGAATAAAAGATTAATTCTGAATGATGATTCAACTGGAAATATGGAAACGAAGTTTAGCCTTAGTAGTTTACTGCAAGCATATGAAAAAAACATTAGTTTTATGTAAAGATTCTGTTTAAAGTAAATGATCTACATCTTAATCAACATCTATTCACAGTGGGCTCGTTTTCAGGGTCATGAAGGCAGATGGCTCTGCATTGTGTCTAATTCTGTAGCATCTGGTAGAGGCTTAAAGAGGAGTTATTAGGAAAGGTGGAACACACATGAATTTATTTTGAATAGTTAAACAACAGTGTACTTTATAGTGAGTTGTAGCTTTATATCTGCAAGTATAAACTCAGAAGCAAAAGAATGCTGTGCCAGAGCATTAAGGGAATATTGGTCTTACTGTTTACCATTCTTCTTACCTACCGCGAGCGTACAGACATACATGCCTGTCTGTGTATGCTTTTTCTCTACCTTAATGAATATCAGCCAGCTGATTCTCTTATATGCAGCTGCTCTGGGTCAAAAAAAGATGTTTATGGTATATATTGTATGCTGTAATAGTACAGGTTAGTGTTTGTTACAGTGACTAGACTTAGCCTTATATCTAGTAGTATGTGTAACTCGGAGGGTATACTTCTGCTATATTAGTACCGAAGGAGCTACCTTGTATTCTGCACAAACACAGATTAGATTTTGTCCTTTGTAAGGCAGAGATCCAGCGTGCCCTCTATAGAATCAAGTCAAGACTTCTGTTTAGTCCAAGTTACTAGCAAGACCTCTCTCTTCCCCCTTTACACTCTTCTGATACAAAAGCGATTTAGATTATCTCAGCTATAACTTGTGAACGGACATAGTAGGATGGAAGTTCTTTTAGTTTTCTTTCCTTCTGACTTGCCATTCTTTCAGACATGTTTTTTGTGCAAAAAGTTGGCAGTGATGTAAATAACAGTGGACTACTTAAAGGCTGTGTTGCTTGGCAAAGATGTACTTTATATTTTTCTGGTCACCTGGAAGTGGTAGTTTTTTCCTTGCTTTCTCTAGTGTGTGGTGATGGTTACAATTACAGGATAGTCAGATTCAAAAAGAAAGCCACAACAGACTGACAGGATGAGAATAAATATGAAATAACTTAAGCACCAAGCACCAGTTGTCATACATTTTATCATTTGTCTTGCTGGTGTGACTGCAGTTTTCTTTGTTTTGGGAGACATTTGTGGTGATTTTAGACAAAGTTAGGATGGCTTTTTTCAGTCAGTTTTATATCAATGGGATGTTCTTGTTTGGCTGTGAAGCTATTGTGTTCTGTGGTATGAGGAGAAGAATTCACTGAAGCACGTTTTTAACATTCAAAGGACCAAGCTTCTTAAATTTACACGTGCCTCATTTGTGCACTGCCATCTTACTCTCCATTTTGTATCCTGGTCGTTAAGAGTCGTTAAGGAGAGTTTTGTGACTTTCTGAGAGAAACTTAGCCAGTGTTTGTCTTACATGTAGCACCAAACTGATACGGAAGGTAAGTCACCTGTGGGCTGCAAAATATGCCTAGTCGTTGAGGAACCCAGTGCTCTTGAACTAAGTTCATTATTCAATCTTGCAACACTTCGGATCTGCAAAACAATAACATTTCAATAAAACATGCTTTTAAAGAATATATTTGGTGTGAGAAACAGGCTAGTAGAAATGAAACTGGGGAGAAGATGGTTAAATGTAAGAACCTAAGAAGAGCGATAGGAAGTCAGACCAGAGATGTGTTCAGCCTTGTACTGGGTCACCCACGCTGGGTCACCCTGGGTGCACAGCAGGGAGCAGGTATGTGACATACAGCTACCCAGGCTGTTCCTCCATGGTCAGCTTGGAAATGATCTCTTGTATTAGTAACTTTTGATCTATTTTTCTACAAACTTACCAGTTTTCTTCCTGAACTTACACGTTCTTTTAGCATCCAGACAAATCAGTGGCAAATAGTTACAGAAGTTACAGGTGTGTGAAGAAATTGCTGTCATTGAGGTTTTTTTTTTTTCCTCTTCAAACTCACCACCTGCTGTTTCTATGTTCCCTACTTTTTGTGCTGAAAATACAGTGAACAATTGGACCATATTTTTCCTTTATGTATCATTTGTGATTTTACAGTGCTGTTTCATACCTCATCCTCCTGCTGTCTCTTTTACAAGGTATAAGAATAAAAGTATGCCATATTTATATTTTTATGTAGTATATGAATGCAATGCCATGTCAATATACTGTATGTAAATCTGCTCTGTCAGATTGCTCTTGCAGTAGCGATAACGACTAGACTATCTTCCATATTCTGTGGAACTGTTGGTGTAAACTGGCTCTGCGTGTTTGAAGCCATAGCTCAGTAGCAGTCTTCCTGAAGATGTGTTGTTTCCAGTGATCTGTGAGGCATTTAGAAAACATCTTCAGAGCCCACCAAAGTCAAGGGGAGGATTCAGCATCTTTTCAGAACATTAAATACTCGTGTCAGATTTGAGAATCAGATCTTGTCCAGTTTCTCTGTGGTTCCACAGAAACTAATTTGATGCAATTATATGGACTTAAAACTAGCACAAAGTTGAATACTCGTTCCTTAAAGTTTTCTTTTCATTTTTTTCATTCGTAAGACTTTTTGTTTTTTTTTCCTTCACTGTAGGTTCTAGCGTTGTATTTTTAACGATGCCTTTCCCGTTTTGTTTGCCATCTTGTGAATTTGGCCATGATACTCCCTCCTCCTCCCCACCCCTGGCCCGCCGAGTTAGTTCCTATGGTTACCCCCGCTTTGTGGGGTGACAAAGGTTGGCATCTTGATTCTCCCAAGCCAAATTCTGCCCTTTGACTCTCTCCCCTTTTCACACCCCTTGCTAAGCTTGGCCTCTTGCTCTGCTCGGAGGCTTGTCAGCGAGGGGGTTCCCATGGAAACGAGGAAGGAAATTTGAAAAGAGAAGAGGAGAGAACAGAAGCACAAAGGGCTGGTTAATTTGAATTTGAACAAGGAAGGAAGGCTCCTTGTAGTTCATCTTTGTGTGTTGTAGAAACCTGAAATTTATCTTTTAAAAGTTGCTTTCAATTTGTAAACTTGTTTATATTCCCTGTTTCTTGATTTATAGAACAAAAGTTGTCATGTTTGTGGCACTGAGCAAGGAGAAACATCTTTCTTTTTAAATTCAGTGAGAGAATTCTGGTCAGCCATTCATTTAGCTTTTTTCCCCTCAGGTCCAAAAGCATCAGTCATGTTTTAATATTTTTCTCTGAAAATTTACATGTATTACATTTTTTCCCTTCATAATGATTCAGACATACTGTCAATTATGTAACATCTGCGCATTCTCTTTTGTGGAGGAGTGGATGAACAGTGGATGCTGTTCAGAATCAGCAGACCCATTAGCTGAATCCCTGCTCATGAGTATTCCTTCTGGTTTCGTATTATACATTCTTAGCATTGTGGTCTGATCTGGGCAGGTGCAATATGGAAACGTAACTGCAGAGAAGAATATGGTAACAAAGTTTGACCTTGCATTTCAGTTTTGATGCTTACTGTCAGTAATAAAAAAAAAACGGGGAAAACAAAAAATGTGTCATGTGATAGTAAATGCCTTTTGAGACATGTTATCTGCATATTTTACAAATGTGTTAAATAATCAACATTCGATATAAATTTGTTAAAGAACAGTGCAGTTACTTTGTCTTAAGGTTTTCCTTTGTAGCTTTTTGGATGGGAAAGAGTCTGTCTAGTTCTCACAGAAAAATAGTCTTTACTTAATGTAGAAGAAATACCATTTAAATGGTCTGATTTGAAAATTTGTCCTCTGGCTGCACTTTAACAAAATCTTGTGGCTAAAATACTGAAAAATCTTAGACCCTGGAGAGCATGTATTTTCTTTAGTCTTACTTTTCAACTACAGACAAATTATTCCCGTTATTCAGAATAACTTTAATTAAGTGGCATCACAAAAAGGCGACATAATTCTTCAGATCCATCAGTTACTTTTTTTTCTGACACAATGGGAGGCAGTTGCTTTTGTCTGGAAATAGTAAGCTTCCAGGCTTTTAAAATTTAGGCTTTGGTTCCCCTCCCACTTTGCACTAGTTGCTTCTAGTAGCCAAGGGTCACAGAGGGGACTGGAGAAAGGGGGCATTGAATTGAAGCCAGGATTGTGAAAGATCTGTGGCTTGTGGTTCTCCTACAGCGCTAGCCAATTCCTCTGACATAACCTGTTGTACCCATCAAGAGGAGCCAGTGTGATGGATTAAAGGACACGTTTTTGATCTCTGGGTCTTAGTCCTCATTTGTGAGGTGGGAGGCAGTGGGAGCCAAGTACGAGTGAAATCAGCAATGAGCTATTGAGCAGAACTGATGAAACATTAACAAATGTGCCAATGTACCCTCCTATCCACTAGCCTGTCCCCATCCTGCTGCTTTTGAGGTTTAAGAAACAAAGGGAGCTGGAAAGCCAGCTCTGCTGTATGAACTTCCTATGGTTCTTCAGAGCAGAAACACCCTCTGATTGGTCTTCTGTGGTCTGCCAGATGAGCCCTGCTGTGGCTAACCAAGTGGAGCTTATCACAGCAGGCTTCCAGCTCTTTTTGCCTTCCCTACCTTATAGCCCCACACCTGGTCTTTGCTCAATTGCATTTTCCATCCTTTTAGTCACAGATATATATAAAAGGGATTTTGCAGCATTGGGCAATTATTCCAAGAAGCAGTCAATGGGAAAACACACTTACCCCCTCTTGTCTCTTGCATCACCCTCAGATGCTTACATCTTCAAGCAATTTAATACAGTCTTTCCTATTTATCTGACCTGCTCATTCTGGTTTGGTCCCACTGATTCCATTCCGTGTCGATTCCCCCGTTACAAACACCCCTGCAGTGTATTCAATACAGAGCCTGACACACAGAGTGTTTTCAATTCTTGTGAGTGCTACTGGTTTGAGCTCAGAGAGCAACTGAGCACCACACAGCCACTCGCTTCCCCCTTCCCTCCCAGTGCTGAGAAGGGGAAAATAAGCCAGGCTTGGGATTTGAGACAGGACAGGGAGGGGCAAATCACCTATTATGGTCACAGGCAAAAGGCGACTCATTAGGGGAAGAAAAAAAGAACACAGATTTATTACAGACACTAACAACACCACTCAACAGAGTAGGACAGTGAGAAGCATTGCTGCATCTTGAGAACACCTTCCCCCCCACCCTTCCTTTCTTCCTGGGCTCAGCTTTGCTCCCGATATCTCTACCTCCTCACCCAGCAGTGCAGGGGCAGGGAATGGGGGGTGCAGTCAGTGCTGCCACTTCTTCCCTCTTCAGTGATGGGAGCTTCTGGAACTTCTTCCCCCTGCTCCAGCGTGGTCCCTCTCTCACAGGAGACAGTTGTCCACTAACATTCTCTGATATGAGTCTCCCCAGCAGGGCGCAGCATTTCCCTAGCTGCTTCTGCGTGGGACACCAACTTTCTCCCAAGTGGAGTCCCTCCCACGGGCCGCAGTGTTCCCCACGCTGCTCCAGCGTGGGACACCTCCATGTACTGCAATCCTCCCAGTGCTGAACTGCAACAGCGGGGGCTGCTTCTTCCCACAAGGTCCTGGCCTCCTTTGGGCACAGTCACCTTATATATCCATATGAGGCCGCTCCCAGGCTGTTCCACCATAGCCCTCCATGGGTGGCGGGGGGGGGGGGGCGCCCTGCCGTCTCCCCACAGGATACAGGGGGGTCTCTGCTCCGGCACACCTCCCCCCTCCTTTCTTCCTCTGTTCCTCAACTGACCTTGGTGTTCACGCAGCTGCCACAAGTCCGACTCCTCCTGACCACGTCCCTTCTTAAATATGTTCTCACAGAGGCGCAGCTGATCAGCTTGGCCTTGGTGCAGAGGTGGGGCCGACTTGGAGCTGGGAGAGCTTCAGGAAGTTTCTCAGAGCGGGCCACCACTGTAGCCTCCTCCTCTGCTACCAAAAAACCCCACCACTCACTCAAACCCAGGACAGCCGCTTAATTTGAGATACATTTTGAAGAGGTACTTCTTCCACAGCACCCATAGATACTTGCTTTTCTTTAATCTGTTTAACTGGAAAAGAATTTGGGTCTATCATCCTGTGTAGGGGCCTCACAGAGTAGTTCCATATCTTTTTGTCTTCCCTTGTTTCCTTCTGTCAGTGACCTCTCTCTCTTCCCACTGTCTTGTTAATCCCGTTACTGTTTTAGGTCTTGTCCTACTTGCCTAGAGTGTTTCAAAGACTTGTAGGATACACTGTGGGAGCAATTTTCCCCAGAACTAAGTTAGTGGTAAAGAAGAGAGCTAGGCACAAACTTCTGTCCTCAACAGGGAGAAACTTCCGGACCTTTGAGGGCAAAATATTATTTAATCTATCTTGAGAGAAGCAAGCATGCTTTTAGGGTGCCGCAGAAACAAATAAGCAGAGGCACTGTGGGAATTCCTGTCAAATATTTATCTGGTAAATTATTAACCGTACGGAAGAAAAATAAACTTTGTAGCTTGGTTTTATTCTTAATTTGATAGTTTTGCTGAGACTTTCAGAATTGGTCGTTCACATGCTTGTGAGGTGGATAACAGCTTTCTGTCCAGTAGAGAAATGTTGTACAATTGCAATTATTTTTATTCCTTTTCCCTGTCCTCCCCTGTAGAGTTCATCTGTGACCTCATTAACTTGGCACTAAATGGGAGGGATCGTATCCCCCGATGAATCTTAAATTTTAATTTATATCTGCTGTGTTTGGACATATTTTTAAAAAATGGTTAATGGTTTAAAAAGGGTTTAAAATTGAAGTCGCCAGCTAATTATCTTAAAGCTTATATTTGGAGCAGAAATTATTTTTCTTTTAATATGTTGGAGTAAATTGAGATAGTCTTAGCTTTTCTGTTCTGCATTAGTGTCTGATGAAGTAGAGAGTCCCGTTTAGTGCCCTTCTTGTAATTCTGTAATTGGGTAAAAGAAATACATATTGGGATGGACATTCTCTTTTAAAAGTTAAAAAAGCCATCCCAATAAATAGTCAGGACTTGTTCAGAACATACAGACTCACTGTAGAATTATAATAATGAAAGAAAAATCTCTTTCCAGAGACTGAAAACCTCCTCAAAAGCCACCTCATTTCCCCATTGTTTGTGTCCAGCTGTCCGTGCTGTACAGATGGCACATGGGAAGAATTTCATGTGTAAGACCAAATTGATCCCGAAATTCAACTAGCCAGGTCACCTTTATTTTTGCAATGGCTTTATTGCACTTGCTCACAGTAACAGCAACAATACAGGATGATTCTGCATGGAGCCATGGGTAACACGGAGAGATACACTTGGTTTTTTACTCAAACTTCCAAGTAAATATACAAGTTTTCCTGAATAAAATCTGAACTATATCATCATCTGCACACATCTACACAGTTAATATACATGAAGAGTACTAAATACTGCGGCTTTACTTTCCTTGTGTTAGAAATAAGCTAAGATAATTGCAAACCCAGATATAATCCCTTGAGAATCCTTACAATCAAAATAGTCTGAAAACTGTAATTAGTATATGACAGAGAAAAGAAACTGTAACAGCTGTAGTAGGGTAACTCAATAAAATGAAGCGGAAGGTGCTGCTGAACTGAGATTTGGAGACGGTGCAGCTTGATTTGGATGGATCTTACTCGTAAATGCATATAGGGGACAGCAGGGCTGCAGAGTTTGTAGGGGGTTGACCACACGTCCAGGAGAACTATCCCACATTATTTATGCATGTGAAACAACCTGCTGATTTTCAGAATTAACTATACCAAGAGATAGTTTAGTATACTAGACTGAGAGTGTAGCCTTCCTGGAAATTAAACATGAGGGAAGGAACATAAATAGTTGTCAAGCGAGTAGACAATATGTTTTAAATATTGCCCTGTGAAATATCCTTAATTTTGAGGCCTGAAGATGCAAATCTTCCCTCCTAGCCAACTGTTGACGTGTGTGTCTATGTCTCTGTGTGTGTGTATGTGTTTTTGCTGGTGTGTAGATAGAACAGATGGTTTGTAATGTTACATTGAGACACAGCTGTTAAAATATTAGCATTCATTTTAGATGAGTTTTGTTTGCTATTCAGAATATTTTTTATAGCATTAATCCAACAGATTATGTTCTTACTTCAGTTTGCATCATATTATTTACTTACGTGGTTGTACTGATCAGTGTCGTGCTCTGCTTCTTTCCAAGCCATATATACCAAAAAAACCCTGTTTTTTCCATTGTTAGGGATGCATTATTGTATTACCTGAGTATTCCTTTAATTTTCAGTTTGGAAAATAAATACTGGGCAGAGACAAGAAAAGTTTCAAAATGTATCCAAACACATCTGTAAAATTGTTTGGCACAATTGATTTTGCTTTTTTATGTAATAGTACATTACAAAGCAACTGTCTTAGTGGATATTGCAAGATCATTCCCTGAAGTGTTTAGGTTACATTCATTATGGGCTTTCAAAGGGGCAAAATTAAGTCATTTAACCTATGCCCAAGGAAATGTTGATCCCAATGCAGCCAGGTAAGGCATAAGAGTTTTTCAATGATAATTTGTTCTTTGATAACACTGATGTTCATAGATCAAGCAGTAAGTTTATTTATTACGATGACTGAATTTGCCGTTGTATTCTTGTATGTGAAACCAGGTGTTTTGGCTAGTGAGAGAATTTTGTGAGAAAATTTTAACAGCAGACTGGCTGCCAAGGAAGTAGCAAATAGAGCTCCCTGAATTAATTTAGTGTGTTTTTTCTCTTGCAGCCTTCTGTCTACAAAAGGTTATGCTCCTGGGTTTTAGCATCATCAGTGCCTGTTCCCTGCCATAGCAAGAAGTCTCCTTCTTCTATGTTGTGGAGCTAATGCTATAAAACTCAAAGGTTTACCTTAAACATATAATTGTAATGTTTTCTGGGTCTGACTGGGTCCAGGGCAGTTGAACTCTATTTTATGTGGTTATGGACACACCAGATGTCCCAAGCAGCACAACCTTAACTAGCTGTGTCCTGTTCTTTGTCCTCCAGTAACACATCCCTTTTGCACCTCTTGCACTGGCACCAGAGTTTGCCCAAACCTACTGTAAGGTTGTTGAGGAGCTAAACCAGTAAAAAACTAAGCTTTGAAAAAAGTTAATTGATCAGCCTAGGTGTACTATGCGGGAAAGATATTTAGATGTGAACACAAAAAGGTCTCAGCATTCAGGATCTTATCCTGACTTTATGCTACTAATGGTCCAAATACCTCAAGTGTGGCTTTGAGCTTAGTTTCGTGGACAGTTTAAATCAAACCTAAACCCAAGTCAGTGTGAAGGAGCCTGGTGGCAGGGGTCGATAAACTTACGCCCATTGTGAAGCTGCACCATGAAGTGTGTTAGATGACAACTGTAATTTGTCCTCATTTCACAGCCATGTAGGAAGATAATGATAACTGTACAGTTCACGTTTACTTTTAAGGGAGTCTTGGTTAGTCTGTCAAGAAGCACTTTGGCTTGAATGTCAGAATTCAGAAAACAGAAGCTGCCTTCCATCCCCATCCCAGTGGAAAATGTGGAGCTTCATGTAGTCTGCATTGGCCTGTAATATTAAGCTCTCTTAGATATCCTGCTATGTCAGCTGTGTAAAAAGCCAGTTAGCAAAGTCACACATGAAATAGAAGAAGATATCAAGCCTTTGAGAAATAAAATGAATTCTCTTCAGCGGCAGTATTCAGTGTTACTTTCACTGTATTTTAGAAATCCAACTTATCTAATTTTATTCTGCAGGATATGAATGTTGTTCATTATGTGGCAGACACTGTTGTTCTGTATGCTGATGGCAGTAAAAATGAAAAGATGACACAAAGATGATTGGTGATTTTGAATTTTGGCTATGTCCTTATCTGTATTTTCCCTCATGTTTCCGATTTTTAGAAATTCCCTTTTCATAAGATCTGAAAAACTTGGTCTGGCTATTGACTCCACTGTGTGTTTTCAAGTTAGTGTCAAGTCTTCTAACAAATCTTCATACCAATTGCTTTTCCTCCTTCACTCAGCAAGATACCTTTTTGAGGACTGTGCCAACAGTGAATTGTTTATACTCTTCACTTCTGCTATTCTCAAGGAGGCAGACCTCCTTTGAGTTGGCAGAAACAGTCCATGAGTCCCTGACATGCAGATCAGTCTGCAGTGGCAAAGCTGGGGGAAAGAAAAGGTTCTTATCACTAATGCTACACTTCTCATAATGGCTATCTTTCTCCTTCCCAGAGTGACAACAGCACTGGAGCATTTTTTCAGCAGGCATCAAAGCAGTGATCACACTCAGTTCATACTTGGAAGGTTGTCTTTCCAACCCCGGGAGATAGAAATGTGTCATTTAAATGAAAAATACTATTTTGTCAAGACTTACAGCTCCTGCCCAATAGTCTCTTGCTTGTCCAGGCAAGTGTGCTTTATTTTGTCTTAACTTAATAGTATCTAAAATACAGTCCCGAGGACTCTATATTTATTTCTCTGTGATACTTTGGAATTCTCCCAAGCCCATCACAGCAGGCATATGGAGAGGAAGGAGGAAGTCCGAGCAGTCTCAGCTGTCTTATAAAAACTATCACTTCTTGCAAATGGAAATTGTTACCAGGACCACCCATCTGCATTCATCGGTTCCTAAAACATAAAGATCACATTTAGGAAAAGTGCAAATTGACAGATGGATGCTGTCTTTTCAGTGTCTTCCAAAGGAACTTGAGAGTTTAAATTGAAGCTGGAGACCTCTTTAAAGAACAAGAGCAGATGGCTTTGCTTTTTAGTCATATAGACAGAGATTAATGTCATTTGCTGTCTTTTAACTACTTTCATCTTTATCCTACTTTTTTTTTTGCACTTGAGCAATTAACCTCAGCTGTCTGTTTGCAGACCAGAAAGCTGAGGATGGTTTGGATGATTGCTGCTCTTTCACAAGGCAGGCAGGTAAAATAATTGGTCTTAGGTTTTAAAGTGAATAACAGGGCAATTGTCTGGTTTTACGGTGAATAACAGGGTGGTTGTTTGGTTCAACATACAGCATGAGAAAAGTATCATTTAAAACCATATAATTACTTGACTTTTTTATTGTTGGAATGACTTAGTAGCTATTTAAATGTGGACATATATTTTTAGTACTAAGGTAAAACAATCTGCATTTTTTTACTTTTCAGTCCCTAAAGTAGTACAGTGTCAATCAAATCCTTGTTGCAACCATAGTTTTTCCAGCTAACATCTGATTGTGAGACATGGGATATCAGAAGGCAGTGGGTTATGTGGTTCATAAGGATTCATACAGATAATGTGAGAATAGTTTTTTTCCATGCTGAAGAAGAAAGCTTAACAGGCAGCCAGAATTGTGACCCCATTTGGCTTTTCATACATGCATCACTGTGCAAAGCTAAAAATAATGACCAAAAAAAAAGTACACCTAAGTTTCCCCAGACAAGGAAGTTAATGGTGAGGTAATCTCTGAATGTACACTATGCTGAGTATTCTGCACAAAATTTGTCTTGGCACTCTGTGTTAAAAGCAGGCTGGGGCAAATTAGCCTGTTGCCTTTTGAAAACAGAATAAAGTGTCTGTGCAGTAAAGGTGTGCTTCCATGGTCCCATTAAGTTGAGTAAGCGTGGATTGATTTCGGAAGAAATGGACTTATTCTTACACACCTGACCATGTGTTTCTGGCCCTTTCTGCAACCATTACTTAAGTGGCACTATCTAACTCAAGGCCAAACTGAGTGGAAAAAGGTAGCTTTCTGTTTGTCCAGCTGTGTTTTTTTGAAGAAGTTAGTGCCCCAGATCACTGCTCTTTGGAGATCACCATCTCTGCTGTGCCTGTGTGAGCACTCTTTAGGAAACACCTTGGGTTAAGGCAAGACTCTCAATTTGATCATTTTGAAGCAGTTTAAGTACTGTAGCAATTGTATAGCTCAGGATATTAATTTACAGCAAATACTTTCAGGTTGTGTAGCAGCCTGACTGTGGGCTATAGGCTCCAGCAAACCTAGCAGGATTCAGGGGAATGTGCAGGTCAGAGCCATTGGAGAACAAATTTCCACTGTCTCAAGAAAACAAATTCTGCCTGTATCAGTCTCTAGAGACCATTCACACGAACTGTCAGAGCTGTGAGAGCAGTTCAATCAGAGAAGACGTGTAGTTATCAAAAGCAGGAGGCAGTAGCATGTTCAGTCTAACTAGCGGTTGTCTGAAGAGTTAAATCTACCTGCAGCTTCTGTGATTCTCCTCGGGAGGTAACCTGGAAAACATTATTGCCCAGGCACTTTCAGACTCAGTTCAATATTTTTTCCTAATGAATAGCAAGCTAAATTCAAACATAAGGCAAGGCAGGACAGAAAGAGCAGATCATGTGGCTGGCCTGAGACAGGATACGCCCTGAGGCATTGCTTCCACCAGAGAATTGCAACAGTAATTGATAGTCATAGCATCACTTTTTTCCCATGAGCCTGAGGGAAGAAAACTTCCCTCCTGCTGTCTATGACTTTATGAGAATGCTTCCTGCTTAGTTTTCTATTCAAAGAAATGAATAGATAAACAAACAGAAGAGTGAAAGATCACCAAAATAATTTCCTTTAAATCTTTTAATAGTCACTTCCCACATAACAGCCAGCTAAATGGCTACCGCTGTGTAAAATAAAAGGTAGAATTTGGTTTATTATCTCCCAGTTCCAGAAGTCTGAAACTGTAGCGCAGTTCCACAGTGCGTTTATATTTAGAGTTATTGTTCTCGCTTTGTAACCAAAAGTGAGAATTTGTTAAAAGTATTATTTGGGGTGGAAAATCTTCACATATCATTCAGGCTCTCCTTTGTCTTTCATCCCCTTCTGAAAAAAAAAAAAGCCAACAGAAAACCAAAAGCAAGTGGGAAATGTCTACTCTCTCTTAAAGCATAGCCATTACAACATTTTCAGCAGAAAGAAATTGTAGGGAGGGAAAGAGCTGGCGCCACACTGCTGAGATCTGGGAAATTTCTTAAAACAGCTTTGCTACCAGCAAAGAAAATTCTGGGGAAGAGGGAAAGAACAGATGAGTATGGTTGTACTTCAAGTTGGACTGCTCTGAGGAAAGCAGTGGTACGTGATTGTGGCATGTTACTTGATACACAACACCTGCATGGCAAAGCAAAGGAGGGAGGAGAGTGTTCTGACTCAGCCTGAAAAAAGTCAAGTTCATAATGCTGCTGTTGTCACTGGGTTTGAAGGAATTTTCATGGTCACAAAAATTGTTCTCAGAGGTGGAAGGGCCAGTGGATGTACAACTGTAGGTATATTATACAGTTATGTGATCTGGCATATTTTAAATACTTAAGTACCTTCAGGAGTGAAGAAGTGTTTATCTCTTCTTAAACATTTATCTCTTCCCTTTCTTGGATTTCCCAGGACTTGGCCTGAATTATTGAAATCAGTTTGGCTATCATGTCTTCTCTTGTCCTTGACCTCTTCCTTTTTCCTCTGTCTGTTGAGTTGTTCAACAGGCATTCTTCAAAAGCACGCCCCATTTAAACAGAGAGCCTTTTGTTAGGCACCAGTGGAGTAGGGCTAATTGTCATAACTTGCACTGAGTCCTTGGGCAAGAACATAAAAAAAAGTCTTTTAATCTCCGAGGCTTTATTTTTAATAGTGAACAACCTAATCAGTAGGTGGAAGTGACTTTTCATCTTAGGAGCTGCAACGGGGTAAGATAATTTTAGAGATAGGGTGCTTACAGACTGAGCTGCTTACAGGCACAAATGCTGCTGTTACTGCTTGAAAGCAAGTAAGTCTCTTTTTCCTCATTACAAGGAGTGGTTGTAGGGTTTTTTCTTCTTCTGTTGTCTAGCTTAGCCTCTTCATGATTTTAAAATAAATTGATTTGATGTAATTCATAAGAGCGTTTTTGTCTGCCTGCAGTTGCTGTTTTGAGAGACAGAATGGTGTGAGAGGGGCCTGGAGTTGCTGAGAAACAACAGCCAGCACTAGGGAAACAGTCCTATTAAATTACCTCTACTTACGTGTATTTCTCCAGTGTTGTTGGGGATGAGTATATCTGTACTGTGTTTTGAGGAGTATGCAGAGGCCATACTCAAAACCAGACTTGTGTTCTGCAGCTCTAAAGAGCCCTAAGTGCAGCAAACGTGCCCTCGGGGGGACTTCGTCAGGGAAGATTCGGTTACACTAGTGTTACTTCAGATGCTTCAACGTCTTCAACCCAGCCTCCAGCTGCCTGGCCAGAAGGGAGTGGGTCTCTGCACAGACCCTGTGGCATGTCTGTCAGGCCCAGGAGAGGACGGATTTTGTGCCTGAGGATCCAGGCCCGTGTGGATGTCTTGGAAAATAAATGGCATCTTAGCAGGAGGAGCCGGTATTTAGGCAGCTGTCTCGCATCCTGCATGTTTGAGCACCCTGTAACTTAGCCCTCGGGCTGCCGAAGGGGACAGCCAGGGCATGTGTTGCTCTTTCAGACCCTGGAGCCGTTGCCGAAGAGCACCATCTGCCTCCCCATTTTTGGACGGTTCCTGTCTCAGTTCCAATATTCCCTCGGACACCATTGCCCAGTGTCATTTGGAGTTGGCTGAAAGCCATTACAACAGCCACCTCTTTGTAGTAGGATCAACAGGATACAAGGAAATACTAGTACCTTTCCGTTCCCTCAAACTTGCTTTACTACTTTTCCTTTCCTTTGCAATAGCCATGATCTGAAGCTCTGTTTGCACCATTTTCTTATGTGCACACCTTGAGATAGTCTAGGATCTTCCTGAATGGTACAGCTTTCTATCAACCAAAACCAAACAGACCTTTTAATGAAGGTGAAGTATCAGGAAAAGAGAAATTTCTGAAGCATCTCTTCTTAATGGGGAGTGTATCAGAGTAGTAGAGCATTTGTCAGGAGAACTTGAAATTTAGGTATGGGCACGTGCAAAACAGCAGTGGCAGGAGGCAAGACTTGGAGGAGGGCAGACATTAAGCCAATAGCTCTTTTTCATAAAGATATAACTTAATTTCCTTATTTCCAAGGTTCTTTGAAAAGAAGGAAATTTAAACACTTCCCAGAATAAAAGTGGAGTTTTCCTTTTATTTTCCCTTTCTATCAAATAAAATACGACAGTAATCGTAAACTTTTCCAGTCACATCAAGTGTTGTAACTACCTAGAATCATTTTCTTGGATCCTTGTTGTCAAACAATAGCTTTAACTGTGCTATAGGCAATAACTATTTAAAAATAAAAACACACGTGCATCTGAAGTAAATGTCCAGCCAAACAGAAAGTGTTCTTTGAGTAACAATGAGCTTGTAAATGCAAATACTTTCCAACTGTTGTTTCTTTTTCCTTGTGAATAACTCTGAAGGCTTATACTGATCTTCATACAAGCTATTGCCAAACTGCATGGCTTTTGTCATGTGACCACATTTTTAAAAATGCATAGCACTGAAGGGAATTTAATCAGCTTGGTAAATAATAAGAACATTTTTAAAAAATCAGTGAAATCACAGTGTGGTTGTATCTTGTATTCCAAAAATTAACCTTTTGCAGAGCAAAGCCTCGTATAGAAGAATTGGAAGATTAAGGAGGCGATAAGGAAGAACTGAAATGTGAAACTTTTCCTCATAATTTTTAGTAATTGTCATTTATATTGCCACAGGAGATGACCTATTTTTTGTTGTTGGGTCTATTCTGTTCTACGCTTTGGAAAAACTGGTTTAAAATATTATTAGGAAATTGCTGTTTAGAAATGTAATCTTTCTACAGCCGACTCTTCAGCTTCAGTTATAATAAGATGTAGGTTTTAAATATCTATCTATCTATCTATCTATCTATCTATCTATCTATCTATCTATCTATCTATCTATCTATCTATCATCTATCTGTCTATCTATCTGTCTATCTATCTATCTCAGGTTCATTTGTGCTTCTGCTATTGCACCACAAATTTGGAAGATTAGACTTCTTGCTCTATAATCCTGCTAGGCTGTGGAGAAGAGGAAACTCTGGTATCAAGATAATGGACTTTTTATAAAAATCTGTTTAGAACAGAGCTCATGTTAGCATTGCCATTGATCAAGAAACTGTCACCTTTTCCATTCAAGCTACGATTTGAAATATGTCAGGGAAAAGGAGTGGTTTACTAATATGTCACTGCTGTTTCTCTAGTCTGGAGGTAACAGAGTAATTCAGCATTCATGTGCTGTTTTGTTTTGTTCTAGAGTTGTAAGTCCTAATATATTTCAATATTCTGTAGTGCCACCCTTAAAAGAATATAATTGATCTTATATTACTATCTGAAGGTATGGTGAGACTTTGTATAGTGGTAGGTGCCACAAAAACTCAGAATAAGGTATTGATTGACTCCTGGAGAGTTTTAAAGACAAGCCAAAACAAGCTAGAGCAAAATGAACCCATGCTGGATAATAAGAAGATAACACGGATTATCAATATGTGTGGGTTTTTATTAAGACATAAATCCCTGTCCTACTTTTTTTACTTCTTTTTCATCTTCAGAAATACTTAAGAACAGCTATAAATTGGCTAATTGTGATAGATTTTTTCTCAGTGCTTCCAAGAAGTGTTTGCTATCACTGTCACTTAAACCTGTTATAAAGCAACACAGTGGTGCAAGACACTAGTTATTTTTTCTGACTAATTTTTTTCAGGCTTTGATTTCACAGTGCTTTTTCATGGTTCGTGAAGAAATGACATACTTAATGTCACTTCACTGTGATTACAGCCCTGTTCTGGAAGCTAGAAAGTTCTATGTCTGTATGAGAATTTATATAACAATGATAGCATGCACGTTGGGACTGTTTTCTGTCTACAGATATACTCTGAAGATAGAATGGAGATTTTAACAGATGGGTTCTCTCCAGTTGGAAAAGATGCTGTGGGAGGAACACAAAGGAAGATGTCTCGTGTTGGCATTTTGTAGAAAGATTGGAAGAATACTGCCCTGCTGAAGAAATTCAAGAAATAGAGAGTTGATTTACAATTATTATGTCATGATCTGAAAATAATATGTGAAAGATCACAGTATGCTATATTTCTATACAGTCAAGAAATCTTGCATTATCTAACATTCCTCAGATTGTAATCTCATCAACCGAATGCAAGTTTTTCCTATTATCCTACTAAATAAGCAGATAGCAATTCATGTGTCTGTCAGTAACACAAGCACTAAAAGGAATCAAGTTTATATGACTGTTATTGGAGACTGTGAGGCTAAGCCTGAATCCTCAGAGGTGTTTAGCTGTCTAATTCCCATTGATTTTAATGCAAATTGAGTACATAAATGTCCCTTGTGAATCTTTGTCATTGTTCTCCAGCTTCTTGATTGCCTGTCTTCCTAAAGTACCTAAGTGCTGTGTTATGATGAACGCTTATTCCAACAGCCAAAGTTCAGAAAAAAAAGGTCGTGGTTATGGCTGTGAAAGTCCTAACACTTCATGGGACAAAGGATAGCTTCATGCTGAAGTGTTCTACAAAACTGCTGTTTGTAGCTTTTGAATTCTCCTTTTTCTTTTCTAGCCATTTCATCCCATGGTGAATTTGGAATGCTCCAGAGATTTTCGACCATTTCTGTGTGCCCTCTACGCTCCTGTGTGCATGGAGTACGGCCGTGTCACTCTCCCTTGTCGCAGACTCTGTCAAAGAGCATACAGCGAGTGCTCCAAACTCATGGAGATGTTTGGGGTCTCTTGGCCTGAGGATATGGAGTGCACCAGGTGAGCAAATCTGTTTTTTTCAGAGCCTCGGGATAAAGTTTTAATATGATCTAGGATAATCTGTGATCTGAAACAGACGTTTTAAATGTGTTCCATTACAAGTGCTCTTATTTTCCCTTCCATCTGTGTAACAGCCTGTTTCCTGGAGTGGAAACTTGAGTTCATATTTCTATCATCTGCCCAAGAGATAAGTTGAAAACTTCTATAGGCAATTATTGTAAACTGCACGTGCATGTTCTTAAATGAATGAATATACCTGTGTGGTTTTCTTCTTCTTTGTCATTTATGCTGACCTGGTCTTGTCTGCTATATTGAAGTTTCATAGATGATACTGCTATAAATTTCTCTGAGAGTTAGGCAAAATTACATGCACTAGAGATTAATAGTCTCTTTTTCTGAAGGGGGAGCTGGCTGCTTTTGGTGAGTGTATAGAATCTCAAAAGCTCTGTTTTCTGAGCATCTACCTCTTGTTGAGCTTGTGTGCAAACATGTTTTCAGCTTTACATTACACAAACAACTTCATAGAAAAGTATCTGATGATGTTTCACTCTATTTGAAACAGAATATACATGAAATTGAAACCAATAGCTTTATGCTTTTTTTTTTTTATAAGTGACTCCAACAGCTAATAGAATATAGGATAGGAGCACAAACAGGAAGAAATAGTCTCTCTTACAGTTGGATTGGAGAGAATGGAAACCGATTAAAACTTCTTTTATCAAAAGAGTAAATCAGAGGATGCATCTGGGTCCTGATAGTCTGAATGGAAGATAGCTCTAACTCCACACTTCCAGCAGATGCCTGGGCCCTTTAGGTCCTCTCACCTCCTCAGTAAGGTCCAGGTAGTGAAATTTCAAAAGCAGAGCTAAAACTACTGAAACTTTGCTGGTGCTGTGCTAGTGCCATTGTGCCAGGACATGAACTGTGGCAGAGGAACAGGCGTACTTAGCTTGTGCTGCGCCTGCTGAGGCGATAACATCTAGCGGAGGGAGGAACGGGACAGCTGTGCGTGGAATCCCTCCAGTCTCTCCTTCAAAACTTCAGACTGCACCTCCAGCAGTCCTTAGCCTCCAGACACAACTTTACTTAATTACAGAAATATCTTCATCTTTATTTCAATTAATGAATTCTAGTAGCAATGCTAGGTTGGATTTTTGGTCTAACTAGCTCACCATCCTGTCTGATAGCAGATAGTACAGTTGCTTAGGGAAAGGTTTTTAGATGTTCTATAAAATCATGCTTCCTTGGGCACATAGTCTCAGTTTAAATGTACAGAGTTCCTGAGATGGATTTTGTATCATTGTCTTTATTCTTAAAGCCCCAGTGGGCCCCCTGTCCATTTATTTCTCTGATTTTTTTAAAACCTGTTTTATTGTTTCGACATCCACTGCCTTCTGGGACAATGAGTTCTAAAGTTTGTTTATACATACTGCAGTATTTCACGGATTGCCCATTATTTGGATTGTCATCGGGTTTGCTCCAGTTAGCGTGTCTAAAGTTAGACATATAAATAAGGTTACTAGTCTTTGCAAACTATGTGTATATTTCTTGTAAATAATTCTCTTCTTACTTTTTAGATTCCCAGATTGCGATGAGCCATATCCTCGTCTTGTTGACCTCAATTTAGCTGGGGAGCCCACAGAAGAGGCCCCAATGGCAGTACAGAGGGATTATGGTTTTTGGTGTCCTCGGGAGTTGAAAATAGATCCTGATCTGGGTTACTCTTTCCTGAGGGTACGGGACTGTTCCCCTCCTTGCCCAAATATGTACTTTCGGCGTGAAGAGCTCTCCTTTGCTCGCTACTTCATCGGAGTGATCTCCATCGTCTGCCTTTCTGCTACCTTGTTTACTTTTTTAACTTTTCTGATCGATGTCACAAGATTTCGCTATCCAGAAAGACCGATAATATTTTATGCTGTCTGTTACATGATGGTGTCATTAATTTTCTTCATTGGCTTTCTGCTTGAAGACCGAGTAGCGTGTAACGCCTCTAGCCCTGCCCAGTACAAGGCTTCCACAGTGACACAGGGCTCTCACAACAAAGCTTGCACCATGCTTTTCATGGTGCTCTATTTCTTTACCATGGCTGGCAGTGTTTGGTGGGTCATTCTTACCATCACGTGGTTCTTGGCAGCTGTGCCAAAATGGGGCAGTGAAGCAATCGAGAAGAAAGCATTGCTTTTCCACGCCAGTGCCTGGGGCATTCCAGGAACTCTAACCATCATCCTCTTAGCAATGAATAAAATTGAAGGTGACAATATTAGCGGCGTATGTTTTGTTGGCCTCTATGATGTGGATGCATTAAGATACTTTGTACTTGCACCTCTCTGCCTGTATGTTGTTGTTGGAGTTTCCCTTCTGCTAGCTGGCATTATCTCTCTCAATCGGGTTCGCATTGAAATCCCATTAGAAAAAGAGAACCAGGACAAACTAGTGAAGTTCATGATCCGGATTGGCGTGTTCAGTGTTCTGTACCTCGTGCCACTGTTGGTTGTAATTGGCTGCTATTTCTATGAGCAGGCTTATCGAGGTGTGTGGGAGACGACGTGGATTCAAGAACGCTGCAGAGAATATCACATCCCGTGTCCCTATCAGGTGAGGAAACCGATATGACATATTCAGGAGTGCAGAAAGTGGATAATGAGGGGATATGTTAAGACTTTACTTGTCATCCCGAAGTGAAAGTGCTGCTATTCCTACAAGGGCAGGTTCTTGCCATACTCATGTATGGACAGTGCATTAGGCCCTTCTGGAAGACTAGGTGTTATTGCAAAAATTGGAGGCTTGCATCAGCTGCTGAGTGGTTTTTTTGTGGAGTTCCTGGGCTGTATGGGACTTAAGCAGGATGTAAAGATGCTATTTTAAATCAACTTCAAGAACAGAATTTAATGAGTTTATTTTTGGTCGTTAGAGACATGTTGCAAGTTTTGCTCTGAAGGAATTTTGGCATTTAAACTGAGTTGTCATCAGCCTGATGACTGCTTTTTCTAGTTTTTGTTGTTCATCTCTAACAGTTTTGTTGCTCTGATTAGCCTAGAGGGTTTGTGCTCATTTTAGAGCAGTCTATGCACGTGTCAGAGACGTCTATACAAAATATTACTTGAAGTGTCTTCTGAAGAAAACCAGAGATTACAGCTCATCAGCTGAATTTTTCAAGGAAATTACACTTGTTTAATTGTTTAATTGAGTTATAACAGGAACGGAAGCCTCTAAGAGCACTAGATATCAAACTGTCCACTGTTTACTTCAGTATTATGCTGGTGCAGTTCCAAAGAAAGTATTGTAAGTATGAATTACTTGAAGTCTCCTTTCCTTTTTGTGCCAAAGTGGCAAATTGTTTTTGGAACGATATTGCATAGCTATTTTCTGCAACTTACTTGAAAGCAACTTTATTTCAAGAAGGTTATACAACGAGCATCTATTATATAGCTGCACACACAGAGGTATAAAAAAATGTAGTATTTTGGCTCTAAAGCAGTTAAAACACCAGCTGGATCATCAAAGCTCACATTTTAATGCAATAAAATATCACTTAAAGGTTTGGCTTAGTCTATATAGCTTGATACTAATCCTTTTATTACCTTTTAACCCTTTTTATTGTTTTCTCTGTTTGGTTTTATTAGGGTGTGACTCTTCCCTCCCATCCAATGTGCGAGCATTTTTATGGCAGGAAATATCTGTCAGTGGCTGTGTTCAGTTTCATTTGCTTGATTGAGTCTTCATTGCTGCAGGTTTTAATATGTTAAACTGGCTGATGCTTAAAAAGATAAAAAAAGGGGTACATGCAGTTTTCTCTCAGTTAATTTCAAATACCATATGCCAATCTAGAATTTGTATAGGAATCCATAAAATTAAACGGAGATTGCTTTCTCAGAAAGTTGAACAATATTTTAAACCTTGAAACTTCTGATATCTAAGGGCTAAAATCCTGTCATATGGAATAATGAAAACATGTAGTAAAATGCTACTCAAATCTCTAGAAAACCGTTAACATAATGGCTCAGCGGGGCTCAAAAGAACAATAATGGTTTCATTCACATCAAATTGGGTTGAAGGACCCATAGACCCAAGGGAGTATTAAAAGGGTTTTTCTTCTAACCCATCCAATTTTTTTTCTGAAACTAAACATGTTTCCCTAATTAAAGTATCCAGACTTATAATTGAAACAGGTTTTCAAAACTGTAGGGAAAACTAATTTTATCCTTAGATCGTGATAGTAAAATATATTCTTAAATTAGGGGAAAATTTAAAGCTTTCTGGAGAGTATCACTCACTTGTAAAATACACCCATATTTTTCTCTGAGCCTCGGTGTTATTTCACTTAACTTCAACTATTTGAATATCAGTTTCTGAGATTAGTCTGTCCCAGATTGTGAGCTGTAGTTGATTCCACAATGGATGTAGGTTTTATGTGCAAAGCTGACACAGGGTTGTGGTAGTTGGAATTTGCCGCCTGCATAGGCACACTTGTTTAACACCTGCAAATCTGAGGTTAAAAATTCATTAGTCCATTCAACCATTACATCATCTTTTCCATCAGAGGATGATGCCACAGTAACTCGTTCTGGAAAATTGCTAATGGAGGAGTTTGAGTATGCAGCTGCTCCAGGCCTGCCTCCCTGCCTCCCTCCTGGGCGATTGCTTCATGCAGGAGATACCGCGGGGTCAATACTTTGCTGCAGATTCTTCTGGCTGCTGCTAAACCGAAGAGGGGCTCAGCAGCTGGTGTTGAAAAGAAAAATAGACATCACGTTTCTTCGACTACCTCAAAGGCTAAATATTCCCAAACTGGAGGAAGCAACGAGATACCTTTATGCTTCAGTCTTGATTCTGGCTACCTGGATGTTTCCTGGGTTGACCTGGCTACTATGTATTATTATGGTTATTTGTCAGACCTGGGAGGCATCTGTTGCTTTCCCTGTGAAGTCAAAACTTTTTTGCCGCAAAGACAGGAAATCATCATCCCAGTATTCCCTCTCTTTGAGGAGTAAGTGCAGCGCAAAAATGAGCTCATGTTACCTTACCTGGCCCTCGGTGTTCTTGGCGTTCCAGGTTTCTGGGAGAGACTAGGAAGGAGGGGAAGGGTTTAGAAAAGCTGGCAGCAGCACTGTCCTCGTGAGCACATCCTGATCATCCATTATCTGTAGCATCATGGGCTGTTGCAGTTCAGGCAGGAGCTTGAATTCGTTGTCTGGGCAGCAACAGCAGGTAAACCAGGCAGCAGTCGCCCCTTCATACCATGGCTGTGAGGGCTCGGGTGAGCTCCGAGATGAGCCATCAAAAGTTGAGTGGAGTGAATATGGCTCCCTCGAGTCTCCTTTAGTAAGGAAAAAACACCTACTCCATTGAGGGGTGAGGTTTATTTACAGTATATACAGTGCATCTAATATGATTTAGTTGCACTTTCCTCTCTGGAGGGGAAATGCATTGTTTTTGCGGATGTCAACTTGAACAGGCAACTTGGGGAGTTGTGTTTTGTACCAACCTGGAAAAATCTCTTAATTTAGTTAAAAATGTCAAAGTTGCTATATTAGAGCATCCTTCTTTCAATATGAAGAATGGCAAATTGATTAAGGTGTTACCACAAATAATTATTTCTACTGTTTCTGATGCTAGGACTATTTTCAGTAATTGCAGTGATGTAATCTTTCCGATCAGTATTACTTCTCTATGAAATAGCTGCTCACATTGGCCTAAAAATGTCTTAACCCATACACTTCCATTTTCACAGAGGTCGGGACATTTTTCTTTTTCGGGAGGAGGGAACAGTGCCTTTGCAATCTAATTTCATCACAGTAATATTCAAACGAGGAGCTGAATTTTATGTTGGTATCCCACTTCTCACTCATTGCTGTAAAAAAGGAATTCTTGCTTGGCCTCAAAAAATAGGGTATTGTTTTTGTGCCAGAGGAGTTCATGCAGTGGAAAAATAAATTATTTTTCACTAGCTGTGGAACCTGGTACTGCCATCATAAATATAGCATTTTAACTGGTCTGTGAGCATTACACGTTCTTTGGGCCAGACTTTCATCTAACATGCAATCTTTTTTCCGAGAGTATAGCATAATTTTTTTATCAAGGTAAAATGCAGAAATGAAGGGAAAAAAGCAGGGAAGTGTGACACAGTCCAGTCATAAAATAATCACATCTAGTCATCTCTTGCTACGGTTGAAAATACATGCGCTGCTGCTCCTCCTTCCGCTTCTGTTTGGAACAGTGGTGGTTCTGCCAATATCATATTGTCGTTCAGAGGGCAGAGCCTTGGAACAGAGCTGGATTTTTGTAACATTGCACTCAAAGAGAGGTATTTGGGGAAATAAGATTCTTCATGCTTCTATTGCTGTTCAGTGTGGCTATCATTACCATAATCTCTAATAATTCTACCATTCTTGACAAGTTCTTGGTACTGGATTGGCTTTTTAGTCTGCAGTCCTGACCCGATGGTTAGCTTTTAAAGTTTGTCTCTTTCCTCTCTTACTTTGCAATTTCTACCTTGTATGTTGACGAAGAATGTCATGCTATGAGAGCTAATTCCACTGAAGTGGTGGACTGGGATAAAATTTTGGCCAGTCACTTCACAGAAGCACAGAATCTCTCAGGTTGAAGGGACCTTTGGAAATCATCTAGTCCAACCTCCCTGCTCAAGCAAGGTCAGCCCAGGACTGTGTCCAGTCAGGATTTGGACTCCCGTTGCCATAAAAGCTGTAAGTTCCTTTCTATCCGACATCTAACATACCTCAAATATATCCGATGCAAGGTAAAAAGTAGGGTAAAAGGGAAAAAAAAAAAGATTAAAGTGCATTTAGCTGCTGTTACATATTCTTGTCCGGCAGGCACCACGGTGTTTTGTTCTTTACAAGGAGAGTGTCGGAGTTTTGTCCCTCTTGGAAATTACAAAAGCAGTCAAAGTGGGACACAGTGACCTGCCCCAATCTATGAAAATACGTCTCAAAACTGGGATGAATTTGGCTACAAAGTGAAAAAGATCCTCAGCAAAGTTTGTCTCCAAGCTGGTTGTAATGTACATTTCTCTTAGGAAAAGTAGCAGCTCAAATTGTCAGTACAGCTTTTCTAACTCAAAAAAAAAGGAAAGGGCTGCATCAAGCCAGAAACATTCAAATGAGGAAGAAAGTAGCAATTATCATCTTCCCAAGTGAAAGGAATGTGTCTGCGTTCTTGGGATGGCAGAGTATGGTGTTAAAAGCTTTTATCTTTTTTTTTAGTCCCATAATTGAACTGTGTACGGTAGGTTAGGCCTGGAAAGTTTTGTTGGGCTGAACCACAAAATCGGATTTCCTGCAAAGTAAAGAAGGTCCTGAGTTAAGATTCATTTCTTTTAAATTCAAATGTAAATAGACTCTCCACAGTTTTCACTAATGCTGCAGGACTAGGCTAGGCACTGTGCTGATGGGAGAGACATCTAATTTAATATTGAAGAGGAAAAAAAAAAAGAAAAATAAACTCTTTCAAAGACATTTGCTACCCTAGTGGGACTCCTTGAGAAATGAAATTAAGCAGTATGAATTATCATTTGTGATTTGATGTTCATGATTTCCCTACTCATGTGGCTTCGCCGGATTAAGAGACCTTGGTGCTAACTTGCTAAGAGTGAAGGTGGTGCTCCCCGCTTATCTTTTCAACATTATTTAGAGGAATGGAAGCAGGTGTGGATAGCACATTCAATTTACTGTTGATGGGGAAGACCAGATATCAGGGTGAGTTTAGAACAAATTGCAAACGCTGATTTTGTATTGCAAACTCTGTTTTATTTTTCATTATTCAGCTGGATGCTGAATCTATCCAGTCTTGCTCAGTCGTTGTTGTAATGTACCCCAGGTAGATTCCTAAGCCAAGACCCAGAAGTAAAAACAGTGATGAGTACATTTAGACATGGAAGGCATTGAAATGTATAGCTCCAGCTAGGGAATCTGTTTGCAACCAACTTAACCAACGTGTGGCACTGTGCTTGTGTAGTGTCCTCTTCACTATATCATCTATTTTTTAGCTTTGGTCTTAACCTTATATAAACCATCAAAATTTCAGAGATAAAATAATGGACACATATTAGAATGAAAACAATGTGAAAATCAAGAACAACTACTGAGAGTGGCGTTTATTTCTGCAATTTCAGGTATCTTCATATGAGTTAGGCATCCTGGCCTCCTTTTCTAGCTGAAGCAGAGAAATGGGCATTTTTATAGTGATTCATTGAACATTCAGATGAATTGTACTCTGACTTAATTTATAATCTGCTTGAAGAGATCACATTTGCTCTTATTGGATATTTTTATGTTAGGATTTTTGCTACAAAATTCTGCAGAAATTTTTTGGGAGGAAAGGGTGGCAGAGGTTGGGGATTTTTTGCAATCTGTCCCCTTAAAAAAACAGAATATGCTTCAGCACCTTTTAACCAAACTTTCTAGATCCTGACCAGTCGTGGCTTGAATAGCAGTCATTCCAGAAAGAAAACTTAGTAACATGGTTTTTGCTTATTTTTGAGGAAAGGAAATAAGCACCTAAAAGCACAGAACCTGGAAGGACATGGGTTTGCATTTGGAATACCTATGGATGGATAATTTTGCTTTGCTTAGCATCATACAAGCATGCTTCAGCTATTGTTGAAGAAGACTTTTTCTGTAAGAACAATGAGCACAATGGAACTATTTTTGCAAATGTATTTTCAACTGAGTTTGAAAGCAGTTACTGTGCTTATCTCTTTAAAACTTTTCTGTTTTCCTTCTGATCTTTGCTTTAAAAAAATTAAAACTGCCTTGGTATCTTTAAGGACTTTATTAAGAGCGATGCTGTAAGATGGTATAATACCAAATATAATTTCTAGCACTAACAAAAATAGTCAGTCAATCCAGCCAATTTCTTTTCCTCTCCACTCTACCTATTTCACTCCAAGATGAGGCCCCAATCTTGCTGTGTAATAATGTCAAATGGGTTTTTACTGAAGATGGGAGTCCTCACCCACCCACTTCTGTTCATTGCTGGTGTCGGATAGAGAAGAGAGGATTAATTGTGGTTGCCTAAGATACCAAAGGCATAAATGGGAAGAATGTTTTGTTAATAGTACCTCTTGGCTGTCAATGGCAGTTAGATGTATCTAGTACAGGCACAAAGGAAAACAAAGTACAAGCTTGCTCATGTATTTCTTATAATATTGAAATTGTACTGCATTAGAGATTATTTGAATGCATTATTTGACAACTAACATTGGAGAAATGGATTTTAATATTAGGATTGATCTCTGTCACCTGCTGGTAATTTTGGCTCAATAATTGGTCAGTTTTCTTTTTTCCCATTTTCACAAATGTACTTTTTGATCTAATCACAGTTCAATTTTTTCACTGTAAATTTTCAAGATCATTTTCGATGTCTCAAAATTAACACTGTTGCGATAAAAATCTTCATTTCAAACCGGTTTGGATCACCGACAACTATAAATTGCATTGTTTTGCATCCTTTTCAAAGGTTGCCCACGTAACAGGGGTAGGGGGAACATTTTCAAGTGTGTTTCACTCCCCCTTGGCGTGGCTTTGTCCTTCCTTTATGCCCGGTGCCCTGCACAAATGCCGCAGGAACGTTACTGAAAGCAGAGACTACGTGTAGCCGTCCTGCAGAACCGTTTCAACACAAGGAAGCTTTCTTGTGAACAGGTGCCAACCACAAAGCAACTACGGTGGTAAAGTAATGGTAGGCTGAGAGCCAAGAGTATGGGAGTGTTTAGTCATTTGCTCTGCTGAATATTATATCTCAAAGTGCCTGCTTTTGAATAAAATTGGGCAGAAGCAAAAAAGACACTGAGACAAGCTGCTCTAAAGTTCCAGGCAGCTACTTCTCTTCATTTCTCCCCCATCCCCCCCCCAAAAAAAGAGAAGAAAAACAAAGAAAAAAGCCTTACTTTATAAATTGTATTTGTATTCAATTTTTATAGTACTTCCCCCAACCCCCCAAATTCTTGATAGACATTTAAATTTACTGTAGAGATTTTAAATGTTGTGATGGCAAAGATGACTCTCATGCATTTCAGAAATGCTCTTGTAGCAGACTGTCTTTTCCCATGGCTGTTATGGGTGAAGTGTAGCCCCTGTTGACACATTTTCATGCACAAGTGCTTTAGAACAATTGCACACGCGGACCAAAGAGAAGAAAAGATGGGGCTTGCAAACATCTTGCCACAAACAGTGGCAAGAAGTAATTGTTGAGACACAGAGTCTGTGGTTTTGGGGTGCTGATTAAGTTGGGATGGAGTTTCCCCATTTTTATTGGCTGCAATATGTGACATTTTCCAGTTTTTACCGTTTTCTCCACTAATCAGGGGTCTTGCCACTATCTTTTTAACAACAAAATGTCTCAGCTGTTTTGCCATCTGTGTTACAGTGGGTCTTCAAAAACACGCGGGGGAGAGCACTAAGCTGGATACAGAAAAGAGGCTTTGTTAAGTGTCTGAGCACCGTTTGTGTGTGGCACAGGCATAAAGAGAATATATTTAGAGATGTCTATAAATCTAGATTTCTCCTCCCCCCTCTTTTTCATTAGCTATTGTTTAGAATTCCTCTTAGAAGAGGTAATGGATTTGCTTAAATCTGCCCTAAGGAATTGCTTCTTGTTGAATGTAATTATTCTGTCCTAAAAAAATAAGAGGTTGAGATCAAAACATTTTTTCCATATTGCTGTTTACTCAGAAGAGACTGAGCAAATCCGAATTATGAGTTAGGCTTCTTTCAAAAACAAAAGTAATGTCAGCTCAGAACAACATTAATCACAGTATTACACTGTTTCCTAGCAGTGATTCAGTTATTTTCTTCTGGTTTAGATGGTTAGGCAAAAGAATGTATTCAAGGAAAAGAATATTCTCAAGTTAATTTCTCAGCATTCTCCTTTTCAGCATTAGTAATATCAGTCCGGTCTTGTCCTTGCACATCCAGGACTTTGATAAATCCTACATAGGATGCAATATATTATCTTATCTCCCCTTGGCATGTATACAATTTCCAGTCAATTAACATATTGAGTGAAAGCAATCATTTCATTCACATGACTCATTTCTGGCTGTTATTTTTTAATTGGATTGACTGGGCTAGAGACAAAGGGAAATGTTGATTTCTCAACCAGTATCTTCAGACAGGTTGATTTGTACTTGTACCCACGTCCGACTCCTCAAGGCCATCTTTTTCTTCTCTTTCTTTCTTTTAATTCAGTACTTTGTTGAGGGTGACTTACCAAAGGAGGTCAGATCTTGCTGGTTTCGAGTTTTCAGTTTCATTCCATTCACTTTTTAATAAGCATGCTTTATATCTAGAACAGCCTTTAATTCTGATTATTAAGGAAGCTTTCTTTTTTCACTGACTCTTAATTAATTGCTATTAAAATAGCAACAAAAACTAAGTCAGAAGGTCTGATATCTCCAGTTTTGAAGCACCAGTCACTCTTAACTGTCAGAATTGCATGTTGCAGTACGTGTATTAGGAAAGCAGTCACCTAAAAAAATTTTAACTTTTAATAAATTAAAGAAAATGGCCAGTAATTTGCATTTGAAAATTCTGAAGAGCAATTCATTCGTTAATGTTTCTGACTTTTTCACGGGGTTTCAGAGTCTCTTCGAGATGTTGGACAGTCGTGTCAAAACAGCTGTAGACCAGCTTTCAAGGAGAAAATCTTTAACGGGGTGTTAACTGTACCTCTCTGCCAAAATCTCAGCAAATGCTGAACCTCAGTGTTTGTAAGTCCAAATATTCTGCAGCTGAGTGAATTTCAGTAAGTTGGCTTTTGGTGTGCTCTCTGTGGAGTTCCTTGACTATTGAATGCTTTGTCCTCTCAGCACAGAAACACAAGGCACAATAGATTTCAGAGATTCTGCACTTCTGTGCATTTATTCCTAGTGATTCCAGAGTATTCTTATTATTTTCAACAAATTTTTAAAACTTCAGCCCTGAAAGGGTACTTATGTTTGGATGTCATTGCTCTCAGGGCTAAGCAGCTCTGACAGTTACACTGCTGACAGTAGCTTTTCTTCTGAAAGCTTCGGCTTTTCAGGAAATTGCGGTTGCAGTCACGGTATCTGTAATGCCACCGGGCATAACGTGAGCAACCAACTCCCCCTGTGTTTGTTCTGAGAGGTTTGCTTAGTGGTGGAACATAAAGCGATTCAGAATACAGTCTGTAAATACACAAATATGGAAAGACGTTTACTCTCTCCATTAAAACAATTAGACCTGAAATCAGTAGTATTAAGTAAAGACTATACTTAAAAATAATAGGTCTATTCTAATGATGGAATATAATGAGATATATGAACTAAGTTCACCTGTTAGGCTGGTCCAGATCTCTCGGACATGTTCTGTACATGCCTTGAGCTTGGTAAACATCTGTTTAGCTTAGACATGGCTGCGATACATAGCATGAAAATGTAACAAATGCTTGCACTTTTCAAGTTTAATTTTTCTTTTGTATTATTCAGTTGAACAAACAGTGCTTCTCAGCATCATCCTTCTAGTGGTTCTTTTTTCTTAACAGAGAATTATTCTGTTTCCTAGAAAAGTAAATGCAGACAAAGAGTACGGTCTCTCTTCACAACTTGTATGAAGGTTTGCTTTCCACATGAGCTGATCCCACACAAGAATCAGGTGCAGCTTCAAAATTCGACTCAGTAACTTAAAAATGCCTTTTTTTTTTAATAAATAATAATATTTTTATGAAAAAAAAATTTATTTGATTTATCTAAAGAGCCTGGGTTATTCAGATTTTCTGTTAACAGTTTATATATTATTACTTGTGTTTTGTTTATGTATTTTTTCTTTTTAATAGAGTTTCTGAAGTCTGTTGAATTATGTTAAAATACGTTATTCTCAAAAAACTTGGACCAGTGCCTATTTCTCATTTTCACCATGAAAGAGTCAAAGTATGAACACAAAGCTGATAAGCAGTATCATGAACCGCTGAGTATCAAAACTGTTAAGCAATATCAAAACTGACGAGCTGTCTCGTCTTCCAGGAGACAGAACATTCACAGATCAGAGTCATAATGCTGTGACAAGACTATGTTACTCCTCGTGTTTGAAGTTTGGGACTTGTCTTCCTAAAAATGCATTATTGTATAGGTTTAAGAGCTCAACTTTCATATGTGAAAATACTTTCACTTCTAGTCCTGAAGCAGTTCTTTCAGATAGAACTAAGAGGAGTTTTAATTAGAAATAGGACATTAACAACCCTTGTTATTATATTTGAGTATATTATAATCTTGTATTTATTTGAGAAAAGCTGAGGGTGGAGGGGACCTGTGGAGTTTGTCTACTCAAGCCCTTGGAGTCACCTAAAGCAGATGGCTCATAGCCATCGTGTCCAGCCAAATTTTGAACATCTCTGTGGACAGAGACTCCACCAGCTCTCTTGGCAACCTGTTCCACTGTTCAATCACCCTTACAGTATTACAGTCTTCAGTATTACACTGTGAAATTTTCTCAGTTGATGCAATAACCCTGACACCAAATTATTTTTCAAAGATTCCGTTGAACTGTTTTTTTAAAAAATCAAATGATCATCAGTATTGTTCTGTTCACACTATAACTTGAAAAATAAGGCCTTCAGACTAATGAACATAGTATTTCTGTCTGTGGAGAATAAGAAATCTTTTATAAATACCATGTTTGCTAAAATAGCTCTTTGTTTCTTCTCCCTTAAGTTCTGCACTTTTGCTTTAAGCTATGGTTTGGCTATTATTTGCATCTTTACAAAATTACACTAATCTGTTTCTTATGACTTCATCTCCAGGAGTTTCACAGTGTGGCAATTACTCATTCCGAACCATTTTTGGAACAAATATAATCTCATGTGCAACTAGTTTTTTTCTGTATGGTATTATGTGACTGACTGAATTGTGTTGGATCAAAAAAGACTGTAGGAAGAAAGCAAAAATAAATGAAAAGTAATGAAAGGGTGCCAGGAATGAGGTTCTGTTAGAGCTTGCCTTTGGGGGAGGAGGGTATAAGAGTGTACGTAGCCTTGTAAAAGAAGAGTAAGAGGGACACAGTTGCAGTTTAAAGGGAATTTTAAAAGAGCTGTTAAATGGCAGCGCTGGCAGGATGATAACTTGGGCATGAATAAACTTCAGCTGAAAATTAGAGAATTACATGATGGGGCGAGCTTATGATTTCAGGATAAAGCTGGATAACTGACTAGGCTTGTGTGCCATTGCGGGCTGCCGCAGTGGAAGGGTTGACTTGACCAAGGATGTTTCTTTAGTTCTGTGCTCTTAATGCCAAGTGTCTTCATTCAAGTAGTGGGAGTTTATTAATGGGGATATATTCCAAGCCTGGGTCATAGAAAGCTTGCTAAATTTTGTCTTGTGAGAATTGAATAAATTCAAGAAAGAATATCTACTGCCAAAATAGATATTAAGGCTGCAAAGATTTTAATCCAAGCACATTTTTAGCTGCATGGTTGACAAAAATCAGATTTTCTGATTCATTAGTTGTTGTTTTGGTTTGGTTTTTTTTTTTCTCGCTTATTGTTTGATTCCCCATTGAGTGCTAATATCTGAAGAAAAAAATGCTATTTTTCTCTGAATGGCAACAGGGAGCTTCCAACCTCTCTGGCCATGGGACAAATCTGCCAAATGCAACCTACTGCAGCAACCCCTTGGTATCCCTAGTTTGACAGATTTGCCAGTAATTCAGGTAGGCAACACTTTTACCTTGTCTTAATCTCTGTAGAAGGTAGGTATACCAAGCAGTGTGTTGTGGGTGCCAGTAAAGAAGCATTGGCTGATAAAACTTCGTTTCAGCTGTAAGTTTACTGACCCATTTTATCCCATGCCAACCGCAATCCCTGCTTGCACAATGCTACAGCGATGCCATCCGGTTCCACGACACGGGTAAGGACAACAGCATGGCATATTTTTGGTGAGCACTGGGATGTAAGTAAGAGAAATTGTAGCAGATCGGGTTTGTTTCAACCTTTGTGTTAGGCACCTTCAGGTGAGTCATGCCTTGACTTGAAATGATACTTTGTCATTTTAATCCATGCATTAGTCACAGGTCTTTAGAGGGAAAAAAGAGTTTATGTGTCCTTGAACCTGTTATGTCAGGCTCATCCAAAATGGGGTATTCAGGAGAGAGCCCAAAGTGAGGAATATGTTCAAGAGTTGTGACGTGATTCTTTTATTCCAGTGACAAAAGGAAAGATGAGGTGTGCTGGGGAAAATGACCGTGTGGCGGCTGGCGATTTGCTTGCTTTTTTGTCTCTGCAGAGGACACCCCACTTCAGCTTGTACATGTCCCCAGGAAAAGGAAAGGGAGGTCTATGTCTCACATTGGTTGCACACTCAAGTACGCTTTTCCCACGCTTAACGCATTGGCATTAGTGCTGGAGACTCGTGATACCAGTTTCTCTTAATGGTAAAACAGAAGGCAGGTGCTTGGGCAATCTCTCTAATTGCAAACCATGGCTAGCACTTAAAAAATTAGTTGCCGTGATTGAATGCTGTCTTCTGATTCAAGATAAAGCCACGAGCTACCAGACATCCTGATAGCTTCACTGAGATTCAGCTTTCCCTTGGTGAACAGGGCGTTCTCCCAGAAGTAGTCTCCTGAAGCTGCAGAATGAACCTGCCCCCAAGATTGTCGTGAGATTCCTGTGAGATGCTCACTGAGGCTGTAGTCCTCTGCATTCCCACCCCGGGAACGGGAGAGCAGTTAGCATCAAACTTCTTGATGATTGCTGGTTACTGACACCGTGACTAACAGCAGGGCCCGAAGGGCAAAAGCGTTGGAGGCAAGTTATTAGACTCTAGTCGTGAGTCAGGACCTTTTTAGTTGTCCTCTGGGATCCCTTTTCAAGAAGGAGATAGATGAGGATGACCCTGCAGCGTTACCTTGCAAGAGGCCACTCTCTGCTGTGTTATTCTTTATTCAAGCTATTTTTCCAGCAGATGATTAGACTCCAGTGTGCCAGTGTGTCCAGTGGCACAACGTGGACAAGGTATTTCCTTCCCATAACATGCCAGATGATCTCAAGAGAAATTCTTCTAAAATATAATTCACTGCATTTTAGATGTTCTGTAGAGGCAGTTTCCATAAAGATGTATTTTTTAGACACTTAGGTAGATTAAATTCTTGGAAAAAAAAAAAAAATGTATCGCAACTGAGTTCGGCATGGTGAGTAACCTGGGCTAACACTTAACTTCTGCGGTAAGTTTTCTCCAGAATAGCCTGTATCCCTATAAGCTGGTAATTTTATAAGTTTTTATTACAGTGTCTTATTTATTTATTTTTAGCTTGGGTTATGTTTTGAAGCTATCTGTTACTGGCCCAAGTCTTGCATAGGCTGATCACTTTGCGTTAGTTTCCACTCTGGGTGTGTAGCAACTCAGCGGTTATTAAGTTAGTCTGGAGAATAGTTAGTAATAGTTTTTTATAATTGTTCTAACAATTTAATTGTTTTAATGGGAGCCAATGGGCAAAGTTAATGTGTGGTGCTTTCATGCTCCTGCGGCTGAGGAGAGCGCAACTGAGAGCAAGAAACAAAGAGCGTCCGTGTTCTCGCGTGATAGCGCAGAGCTGCGCCTTCAGAAACCCCACGGTCTGAATGATCATCTTTATTCTGCTTGGAATAGTCTGGATATGGCTCATGAGCCATGTGGCTTTTGGTATTTTGAGCCAGAAAAGTTTCCTTTTGTTTCTTTTGGATGCAGGGAGCTCTCCTGATCCTGGTGAGACTGTTTCGCACAGACTTGAGCTATTCCAAAGCTCATGAAGTACACGTTGGCTTTGTCATTAGCTCTTAAATGAGGGCTAAGTCAGGTTAGCCATTACCTTTTTTTTTCAGGTCTTTTAGTTCCTCAATTCTTCAGCTTGTGCAGCCCAGTAGCCAGAATGTGGCATGGATTTGCTTGTTGGGTAAAACAAGCAAGTTGCCAGATTTCAGTAACGTGGAAAATTAATTTTATTTTACAGTGAGAAATACTGCTACATTTTACTGGGGAGCAAGCAGTGGGAGTATAATATTCTGAGTCTCAAAACAATGACAGTGATGGAAATGGTTATGAAAGTGAGACTGTTGGACCCGATTCCCTTTGGTCTTTCCCCCACTTTTCCCATTTTCAACAAAAGGATGGGTTAATTTGAATTTCATTGCTCTTTTTCCTTAGGGAAATATCAAATGATCAGTGTTATTGTGGAACTGTGCCCCAAAGGAGGGGGCCAGGTGTTGTGTTTGAGCTTTCACTTCACATATGCAGCAAGCTCATTAATTTGTGATTTCATACATTTTAGTGGGAAGAGGCCGCTGGTCTCTGTCACTAAAAAGCAACCGTGATTGATCGTCTGAGGGCAGAAGGGGAAAATATTCAGAAATTAGTTATATAAGCATCTTAAATTAACAGTGTGCCTACAAAGAAGCGTTGTTTTTCCCTGGAGGAATGCTGAAAGTGATGTTTTTAACCTTTCTGAACACCTGCCACTGTGTGTTTCAACAGGGAAATAATGCACCCAAACTAATGTCTTTTTGTATTCAATAAGGAAAGTACATTTCTGTTTGATGATCTGTACCAACCCAGCTGCTACGCCAACCCACTAGATGGGAGGAAAAAAAAATGGGTTACAGAAATGTCGCTATCGCATATGCAATCTCTGTATCTGACAGAACTTGTTTGTTGGTCTTCACTAGGTGAAACATCGGTGCCCGTGCTGCTCGTGAGACGTGTCTGAACAGAACAGAGGGGAGTGTAGAGCGCACTACCCAAACCCCTGTGTCTACATCTCATTGCCTATTTTTTTCTTCTGTTCTGCCTCGGAAGGCCTAGAGCTGCACAGCAAGACAAATCCCGTTCAGGGCCTTAGATCCGTGCGATCTGGAGTTCACACGGGTGTCGGCATGAAGCCTGTCGCGGCTTTCCAGTCACATCCCCACGTGTGGCTGCCTTTGCAGCAGGTCCAGCTCGGTGTGCGAGGAACAGGCTGTCACTCAAGAACGATGCTCGTTCGTGACGGCTTTGCTAAATTGCCAAGTTCTCATGTTGCCAGAGTGCACGAGGCCCTCTTGCATCTCCGGGAAAGCGATCGGGTATGAAGGGAAATGGAGAATCGCCACCAGTGTTACCTTTCCTCCAGGAGGGGTTCTCATCTTGAAGGACATCGCCACTGGCTGCCTTCTGGTCTCTGTTTCCTTGACACTGTCTGCCCTCCTCGAAAAGCAGCTCCTGATGTTCGGAGCAGAGCAGTGTGCTTGTAAGACAGGCTTTTATCTAGAAAAAAAAAAAGTGTTATCACATTTTTTAAAGGCCCAGAGGAGGTCTGCAGTGTCTCTAGATTTGAGTCAGTGGCTTGCCAATATATAAGAGGTATTTTGAAAGCCTTTGATACATGATAATGAGGGGAGCACTGAGGTTAAGAGACATAAAGAAGGGTCTGGCGACGGTGCCAAGTGGGAAACAGAAGAAATGGCTGAATTAAATTACTTTCTAAGATGTTCCCAGTTATTGTTTCAGCTGATAAAGTGAGTATAGCAGGCCTAAAATGTAGTATTAGTTTTAAGAGGTTTTTTTCCTCATTGGCTGCATCTGCAGTGGAATTCTAATATGAAATGGATGGCTTTTCTAACGGGATCCATGCTTCTCCATCCCTGCCAAAAAAAGTAATTGTATTTCAGAGCTGTTACTTTGTAGTTGAAACAATGTTCACCCTCTATTTTTAGATGAACGTTGGGACTTCTTATTAGCATTTCACAACTTGGGTTACTTGCAGAACAAACCTGAAAGTTGAAGTTGATGCTCATACAGAACTAATTTGAAGGGAAATTACTGTAATGCATAATCTACAGGTAACGTTGAAGTCCTAAAGTAGGCAACTAAGGTGAGCTGGAATGTGCTGTGGTTGCAGAGGGTATTTTGTGATCAAGTACCCCCTTAGATCTTGACTTTGAAAGCCAAATATCTAAAACTCCTTCAGTGTTTAAACCACTGGGGGAGAGCATGAGGATGTCCCACATCTCTACAGGACGGGTGGAGGGATGTAGCGTGTTACTATATGAAAATTATTGCAGTACATCAATAACGTGTTGTAACCCCAAAACGTAACAAAGAATTCCTTCAACATACCTTGCTAAAATACTCTAGAATCTTGAATAGTAGCTTCAGAAGCAACGTACCAAAGCACAAACAATAACAGACTCTCTTTCTTAGGCTCTTTTTTTCTTGTGCCACTGAGTGTGTGCTTTTGACGATATTTAACAGTCTATCTCCTGAGTAAATGAGAACATAATAACTATTAGCAGTGCTTTGCTTGAATTGTAATTCTATAAAAGAAGAGGAAATTCTGCATTGAGAGTTCATGCTAGTTATTTTTACGACCTGTTATTGCAGTATTTGTTACATGTAGTTATATGGAGCCCAGCGTCAGTCAGCAGCTGTGAAGGGTTTTGTAGAAAAATAAGAGATGAAAATATATTTTAAATTCCTAGTAACTGCATTTCAGGTTCTTTTCCTCCTTTCAGTTACGTCAGCAGCTTGGCTTTCAGGGAGGTTTCTCAAATAAACTTTGATATTTGTAGCAAACAGTA
The DNA here is from genome assembly GCF_018691265.1 of Tyto alba. Classification (NCBI taxonomy): domain Eukaryota; kingdom Metazoa; phylum Chordata; class Aves; order Strigiformes; family Tytonidae; genus Tyto; species Tyto alba. The sequence goes on along the minus strand of NW_024881316.1, from coordinate 49,118,477 downwards.
TCAGTGGTGTAAGTTTACCCATTTTGTTGTTGTTCTCATAAAAGAACTGCCACATTTTAATTAAAAACTTCTTACTGGAGATTTTCTCGGACTCTGCAATTTTAAAAGAAAAAGTTGTCCTTGTGTTCTTGCCGTCTATCAATTTCCCAATTGTATATTCCACCACAGTCCAATTTTAGTACTTTTAAAATTGCAACTGTTTTCACTTGAAATATTTCTGCTGAAAGAACACTAAATACATTCTGTTTCTTTAGATGCCTCCCACCATCCTCACTTTTAAGGAGGTATATAGACCCAATTAGGGCTGAAAGAAGTTTGCATTTGTTTAAGCGCCAACATATTTGCTTATATTTTGAATTTTTAAAAACACAGATGGAAAGTGCATCAAGTGACCTTATTACATAAGCACGGATGGCATCAGAGACCCGAGTGTCTCATTTGTCAATTAATCAGTCTGCTCATTTCTCTTCATTTCTGTTACACCCCAAATTTGGGTGACTTCTCCCTAGCCTCAAATTTGCAAAAGGCTTTTCTGCAAAGAATCAAACAAAGCTGAGCTAATGGGCTGGAGAGGAGAGGGAAATTATAATCTCTGCAGGCATGGGAGGATGGTCTTCTGTAGCATCTAGGACCACATTATATATTCCCTACCTCATCTTCTCTCTCCAGGAAGATAAACGTGAACTGGGGATCTTGTCCAGTTTTCACGGTCGCCTTCAAAGGTGGTTACACACGTAGACGTCGTATGGTTTTAAGGATGTCTGCAATTCAAAGTGTTGTGTCTCCTCTTTTAGTCATTCAACTGAGACAAGTTGTAAAAATGAAGATGCTGATTATTTTAGAAGTGTGGACAGCATTACAGCAGCAGCTTTTTGTCTGAGTACTCCCCCAGAAAATTATTGAGGTTTCATGTGTTGGAGTTGGATGCTTCTGGAAGAGTTTGGGTCCTGCACAGTGAATTCATGGAGAAAAGGACTAGCAAGTGATTTTGGAGCTCTGGAATTGCTGCCATTGTTGCTTCAGCCGATACATACTTACCTCAGTAGTCCTAGTTACCTGGATTTTCTCATCAGGAAGCATAGATAGTAACAGGCAAGCTGAGCTTTGGAGGCCGAGGGTGTATAAAAAATGGTTTTAAAATAGCAGAAGCGCTACTGAAACGGTTTCAACATGATACGCGCTGGCAGTGGGGATTTACTATAAATAAGGACCCTTATTTCTAGAACTACCAATGCTGTGGTTGTGTGGCAAAGCAGATCACACTAGCAGATGCTTTTGGCAAACACATTGCATTTGAGTAAAGTGGTGTGTGAAGTTTGGATTTTCCAGGTCAAATTATAATTCCGTGTATTGTGAATATATCTAACCATGTTAAAGTCTGCAATACTTCGGTGTTTAAAGTTGTGGTTTTTACTCTTCCTAAATAGCCAGGCAGTATAGCAAAAGTGCAAATCTCTTGAATTTAAAATTTGAGGGTGGACATGAGTGAGCTTTTGCATAGTTTTACTGCTTTTGAAAACTGCAACCTGTTCTCTGTCCTAATGAAAGAAAATGGCAGCGTTTCAGGCTTGGGGTTACATGAGTGCCATGCTTCTGGGAAATGGGCTCAGCTGCTTTGGGTTTAGACATCTGGTATTTCCAGTTTTATAAGCCTGGAATAGTAATTTAAAGTTTTATTTCTCCTGTGTTAATTATTATAAATGTCTCATAATCCGCGGATATATGTTGTTTAAAACAGGTGCAGTCACTTTAGTATTAATGATCAGTGAGTCTAATATGTGTTACTACTTGAATTGCTTGCTTTGTGCAGAGGATTATTTTTGAGAAATGCACGTAATGATGCTTAATAACTCTGCCAAATAGTAGGATGTTCTTCCTTTCACCTGAAAGTATTTGTTGTATATACTGATTTTCATTTTTGCTTGGAATTATTTATAGCACCCAGCATGAATATGTTGAGCCAGAAGTTTTGATATCAAGTGATTGGCTATAATATCTTCATGGAAATAATATATTTTACTTAGTGCAATAGGGATTTGTAATATATTCAGTGTGAGCAATAGGACACATCACAGCCCCTGATTTCTGTTGGCTCTGACATAAAGCAGTATGAGTCAGTCAATAAAATAAAGACGTCCTGTGGCACAGTGAGCAACAGAGAGCTTTAGTGCTAGAACTGTTGTTTTATTCTTAATGCAAGAATCAAAATGAAATTCCCTTCAGGCAGGTAGCTCTGCCAGGGGAGACTTGGCCCAGTGGACAAGCATTATATGTAAGTACAAAAATTTACCAGAATATTACCTTCATTAAGAAATTATGAATTTCACCATTTATTCCACTTAATGCCACATTTGCACATTATGAAATGAGGTAATAAGGTTAATTTTTGAGAGCTTAATTTTGTTGGATAATTTTTTATTGGGTAATTGTTAATTATTTTTTTTTTCTTGAGTGAAATCTCACAGGTTGACTCCAAAACCACCTAGAAAGCCTTCAGACTCATTTGGCGTGGTTAAATGGTTGCAAGCACAGGAAGGTCCGTGGTGTTGTCCAAGACCTTCAGCACCAGCGTTTTTCCTGGGACAGAGACGGATGGAAAGCATACTAGGCAGTGCTGGGGAAAGAACTGACGTGGGGAGAGCCTTGATCCCACTTCATACGACGATGAACTCTAAGAAATATTTTATAATAATGCTCATTATGGTTCTGTGTTTAATTGAAAGATGGGCATGCAGTTACTGCAGGCCAGTATCAACGGTCCTGAATTCTTGTCATGTCCTAGCCGGCCACCGTTGCGCAGTGGGATTTTGGGCAAGACACTTCAATTCTTGTTTTCCATCTACAGTGGTGATATTATTTAAAAACGTGTCATAATATAAAGTATTAAAACAATGATTGCTGAATTTTCACCGCTCCATATAGAAGCTGAGCTACTCCTCAGTGTTATATGGTCGGAAAATCATAGGGCACGAGCCCACTCCTGGGAAATAATCTTGACACCGTGACTATGCTGAATTTAGATTTTCAGTTTGGGAAAAAAAGAAAATGGTTCTTGATGTTGTTTTAGGAGATTGTATACGTGTTTCTGCATTAATATAGTCTCGTAGGATCAGAGGGAAGCTCTGACTGTCACTGTTAGCATCTTTTGTAAACTGATAACACTTACCTTTAAAAGGTTGCCATCACCACAATTCTTGTTTGAAAGCTATTCCAAACTCTTGCTGCTGTAAGGATGGCATTTCTTCATGACTGATGCAGCCATAATTCTTTCCTATTGCTTAGCTTAAATACTACTAGGTGGGGTTTTTTCCCCATATTTCAGTGTTTAGGTATTTCACATTATATAGCAATTATTTTTTCCACACCTTTGAGCCTTTCTTGGCCTGACAAGCTTCTTGCAAGATAGGCAGTCTGTTCCCTGTCATCCTCCTAGCCCTTCTCTATGCCCCTCTGCTTTCCAGGAAGATGAATTCAAACTGAATTCCTAGAACTGTACAAAGTATTTCAATCTCACTCTAACCTTCCAGAGCAATGTTCCCCTGGCTTGAAACAGCTTGTTTGATATTTTCTTCCATTTTAAACAGGCCGATAGATAACCAGATCACTTCCTGCAGTGTAACAGTTTTTATCAGCTGTGTCACCATCAGTCTCAAAGCTGTTGCTACAGGTACTCCTTGTTGGAAAGAGACCTAATTTCATGCGAATCCCTCCACGACTAAACAGCCCCCAACCTTCCAGCCATACTAATCCTTGAGCCATCTGTGGATTTCTGTTATCCTATTATGGACCTACTTTATTTCCGTTGGGATCAGGAGAATTTAACGGAAGACCAATTGAATTGCCACGTGTTTAAGCATCTTTCCCAGCCTTAGCCTTACACATCCTAAAGCCATTCCAGCGAGAACCTGCGCTGCCAGTGTGTCACGAGATGAGACGGTCGCTGTCGTCGTCCCCTCGCCTGTCACGTTCCTTTTCTGCCTCACGCCCGCAGCTTTTAGCCAGGCTGCTCTCAGACAGAGACCCTTCTGCTCTGGGTCTGCTCTGATTAAAGGCCTGTCAGCCCTTCCCAAGGAGTGCTCAGCTACAGGATCTCCTTCCCTCCCTTCTCGTCCACCTTCTGCTGTTGCTGCCACATCTCCCGTCCTTCCACGCCACCTGTTTATCATTCGCATTCTCTTTTGGTCCCCGGCTGCCTTCATTTTCTTTTTCTGCTCACAGGGCTACCTGCTACTCTTCATTACTGTGCCATCACCGTTCATAGTCCTCATCCCCTGTTACAATAAAAAATTTCAAGGTGTTTTGCAGACCCGTTCCTTCAGACTCAGCCTCGCTGTGGTCAGTTTTACTGTCTTCCCTGGTTGTTGTGCAGCCTTTTGACTGATCCCTCGTTTAGGTTTTCTGAACCAGCTTCCCCTCAGCTGTGATGAAAAGCAGGGAACCTCTTCCTATACCCCAAGTCATTTACTGCCCAGTGGATGTTTGAGATCTAGAGTCACAGTCCAAGTGACAGTGTCACGCAAATGCTTACAGAGGACTTCATTACACCAGAATGTTAGTTCCTCTCCGCTCCAGCCTTCTTGTAAGAAGACAGTTGCATCTTTCAGGCTTGCACTTGAAGTTCTCTGTCCTTGAAGGTTCAGGTTTTGAGCTGGGTTATCGATTCAAGACACCCATTTGTTTTAAAATTACCTTACAGGCATTCCTGGAAATAGTATCTTTGCATCTTCTCTGCATCTTTTCCAAACAAACCCTTTGTATATCAAAATGTTTGCAAAAATAAACCTCGTGAGCTTTTCCAAATTCACTTCACCCCCCTGAAGAAATGGGGAGAGGTAGGGGGCTTGCCAGGTGGGTAAGAATCAGGCAGTCGTACCTTGCTGATGCCTTGAATTCCTCGGAGAGGGAAACTATGGGTATAAGCCTCAACTGAAGGCTTAAGGAAAAAGGGGTCAGCGTTGAACATCCCATCAAATGTAGCACCTGGTTTTATATAGGTTAATTCCATCAAAGAGATGACTCTATGTTTTGTAGACTAGAAAATATTTCACAATTATTCAAGGCACAGACAAAAGACCAGAAATACAAATAAAGGCCAAGACCCCACAGCGATTGAATCTTTTGTTTTACTCAGCAGTGAGTTGTACAACACACTCAGTCACGCTCCCTAGAGCCACAAAACAAAGGAACCTTGTTGATGTTTACTTTGGCTCAAGGCAGAGACAGTTGTTTTAAATGAGTTAATAAATGGAGGAGTGAGCTATGATGGGTTGTAATCTTCTTTTCTCTTTTTTTCTCTCTAGGTCACTCAGATGAGTCGTCCAGATTTGATTCTCTTTCTCATGAAATATCTCATGGCTTTGGTCGTTGGGATCCCCTCTGTCTTCTGGGTTGGAAGCAAAAAGACCTGTTTTGAGTGGGCTAGTTTTTTCCACGGACGCAGGAAAAAAGAGTGCGTATTGATATCTAATAGAGAAACCGGTTGAGTACTGGTAAATAATCTCCTCTTCCCTCGTAGTCCTGGAAGTGGTTAGTTTTTCATGGGGGCAAAGTCAGGAATAGGTAGGGGCAGTTTTCTTAGCAATCTCTTGCTATCCAAACTGGAGCAAGGAAGGACAAGACCAACAACAGCTCAAAAAAACCCCTGAAGAATCGTCGCTTGCTTTTCCATAATTATTCTCTGGTCCCAGAATCACATCTACATTGCTCCATCTGTTTTCAAAATTTTTTTTTAACAAGAATTAGGTTTCAGTTGAATACTACAACTTCTCAGCCATCTACTGAGAAGTGGAATTAAAAGGTTTTGTTTATGAACACGCTCATTGAGTCAATTGAATCAGGCCTTTAAACTGAAATTAAACGTAAATTCTTTTCACCATGATTGCAGTTAAAAGCAATTGTCTCTGCTTTTAATATTCCCTTATGCATTAGTGCCAAAGCACAGCTTGATAAAGTGACAATGTCTTATCGCTTCTGTAAGATTGAAATTAATTTAGACTAAGGTATGGCATAAATTTAGAGACAATCTATATGGGTTTGTAATAGCTATGAATAACTATTTTCATAATTGTAGATATTGTCTTTTAAGTAGATGTTTCAAAATTGATCCACAAATACAGCAAACCTTTCAGTGACCACTCCATGACGTTGGGTTGTCCGTCCTCAGCAGAACTGGCCTTCTGCTGAGGTGAAAGTGGAATTACCTTCTGGAAAATTGGAGTAAATTTTTCTCTATTTGAAAGACAACCTACTAAGATATGCACGGTGTTAGCAACAACCTGATAGGATTTTAATGCATGTGCACACATTTAGATGGGATTTACATAGAGGTGCCCTACTAGTTTGGTGGGTAGAGGCCGGGAACAGAGTTAGTGAAGGCAGAGGAAGCTGTTCTACAGGGCGGGCTGTCCCGGGGAGGTAGTGCCACCCTCTCTCCTGGTGCAGCAGAGGAGCTCCCACGCACAGCAACGGCTGGCTGGAGCCAGATTCCTTTGCCAGCCCCGTTCGTTGAGCAGTAAGAGCCAGAGCTGATACAAACCTCCCTCCTGAGGTAGCCTGTGATCCTCTGCGAGCAAGAAAACTAAGAGGAGGAGCTAGCTGGGTGGAGGAAATGGAACATGAAAGAATAATAGAGAGAATGGGCAGGGAAGGAAAGGCTTCCCCACAAAAAAAAAAAAAAAAAGATTTTTTTAAAAAAATAAGGGAATGTAGAGGATGTGATAGCAACTCCTTTCATCATGCTGTGAGAGCAGCCAAGTGTGTGCCCCTCTGCCAGCCCTTCCCAGCAAGGGACTGCAGCAGACAGAGACTGTGAAGCTGGCCAGTTGCTTATGCATTGTTATTATATATGTTGGATTTCATCCAGTGTTCTTCTGCTGCCAGTTTGAATCCAGATTTTAAATGCTCCTTTGAGTGAGGAAGCAGTTTCCCGTGTTCCCTGAGCGGCAGTTCCCTGGCTGATCCGAGCTGGCTGAGTCACAGCGCTATCCCAAGGATTTCTCTTGTACCAATATTTGCAAACTGAGGCCATAAGCAAATACACTGCCATTATTCCACCTGTCTAGGCTGGAGCATCAGGAACAGGGAGTAGGAAGGATTCAAGAACATGAACTTTGCTGAAATATCCAGATATAGAAGTGCTTCAAAATTAGGCAAATAGGGACTTTATAACGTAAATAGATGGTCTCGTTTGCCAAGCTGTAGCATTTGTCTGTTCTGTTTGTGAAATAGTTACAGTGCTGTTACTGCGATGGCTTTTACACTGCAGTCACTAGTGCTAACCGTTGGAATTGCACGTCTTGTTCAGAGTTGTGAACGAGAGTCGCCAGGTGCTGCAAGAGCCAGACTTTGCTCAGTCTCTTCTGAGGGATCCCAACACCCCCATCATCCGCAAGTCAAGAGGCACTTCAACCCAGGGCACCTCGACTCACGCCTCCTCTACCCAGCTGGCCATGATGGACGACCAAAGGAGCAAGGCAGGCAGCGTCCACAGCAAAGTCAGCAGCTACCACGGCAGCCTGCACCGATCGCGCGACGGCCGGTACGCCGCTTCTCTTTAAAATCCTCTGGCAACTGGGACGAGCCTCCCCTAGCCGGCCCTGCGGCCATCGCGTCGCTAAAACTGGAAGTTCTGCTCGCATTTGCTTTCTCTGATTGCACCTCCTCTCCCTGTTAGTGTCTGGATTGGGAAGAGAAAAACTACCATGATATTGTCAGAGTCTAGGCTTCATGAATTTCACGGCGGGAATGTGTTCAGCCCTGGGTTTCCTGCAAAGGCAGAGATCTGTGTTACATCATCTAAAGCGCTCGGGAAAGCAGATCTGGCCTGACGTCGGCTTGGTATTTTTGCGGCTGCTCTTGTTGTGTGTAAATTTATTTTGTTTCTGTAAATAGTCCTAGCCCTGCTGAAGTAAACAATAATAAAAGTTGCCCACTCTACCTTGAGGTGTAGTTAAGGTTTAGAGCGTAATTTATCATCAAGTATTTTACTCACCTAATTATCAATACTATACATAGCAGTGTAGTAAGAACCAAGCCGCGTAAGGAGTTGAAACAATTTGCCTGGGGCTGTGTGAGCTGAATGAGTGAGCTAAACAGAGAAGGACTTTTTTTCACAAAAGCCGAGGGTTCGTGTGCCCGTGTGTGCACATGCCCCGGGATTTATTTACATTCTTCCGTGCCTGCAGACCTAACAGCAGTAATACTTGTCCTCTATTTTTATAAACCAGGTACACTCCCTGCAGCTACAGAGGCGTAGAAGAAAGACTACCTCACGGCAGCATGTCACGACTGACTGATCACTCCAGGCACAGCAGTTCTCATCGGCTTAACGACCAGTCGCGCCACAGCAGCGTCAGGGATCTCAGCAGCAACCCGCTGACGCACATCACGCACGGGACCAGCATGAACCGCGTTATCGAAGAGGACGGCACCAGCGCTTGAGCCGCCCGGCTCGGGAAGGAGTAGTCGAGGTGGTTGCCCACGGTCCCGCCCTCGGTGATGGGATGAGGCGCGGTATTGTCACGCCTCTCCTCGGGCGCTGAGTTTGGGCATCGGGAAGCCGCGGTTGGCTTCTTCGTGTTGAAGCCAGCGTTTCTTGTACTGGCATCAGAGCTAGAGTGCTCAGCAGTCTCGAATTCTTGAGTAAAAAGCTGGTTGCCTCCTTTGGACCTACCTGTAGGTAATTATTTATTCGATAACTGTAACTCATCACGCACCATCGCTGAATTTCTTTGTGGAAAAAAAATCTGCCCCCCCCCCCCTCCCTCCGACGGCTCGGCGTGTCGGTAGGTGTTGCCCTTGAAAACTCGCTGGTGGGGTCACGCTGAGCTTTGTTCTTATAAGGCGTAACGGAACTCTTGAATATTGAAGGAATTCCTCCGCGCACCTTGCTGGTTAGATAACAGGTACTTGGTTTTCATCAAGCGCCGGGGGAAGGGGACGCGTGTCAAAAGCTGTATAAAGGACATCGGCGCGACTCGGCGGGCGTTTGTAATGGTCACACTGGAAACGCAACACGGGAGTGAGCGTTGTGGAGAAGGAAAGGAAAAAGGAAAGGAAACTCTGCCGGTGGTCACCAGCTCTTAGCAGAGCTGGGCAGGCTCCGTTGTTGGGGTGGGGAGGGAGGGCGGGGGGAAGAGAGAGGCAGGGAAGAGTGATTTTTGTATAACTTGTATTGTCCTGGCTTTTTTACAAAAGACTATTTAAATTTTCTACTTGTTTACAATTTATGTAGGAAGAGATCAATTTTAAAGCCGGTTATCTAGATAATATTCAGCCACTTATTTTTTAGATTAATGTACAGAAGCTTGAGATTGCCTGTTCCTGATCTATTTAAAAAATAATAATAGTAGAAAACCTGAACTTGTTGCCCAAACTGGAACGTACATCCTTTTCCTCACAAACAGAACAGAATCTGTTTACAAACCCCCTAACCAGGGTGAGGAAGGCTCAGGCCAAAACGGACGGGAGGGGTTTAATCAGGGATGGCCCGCCTTCCTTGCGATATCGCGGCTGCTTTTGGCGAGGATTCTCCTTGCCCTGAGCAAGAATTTAGAAATGAGCGGGAGAAATCCAGGCTCCTTCCCAACCGGGGAGCTTGCCTTTGTGATCCACTTCTTCCGGCGGTTATTTTCTTGTCGTTCCCTACTACAGATTCACGGCAGAGGAGTCTCAGTTTGGGCTTTTGTTTTGTGTGTAAATAATCTGTTGGGGTACAGCGAGTCTTTGTGGACTCTGCAGCCAAAAGCCAAGGCACGTCTTGGGTGGTGCAGTCGATCTTCTGCAGCATCTACTGTAAGATTCATGCAGCGTGAGGAAACACTGATCGCATTTAAACCTACCTCAGTAATTACTACAGATCATTGCTGGGAAATGAATACTTATTTTTTTCATCGTCCTTACATAATTCCCTTTTTGACCTGTTCGAGGCGTGTTGAAAAGCCTTTGCACACGCTTAGATGGCACAACCTCAAGGGCAGGAGTAGGGCAACAACCCGGGGTGCGTACTTCAGAGGCTTTTCCGAGCAGCAGAAACGGAGCCGCGCTACAATTACTCATTTTAATTGAAGCTGCTGACACAACAGCAAAGCACGTAACCGTGCGCTCCTTGAAATCAAAAGTTGCCCTGGGAGTCACCGTGTCTTAGAAATATATTTACTGTAAATTCTCTTTCTTGCTTCCACCAGGCTTTTGCTCCAAAGGAGAAGCACAAACCAAACCCAGCGTGGAATAACAAAGCTTAGCAACAACTCCGCGC